>NC_133973.1:136821501-137158584 GCF_047716275.1 Strix uralensis | reverse complement strand
GGAGTTTAGTCATCTGCAGCCTGTAGAACCTGCTTTTAAGTACTTGAAGAATTTTGACTTTTTTTTTTACTTTAAAAGCATCCTTAAGATGGACCAAAATGTCTACTGAACTGCCAAAGAAATATATAAATCTCGTCGTTTTGCATCAGCCAGTTATCTGCAGATCTTCGCTGGCCCATAGTTCCTGTGCAGAGCAACGCAGCTGCAAATTTCCTTTGTCAAAGAAGCTGAAACTAAAATAGAAGTTGCAAACCTGCTGGAAGTGTGTTAAATAGTCTTTCTGTTCAGAGTATGCTCCTTGCTCAGGGCTCCCTGTGCTTCACTCAGTCCGAAGTTGACAGATTCACTGTAGGTACTTTACTTTGCCCTGATCTTTGTGTGTTTGATCTAGGCTGCAAGCTTCAGTCCATTGTTTGCTTTATTTCAACTGAATATGAAAAATATAGTCAATTGAAATCAAGGTGAGTTGCCTCTGTTCTCTGGGACGAATGAACTAAAATATATTTAAAGTAGAAAATGATGGAACACCTCTTCAGTAAAATTATTTAAAAGAAAAGAAAACTGTGCCTTGTTTTTCTGGGTCTTGTTTCCCTATAACTCTTCAGATATTCTACATTAACTTCCTAAACAGAATCTTAAATTCTTTCTTAAAGAAACAAATCTGTTTAAAAAGACAAGAATATGATTTATAACCTAGATCTTTGACTAGTCTAGGAATAAATTATCTTAAAAGAGGCTATTTGAACCATTTTGTTTGTACATAAAGAAGCCATTGCTGCTTTGGTATAATGCAGGAACCACTGAAGTAGTGGTGTAGTGTTAACAGTACAAAATGTTCTTATTTTCTGGAATCAATAGGGGCAGCCGTTCCATTTCAGCAACCAGGCTGGGAGGGCATCCTGCAGCCAGCTTTATCCTGTGTAGCCAAAACATGATTTGAAAATGTCTGATAAATGTGCATTTAATATTGCCCTTTGCTCTTAAAAAAAAAAAAAAAATCTGTAGCCATACTTCTAAAAATTAAAAAACTTTTTTTCAACCACTCCATAATTTTAGTTGTAAACAAAGCTACTTGCAGAGGGTAGAGCCATGGATGTATTTCAAGAAGGTTTTTTCTTTGCAGGCTTTCTTCTGATATTTTTTTTTTCCCCTGGATTTTTTTTTGATTTGCTGGGGACTTAGGGATGCAAAGAATTGGCTCATATGGTCCTTTAGTCTGATCTCATCTGGTGTCTTGCATCAGGAAAGAAATGGCAAAATAAAAGAGGTTTGACAATAGAGCAGAAGTGGAATCAATGGGGGGAAAAAAAACTTCAGGGTAAAAAATTCTTTCATTAGAGCAAGGAGGCGAGACCACATCAACTCTGCCTTTTACCTCTGCTCTCTGTGACTAGACATGATGCTTTCCTCAGAGTTCCTCAGCTGTGACTATGGATAAAGTTAATCTTACTGAGAATGTTAGATGAATGCAGTCTGCTGGTTCTGTCAGTGTCTTCAGGATAATGAATGAGCGTTGTTTCTTGCTTTGGGGGAAGCGGGTGAAATTTCCATAGCTTGACAGTGAAGAGCAGAGGAGGATTTTTTTCTTTTTTTTAAAAGAAGCTGCTTTAATCACTTTAATACAGCATTTCTGTTTTAAAGAGCTCAGACTGACATACCTAAAAATATTATTCTTGATTACTGGCTCATACAGATCATTTTAAGTCAACTATAAGCATCTTCCTTTTGGGGCTTCTTTTTAAATAAAAACCTAAAAATGGTTTTCATGCATTCAAAATTGATTATATTGTTCTTAGCAGTGCTTTTTCCTCTTGTTGCCTTGGGTTCTTTTTTCCAGATCTGGATTAGCAAGTTCTCTATCCTGAGCATTCAATCTTTTGAGTTTCAGCGACTCTTTTTAAGCATGGGGTCTGAAGTACCAGCAAATCTGAGCATGAAACTTGACATGAGGCCGGTAGTCGGAAGATCTTGGAGCTGTAGCTTTCAACAGGACTCCTTAGGTGGTATCAGGCTATCGTTTTGAGAGTTGAGGGCAGAAGGGAGTTTGACTTCTCAAGAAATACTGTTCCTTGTCAGCACTTCAGCTATTGCTGGATAAGCTGTGCTGTGGTGTGTCGTAGTAACGGAAATACTTCTGGTGAAGATTTTGAGATGTGAAAGAAAATTGTAACGTCACTGAGATTCATCCTTTGACCAGATCTTGAAGGAGTCTTGCAAAGGGCAAGCGAAACTTTGCGGTTACACTGCAGTTTATCTGTATGTGTGATGAGAAGGCTTTCTTCATCTTCCTCTCTTTAACTTATGGTTTTAGTAAGTTGGATCTCTGTTAACCAAGTCTGTCTCTGAGAACTTGGGGAGGTCAAGTGGAATTTTTCAGGTTTACAATGAAAAGGCTGGATAGATTGTTTATTTTTAGGATTATTTTGCTTTGCAGATTTTTTTTAATTGCTGATGCTTTGAAAGCGCTAAACAACAGCTAGTATGAACTTGGGAGATTTAAGTGTGACTTTTCTGGAAGAATCCTTGGACAAGATGTGAATCTCTTGTATAAGAGAGACAAGCACATGCCTAAGAAAACAAAACGGGGATGTAAGGCTTGCTCCTCATACATCATACAGTAGAAGTGGCACAATCCCAATTACTTTTCCTTTGTAGGTCACTCTTGACTGTTGCCTGAGCCCTTTGCAGACTCTGCCTGGCAACAAAGGACCTTCTAATCCTGTCCTGGCAGGGAGATGATTTGTATTATCTAATGGATCTCTTCCATCCCCAGCTCCTGTGCAAGTCTCCCCAGTGACTCGTTACAGCACACAGCGTGGAGTGCGGCTTGTGGTGCTGCCAGCGGTAGCCAGTAGCATGTATCCTGCACGCGCTGGCACGGAGTTGTTGGTACCCACCATTAATCAATGTCATTAGTGGTGATTGGTGTTGAACATACAAATCTCCACCGCGCAAGGCCCCAGAAGCGGGACAAGGCAGTCTTAGAGAATCAGATGAACGACCTTGAAATCTCTCCAGTCGCTGCTGTCAGATCAAAGTTGCTGGAACCATGAGATTAGCGTATTGATTTCATCTTGCAGATGAATGCTCCTTCTGAAATAAGTGCTAGGCAGTGGCTCAAGGCTTCCAGACAAAGAGTATCGATCAGGTTGACTCAATTAGCTGTTGAAGGCTTTGAATTTGGGCCCTCATAGTTAATGGCAATTTCGCTGATAGGAACTTCACAGGTTCCCATCTTTTAGCTCAGTTATGTGTCTTAGATACTTTGCTGTTTGCTGCCACTGATTCAGTTGCTGATTTAGGAGGGTGTTAGTATTTGGGCACCTACTTGTCTTCTGTGCTGAACCAGTGATCAAACCTTTCCTTCTAGGAGTTTCCTATTTTTATATATGGGAACAGCTGACTTCTTGTCCCATAACGTATTAAAACATTGCAGATGATCAGAGTTACTGCAGATGAGTGCTTCCACTTATTGCCTTCTACAGCAAAACACTTCTTTCTCTGCTTTTCCCCCGGCCTCCCTGAAAAAAGCACCAGGCAAGTTCTACAGTGTGTGTTAAAGCATGCTCTTCAGGTTTGACAGTTAGGAGGGTGAGTAGCTGGTTCAGCATGGGAGCCACCAGTGATCTCTAGGTCCAAATTCTTCCAGAGTTGGTATAGATGAAGAAAAACCATGTGAGCAAGTCGCATACAAGCTTAAAAATTCCTCTTGGAGCCGGTTGCCTTCCCATCTGGAAGTGTACATTGATTATCTGTGCACTTAAGCAGTGATGTCTCAACCACAGCTGTGGATTAGGAGCTGGTTAATGTGGATTTTGGTTTTGTTGGATCAAAAGCTTGAAGGAGCAGAAAACTCGTCTAAAACCCACACTGCTACTGTTGTTCAGCTGCTTAATGACAGAAGAGTTTCCAAAAATTGATGTTCAGGTGCAGTGTTGGAGCAAATGGTTTCTTTGGTTCATCATTTATTTTCTTAGCTTCTCTTTGCTTCAAAAAATTCTCGGATGCCTTGCATGTAAATTCCTACAGTGGAATGACATCTGACAACTCTGCGTGCCAAGGAAGGGAGGAGGATCCACTGCCCAGCTGAGTAGGTTATTTCAGAGGTTTAATTGCCCTCACTTTTAAAGTTGGATGCCTTTTCTTAGGACTGACTTCAGACTCAGCTTTTAGCTGTTTAGATCTTGATCTACAGAAAGAAAAGAGGCTGGAGACCACCTTTCCTTATCACTAAGTTACTTTGCTGTCCTTCACCTTTCAGTTCTTCTGTGTAAAGTCTGCAAGCTGCCTTTTTTTTTTTTTTGCCAAAAACTCCTTCTCAGCTCCTGAGTTGTTTGAAGTTTTTCCTCGCTTCCTGTAACGCAGCTGTCCGTGTGTCCAGCAGAACCTCCCTTACTGCTCCAGCCAAGGCTGTGTACTGCAGTAAAACCCCTTGCACGACGTTTCCTCCCCCACCTTTATTTCTCCAAGGATAATGTTAATTTTTTTTTTTGTCCCGGCAGCATACCAGAAATATTTTGGCCTAAAGGACGTTGTAGGCTTCTGCATCGCTGACTAATGCTGCCCTGGACATATTTGTGTGTTGAAATTTTTCCAAGAGATTAAATGAACCCACTAGGTTTAAAAAAACTGCTTAATGAAACAAGGCTGAAGCCTTGACTGTCTTATCTGCTTCCTTTGGTTATGACCCCCAGATTGCTTACCCAGTTGTTTGCAATCTGTATTTTAAGCAGGCAGTTGTTCTTGTCTGTGTTTATTACCTTGTGCAACTTCTCCCTGCTGAGCTTCATTTTCCTCTTGAAGTCACTTCTGCATTTTTTTAAGATTATTTTGAATTCTGATTCTGTCCTCTTAACTTACTGGCAATCATTCCCAAATTAATGTCCTCTGAATTCGATAAACATACAGCCAGCAAGACTGAATAGAAAGCAAGTGAAAATATTTAACAGAATGGGATTCACACTCTCCTGCAGCTCCCTAGTTGATAAATTGTTCTTTTTTGGGCAATGTTCTTTATTATTGTTATTTTTATTTATTTTTTAAGTCATGTACAGGGGCTTAACATTCTGTTACGACGTTCCGAATAAAAACAGATGTAAAAATAAAACTCAGCCAAGAGCCCAAGGTCTTGACTTCAAAGTCAAATGGTGAGCTGTGGCTCAGTGGCCCTTCCTTGTTGCTCTACCAAGGGAGGGGGGGGAAAAGATCAGCTGTTTCTTTCTGTGGGTTGTGATGAGGTGTCCCTTCCTAAGGGATTATCCTCACTGGGAATTTAGTTTGTAACTTGCGTTAGGTCTGTCATACAGTTAGCACGTTTTAAGTACTCAGTGTGCTCACAAAATCATGCGTGACACTGTTTGAGCTCTGACTAGCCCAGGGGCCTGTGCTCTGTGTGGGAGAAATGTGATCAACATAATTGCCAATAGATTAATTTCTGTGTGTTTTTGTTCTCTATTCAAGCTCCCCGAAACAGGGCTTACAGCAGCACGGATTCCACAGGAGAATCAGCATATGCATCCCCATCACTTTAGTGTGCAACAGATGGTATATGAATCCTAAGGTGATTCATCCGGCTATTTTTTGTAGGGCTGGGGATAGTTTCTGCCATTGGCAGGCAGGGCGGTGTGTGTGGGGAGGCTGGGGAGAGCTGAGATGGTGTTAGCTATTAGGAGTGGCTCTTTTAAAGAGGGAATATTTAAAGCCTGTAACCCTCTGGACAAGGTGTCTGTTTATATAATCTAAACTTGTGAATTTCTGAAGAGAAGATTCACTGACTTTTCCTTTTAATTATAGATACAGTGGCAATTGTGGGCTTTCACTTCTGCCAGGATTTTTAAAGCAAGCTTTCTTTTTTTTTTTTTTTTTTAAAGGAGAAATGGTGATGCTTCAGTAGTCATGATAGAATTAAAACTGTAAGCAGTTGGTATTAATACGAACTTGATCTGGTGCCTGTTGACATACTATGTAAAGAAAGCCTTGGTCTGTTTGGAGAAGAAATGTCTTGGAACTGAAGTGCATTAAGACACACTATCCAAACATTGGTTGGAGCAGATATTGAAGTATAAGCAAGCCAGGCGGTGCCTTATTTTACCCCTCTTTTTCTGAAATGATTGAAAGTAGGGTAGGGAACCTCAAACAATATGGAATGGAAAATCTTTTCAGATTTTATAGTTTCTAGACAGACTCCCTCCAAGACTTCTCCATGTATAGTGGGAAGTGATTTCCTGGAAGACATCACTGTTCTTCAGGGGTTGTGACTTACCAAAGCCAATTATTTCATGGGGTTGATTACATCCCCTTGCACTTCTAAAGAATTAAATTTGACTGTTCGCATCAGTGGCCACGTGAGGAAACGCTGGCTTGTTTGTGGTGCCGCAAACCCATTACTGGGATTTATAGTGTGTGCTGCAGTGGGAAGGTATTGGATTTGCTCAGCTCTGTCCTTTGAGGATTGTTGTCATTGCAGGGTCTGGAGTGAAACCTTCCTCCTCTCACAGCCCGTGGCTGTTTGTCCTGCACCAGCTTGTGCTGTTGTTCAACACATCTGGGGGACCCTGGGACAAATTTGAGAAGGGATTCAGGGATCCTGCCCATCTGAGATACATTGCTTCTGAAAACCTACTCACCGAAGGGAATGTTTGCTTTACCTTTGCAAAGGCAGCTTTTTAACTTTGGGAAATCTGATTATACCTACGGAGCAGAATATGGTAAAAATTTCACACAGGAATTCAAATTTTGACTCGGGAAAATCTTTTTCTCAGAGGCTGTCTACTGGATTCCTGTTAGCTTAGCACTTTTACAGAGTTAACTGAAGTTTGCAGATGCATTAAAATGCTGCTTAAGTATGATACTGGAGATTTTGTGGAAAGCTTTATACTAAGATTTAAAAAAAATGCAAGCAACCAAACAAAAACCCAAATAAAAAAAAAAAAACAACCCAAAAACTCTCTAAAAAACCCACCCCCAAAATCTTGTCCTAAATTCCACTGCTCTCTTGATGGTCACACTTGCAGAGAACTGACATTTTTGGAAGCTTATTTGAAGAACACAAGCTTTGGCTTGTGCACCTCTAACTGCCTTTTATCTGTGCCTGCAACGTTTGGTGGCTGACAAATTGCCTCTCCCCTGCCAGTGAGAGATGGCAAATTCTGGCTGTAAGGCTGGAAGAAGACAACGGGAGGTGATGTATTCTTGAGTAACTTCAGTTGTTTCCTAAATAATGCACCTACAATTAAAGACTATTTAAACATATTGAAATGAGGCAGGTTAAGATGGTCTAGTTCTGCATATCTTGTTGGTCCCCTCCAGGTGAAGGTGGCATGGAGTAAGTTGTTCACAGAGTATAAGCTGGGCTCAGCTCTATTGTTGGTCTTACAAGAGTAGAAAGTAATGGTTGTGACAATGATTTTTTTAAAATGAACCTTGTATTACTTGTCTTCTAAGGAAAATGAGATGAGAAGGTGGTCTGATACGGGGCTGGCATGTTACAATACACACAGCTTATGTAGCTGTCGGTTATGATATGAGGATCTTGATGTAGTTTGATGTAGTTTGTGATTTAACCTGGCCAAGCTGAGTGGCAGTTACAGAGGAGCTGCAGCATCACAAATAGCTGCATGAAAAAGGCTTCGCCTGCATCTCGGTGGCGATGAGGTGTGCCTGCAGATGCTGCAGTGACACCTTCCGATCGCAGCGCCGAGCGATTCCTAATGCGCAACAGCCGAGCGAGTGTACCCGTCACGACCTGCAGCCATCGCCAGGGTGGATAATGGCATTTTTAACAGCGTATGAACCTCCTTATCCAAAAATGTATAGTGAATATGTTGTCAAAGGAAGGGTGAAGTTAATGGAGTGATAAGGACTGCAGGCATTGTGGGCAGATGGTAAACAAGCCTCTCAACAACGAAGCTCTTCAATCTTGTCTTATGCTACTGTGATACTAGAGCAGGGACTGCCATTCATGTGACAGATATGGAGAGGGTGACATTGAGTGTTTGAAAGCGACATAGCTACCTTGTTTTATGAGTGAGAAGAACTGTCTGGTTTAGAATAATTTGTCGTAGTGGTTGTCAGACCTATTACATGTGTTCCTTTAGTTCAACTAAAATTTCTGAATGCCTCGGTAGAAACTGGAACGTTCAAATTATTTCAATGTTCATCTCTGAATCATGAATGTTTAAGAATAAAACTGATGCTCAGGCATGATACAGGAGCTGACCTTTTTCAGAAAAAAATGTGTCTACTAGTGACTTTGCAATTGTAAAGTTAAATAACTGCTCTTTTGCCTGTAGGAAGTTTAATTGCACAGTATGGATCTGTTGGGCGCAGAGTAAAACTCCTCCTGAAACAGTGAAAACTTCTAAAATCACTTAAAATTTGCACTTGAAATGGTTCCTTGAATCTGTGTGTTTTTTCTTCTTTTAGTGGGGAAGACTTCCTTGATCACCAGGTTCATGTATGACAGCTTTGACAACACCTACCAGGTAAATTAATCCATATTATTGTTTTCTGTGAGTCCTCTCTCTTGCCGTGTCTTCCATTGCAGGAAGAATCCATTTGATTGCAGTGGATAAGAGTTGGTACACCAACCAAACTCTTAACTGTAAGATCTTTAAGCTTTGTATTTTAATAACCTTTCAGAATGGCATTTCAGTGTTGGCTTCTGCTCGAGTAGCTTATCTCCTACTTGCAGCAGGATGAGCTGTGGTTTGAAAGGATAGGCAGTTGTTAATTAAGTCTACCAGGATTTTTTTCACCACATTTGCTACCAGACCATCACAGATTTAATGCCTCTGTGGGGAAAATGTAACAAGTACTCGGCTCTTCTAAAAAAGAAGCAAGCTGAGCTGCAAGAGGTCCTGCATGGAGTGAACAGGGACTTGTGGAGCAGAAAGCAGTGGATTGTAAGGCTGGGTGTGCTTTAGGACACTACTTTATGCTATCTTCTGGAACAAAGACCACAAAGCTGGTTGTTATGCATGTCCCCATCCTGTGACTGCTTATTTATCCATATTTATTTATGATTTAAACAAGATTGGGTTGACAAGGTTGGGGCTGAAGCAGTGGTGGTCTTCTATTCCCATCAGCCCTGCAGCCCCCCTCACTGCTTTGTGTTTGGTGACAAGTCAGTTCAAGTTGACACAAGCTAACTTTTCTAAATTCGAGGAGAGAGAGAGAGATCATTGTGGCCCACTCCCAGAATTTAGGATGATCTTGAAAAGGTGGCAAGCTATAAAAGTCCTTGAGTTTCATAAAGTGTGTCTTCTCCAAGCAGAACATGTTTCATGACTTGGTTACAGTTGGTGATGCTCTGAATACACTAAGCTGAGAAAAATCTGTTCCCTGATGAATGTGAAGGTTTTTTTAGGGGGGTGGGAGGAGGAGGTAATGGGAAAAAAATAAGAAAAACGCTGTGACTCTTCTGTTACTTAGTGTCTATCCAAATATCTTGTTTAAATCTCTTTACCCCTTAATGATTTCCTTCCTGCCTCTTCAGAAATTCCTTATTGCTGCTGCTAGGCAAGTTGGGTAGAATGAGATGTAAGTTCTCGCTTAACTATGGGAGAAGCAAAGCTTCTATGGTGTAGGAGGGCTAGAGTACACATCATCGCTCCCAAGGGAGCAAACATCCTTTCAAATTCTACCCACTGTAATTACATGGACATGTGAATGCAGTTCTTTTATTTAATCTGTTTTTTTCCCACAGTATTTTTCTTTCAGGTCTGCTCCTTTTCTCTATGGAGCTTGCGTCCTAGTTCTTTCTTGAAGAGGTTTGACCCTCTGTACTTTATGATAATATAGTTGTCTCCATGGGAAGCTGCTCTGACATAATATACTAAATGATTGCAAAATGAATGAGTGGGACTTAAAACAATAAGAAATCTTAAGGGCTTACAAAGATAGCTTCAATATAGCTATCACTGATGCATGCCTAGTTTGGGTGTTAATGTATTTGATGTAGTATCATTCATCCAAAGATCTCTATATTGCTGAAGTCATGACTGAGGTAGGGTGATATGTTTTATTTTGTTATAGCTGGAAGAAAGAATGAGTCATAAAAGCTCCAGTAATTTGGCCAGAATTACACCACATATTAGTGTCAAACCAGAATATAAATTTCTCAATGCCCAGGATTACATAGAGTCCTCTCAAAGCCAAGTAATTGAATGAATGCATCTCACAGAATGGTTTGGGTTGGAAAGGACCTCAAAGATCATCCAGTTCCAACCCCCCCTGCCACAGGCAGGGACACCTTCCACTAGCCCAGGTTGCCCAAAGCCCTGTCCAACCTGGCCTTGAACCCTTCCAGGGAGGGGGCAGCCACAGCTTCTCTGGGCAACCTGTGCCAGGGCCTCACCACCCTCACAGGGAAGGATTTCCTCCTTCCATCTAATCTAAGTCTCCCCTCTGAGTTTAAAACCTCATCCTATCCCTACCTCCCTGATCAAGAGTCCCTCCCCCCTATTCTGTAGCCCCTTTCAGTCCTGGGAGGCTGCTCTAAGGTCTCCCTGGAGCCTTCTCTTCTCCAGCTGAACCCCCCAACTCTCTCAGCCTGTCCTCACAGGGGGGTGCTCCAGCCCCCCGAGCATCTTCGTGGCCTCCTCTGGCCCTGCTCGAGCAGGTCCGTGTCCTTCTGCTGTTGGTGCCCCCAGAGCTGGACCCAGCACTGCAGGGGGGTCTCCCAGAGCGGAGCAGAGGGGGAGAATCCCCCCCTCGCCCTGCTGCCCACACTGCTCTTGCTGCAGCCCAGCACACGGGTGGCTTTCTTGGCTGCGAGCACACGTTGCTGGCTCACAGGCAGTTTTCCACCCACTAATACCCCCAAGTCCTTCTCCTTGGGGCTGCTCTCCAGCCACTCCTTGCCCAGCCTGGATTTGTGCCTGGGATTGCCCCGACCCATGGGCAGGACCTTGCCCTTGGCCTTGTTGCACTCCATGAGGTTCAGAGGGTCCCCCCTCTCCAGCCTGCCCAGGTCCCTCGGGATGGATCCCTTCCCTCCAGCGTGTCACCGCACCACACAGCTCGGTGTTGGCGGGGAACTGGCTGAGGGTGCGCTCAGCCCCACTGTCCATGTCCCCAGCAAAGATGTTAAACAGCGCCGGTCCAGCCCTGACCCCTGAGGACACCCCTCATCACTGCTCTCCACTTGGACATCGAGCTGTTGACCACAAGTCTGAGTGTGACCCCCCCCAGCCAATTCCTTACCCACCGAGTGCTCCATCCATCAAATCCACATCTCTCCAATTTAGAGACAAGGATGTGGAGACAAACGCTTTACACAAGTCCAGGTAGATGATGTCAGTGGCTCTTCCCTTATCCACCAGCGCTGTAACCCTGTTGTAGAAGGCCACCAAAGTCATCAGGCACGATTTGCCCTCAGTGAAGCCATGTTGGCTGTCACCTACCCCACCCTTATTTTCCATGGGTCCCAGCACAGTATCCAGGAGGATCCACCCCACGATCTTGCCAGGCACAGATGTGAGACTGACTGGCCTGTAGTTCCTTGTTTCTTCCTTTTTTCCCCTTTTTAAAACTGAGGGGTTTACTTCCCCTTTTTCCAGTCAGTGGGAATTTCACTGGACTGCCACGACTTCTCAAATGTGATGGATAGTGGCTGAGCCACTTCCATCAGCCATTTCCCTCAGGACCTGATGGATGCATCTCATCGTATCAAACCCTGTACGTGGTTAACTGTAGCTGTAGGTTAGTTGATGGATGATTTGCTCATTCTGGACATTTCTGATAAACTTTGAATGCATATTTTCTGAAAGCTGCCAGAACCTATCATTTGAACAAGGTTTTTTGTGTTCAGCTGGTAAAAATAGAAAGCTGCTGTTTAATAAAATCTGTGCTGTGCTTTAGTTTTGTTTGCTGCTAGATAAGAGGAATTCAGCTGTTGCCCCCGTAGCTTATTAATAAGCTGTTTTCATGAAAGTGGCATTTGTGAATCAAACAAGAACTTGCTGTACTGTGTCAAGGAAACCCAAACACCTGAAATAAAATTGTGCCATTGGTGGTATGTATTTTACCAGGAGTGGTTCCTCTCCATGGATGTTCTGGGAAAGATTTTCCTTGTTCTGTGGCACTGTATGTGATGTGTAATGAAAGACCAGTGTTGGCAAACATGATGATTCTGTGTGTGTTACGCAAGAGGAGAATTACAGGCCACGCTTCCCTTTAGCTTCAGCCCCTTGGAGGAAGGGAGAGGGAGGACAGTGTTGAGTTGAAACACCAGCCTGTGACTTGAAAGATAATTCAGGTTCTTGCTTTGCCTCAGGCTTCCTTGCAAGGTCTTGGGTAATTCTGTGTCAGCAAGTATAGTCTCTATTTTATTTAGGGTAACAGCAGTTCTTTATTAGACTGTTGTGAGGACAGATGCATTAAAAAGTGTTCTCATGCACGGTACCAGCCATAGGGTGGCCCTCTCAAGCTTTTTTGTTGTGTTTGTCATCTTCAAACTTGTGATTGGGACTCACATTACCTTGCATCGTGTTCAGAGCATCCTAGTTCCTGCTTGTTCCGTGTGATGCACAGCGTTTCACAAGCGGGTTAAACCTGCCTCCACCTTAATTATGGTAATTAGCTTAGTTTCATGGCCATGTATTTTTCCCCAGCAGTAAGCAGACTTTTCCCCTTCTTTACAACTGATCTGTAAAGATCCCCCAAGCTTTTTTGCTCCTTTTGTCAGAATTGTGATAAAATGCCTCTTTGTAGGTTACCTATTTTAGTAAAAGTCTGAGATCTATAGAGTGCTTGAATCTGCTCCTTGACATTTCCTGCTTCTCTGTATTGTGATATGGTCAGAACAGTACAGGTGGACAAAATTATCTGTCTGTAAGTTATATTCCATGTAATTCTTAAAACTTGTGGGGGCTTAGGTCAAGAGCCATTTCACAGCTTGAAAGTAACAGACCTGCCATATGTTCTTCTCAACGTGATTAGCACAAATATTTTCATAGCTCAGATCTACAATGAGCTTTGTGCTTGGCCTTTCTGTTGTATTTCCCATGCTGTGAGTGTCCAAGTGTAGGAATCTCACCGACCTGATGTGTTTCTGCTGGCGCTTGCATTTCTGCCAGGCGTGCAGAGGCTTCTTAGGGCAGCGAGTGAGCTTCAGAGCTCTTGGTGCTGTACAGCTGCGTGGGAGGGATGGCATGAAGTACAGGCTGAGGCAGGTTTGGGGCTTTGCAGCTGCTGTTCCAGCTCCTACTGAGATCAGGGAAAATCTGGGTTTCCAGCAGTTTGTCAGTCAGAATGGGATCTTGATGTGTATATATGGTGTAAGATCTTAGGGGGTTTGTAGCTTCTCTTCTGTAAAGTGAGATCAAATGAATACAAGGGAAAATAGAAACATTTTTGAGGCAATCTTCCAAGGAGTACCCTCTGCTGAAACAATGGAAAACAGCAGAAGGGAAGCATCTTGTTGCATTAGTATTTTGAGGCTTCTTGTATCCACCTTACAGTTTCAGTATCATCTCTCTGAACTGGTCACATCACAGTTCTTCATGATGGGTGAAAAAGCTCTGGGTAGCCATCTTGGGAGCCACCACTATTTTTTTTTTTCCCATCTGCATCTCTGGTACTCCAAATCTGTACTGATCCATCCAGGAAAGTTTGTATTCTGATGTGTTATATTTAATTGCAAATGGAAATTCCGTTTGGTTTGTTCAGTATTGCTTTTTTTAATTCATTTGCAGCTGTTTTTCTTCGGTATCGCTCGCAAGCGGGCTGGCTGGCTCTATTCTTTATTCCTACCATGTTAAATATCTGGCAGAATGTAATGAATTAATTATGGGGATATATAGGGAGGGCATAATAGCAGTCTGACAGTATGGAGCATATACAGTCAAACAGCCTCTCCATTAGAAATACCTGCTTCAGCGTGGGAGAGCAGAGAAGAGGTTGTATCAAGCCTCTTTGCTCTGAGAGACTCTTTCTTACCTGTTGGGGTATTTTTTCCTTTTCAAATCAATCTGTTTGGAGCGTTTCCCAAGCTCTGTTGTTGCTGAGTGGTGTAGCTACTAGAGATGCTCAGCATCCTGCTGAAGCCAGTGTGGCCTTGTAGCCCCAACAGGTCAGCTCAGTCGTCTCCCTGCTGCAAACAAACTCCTAGAGCTTGGATTCACCCTCACTGCAGCCTTGAAAAGTGGGATGGAGATCATGTATTTAAGAAGCACCTTTTGATAGCACTTAGTAGTGCTTTGCTCTTGCTCTTAAACACATAGAAGGATGTTCTACGTGAAGCTCCCACTAGTGTCTAGAAACTTGGATGCAGTTATGCTGCAGTGAGCTTTAGTATTAACTGAGCTTTAGTAATCGTGGGGGGTCGTGTGTGCTTGTGCACTCTTGTGTTGCAGCAGATTTGAAGATATCTGCCTCAGCCTTAATGAAAAAGGCTTAAAGTTAAGATACATCAAGATATTTGGCGGTCAGGAAGAATACAATGTGCCCAGATGCACACTGTTCAGCTGGTGGACACTAACTGAGGTCATATGCATAAAAATCCTTGCTGATACCCATATGGATTAAACTGACAATATGGATAAACTGAAGTTAAGGTTAACAACTTTTTGTGCTTTAAGATATTGTTCTAGTTATGGATATTAAGGAAACTGGTTCTTGAATCTTACAAGTAGAGCTATATCTTGAAAGGATGAAAACCAGTGTATTTTTCTTGTAGATGCACTACAGGTGCTGAGTTCTGATAGAGCAGTAATGTTCACTCGTCTGAAAATCACTACCCTTGTTCTGATGTTTTATTTAAGAGGTATTGGTTTTTTTCCTTTTTTTACAGGCAACAATTGGCATTGACTTCCTATCGAAAACCATGTATTTGGAGGATCGAACAGTGAGTAAGATTTTTGTTGCACTTCTCTACGTACAGTAGGAATGAGGATCAGCATCTGTTGTAATTGTGCAGCCCGCAGTTCTGAGATCACTTGGAAGTACAGACTGAGCCTTCATCTCCCAGCTGCTTCCAGACTGACAAGTGCTGTGGAGGCAGCTCCCTTCTCTGTTTGGGGAAAGGGAAACCACCATTTGGTTCATCCGTGGAGGGCTCATGAATGCCATTTTACAAGCAGCAGAAGGTGCTATAGCATCATCCTCTTGGAAAAAAGAGATGGAGATGATACGGATAGTTTGAGGGGTGCATAATGATGGGAATTTGGAGAAGGGGACCATGTTTAACCCTTTAAGTTTTTGATGTCACAAGACAGAAGGATAAAATATAAATTGCCAAATGCTGCCAGTTAATAACTAGCTCAGTATTCTTAATATTACTTATTTAAAAAGAAGGTTGCCTTCAGTAGTAATCCACAAATGATACTTGTTTCTTAGCTTGGTGCAGTTCTAGTTCCTGAACTGAAATCACTCCTCCTTGTGATTTAAATCTCCATGTGGTTTAAAATGAGCTCAGATTCTTAATTAAGAAATTCAGCCATTGAGTTATTTACAGAAGCAAACTGTGCAGTGCTGCATAAGCTTATGGTATTGTATAAACCCACGATAAATGGCGATTGCCTTGGAAGTGCTTGAGTGATGGGATGTTCTTTCCATAGCAAAGCTGGCCCTTGCGCTTCTTGACGTACATGTTGCTTTTAGTATATCTTGCCTTTTCTTTCAGAACCTTGATGGTAAGAGATGTTCAGCCCCATCTGTGTGCATGTTACTTCGCAGTGTGGCTAAGGCTTAACTACAGAGTAATAACTAGCATTTTATCCTCCTTGAAAAATTCACATCAGTAGCTCTTTGACAGGAGCTGAAGGCTCTTCCTTGAAAATTATGGTGTGTGGTCTGATTCGTCCACCAGCAACCAGCCTCCAGGACGCTGGAGGTTACGTGTGTGAGTCCCGAGGAAGGGTAGCAGCAGAGCATGAAAAGCTTGTGTAGGCAGAACTGCAGGTGAACGTTTGCCTTAGTTTTCTTGTTGGTCCTCTCAGTTTGAAAGCTGAGTATTTCTATTTCTCCCCTTTTGGAAGGGAAGTATTTTTGAAAAAGCAAAACAGCGGAAGGCCAAGAGAGGTGCACATTTACCAGTTTGGCTAACTAACGCTTGGGAGAGATTGCTGTGAAGGAGACAGTATGCTGCTGCTCCCAGTCCCCAGTCATCTCCTGCATGAGTTTATAATTTTTATTTAGCTTTTTTTCAAAAAATAAAATTTATTTACTCTTTTATTTTTAGTGGCAGTTTGGCTTTTTTAATTTTCTCCCACCCACAGATCAGGTTGCAGCTGTGGGATACTGCGGGTCAGGAACGTTTCCGTAGCCTCATTCCCAGTTACATCCGTGACTCTGCTGCTGCTGTAGTAGTTTACGATATCACAAGTAGGTATATTGCACTGGGTTTGACCTTTTTCTTATTTTTCTTGCTTGTTTGACTGATTTTGTTAGGTACGGTTGCAATTATGGGACACAGCAGGTCAAGAACGGTTCAGGAGCTTGATTCCTAGCTACATTCGTGACTCCACTGTTGCAGTTGTTGTTTATGATATCACAAGTGAGTGGGGGGAATTCTGCATTTCTAATACTCTGCCCCTTTCATCCTTTAGCCTAGCTTTGCATGTCCTATCACAGTCATCTGCTTGTTCTTCATTCTGGCATGAAAAACAAAATGTTTTCTTTTATTGTAGTCAAGTTTTTAAGCTAGCCACCTGATTGCTGCTGTTGTGACGTACAAACTGTCTTACAAATGACATCATTTTGTAACCCTTTCCTACTGCATTCTCCTGAAGCCTTGAGTTCTGGCTGGTCTTGTTGCACTTTACCCTCTTTCATCTGCTTTTTGATTGTAATATCACCTATGACTTTTGGTCTCAAACACCTGAATCATGTTCATAGATATCGGAATTCTTAAATTAGAGACTTTGCACTGATAGCTGTAGCTTGCTTCACTCCATTTACCCTCCTCCCCTCCCAAAAAATCTGGGCACGGGCTGGGGGAAAAATGCATTAACATCACATTTTCATTTCGATCAGTCACTTTCACATTTTGCAATATGTAAAACTTACCACTAAGCCCTTATCCTTTAACAATTGCTCTTTCATTTCTTACTAAGGTATGTACATTTTTGTGAACTAAAATATTAGTGCTTTTTCAAGCCTTCTCCTTCTGTCCCTCCCCTCAGTCCAGAGACCCCTAACTTACTAGCTTTTTGTATTTATGAAGAACAGAAATTTTGTTTTAGGAGAACTAAACCTTCAGACACTTCCAGTTCTAAACCGGAATTGACTGAGAGCGATGGCCTAATTCTATACAAATGCAAAAGCGCTCATCCTTTGATTTATAAATACTAGAAGATTACAGCAGGAGTATGGGCTTTACCTAGAAAAGCTTTAATTGTCAAAAATAGCACTTTCATTTGAGCTGAAATTGCAGGTTAGCTGTGAACTTCGAAATTTTTTTTCCTGACCTAGCAAATTCAATATTACCAAGTAGTAGAGAGAAGAATTAAGACACTGGCAAGTGATCAAGTCCTGACTGTCTAGCATACAATATATTACTATGCAGTAGAAGCCATTAAAAAAAATCAATACTTGTCAAGAACTGCTGCAGAGCCCCCCCCACCCTTTTAAGTACTACAAACTGCTTCGGCAACTCAGATGCTCTTTGTGTAGCTGACTGGGAAATGCCGAGCACCGTGGCAGCTTCTGTACAACTCATTTTTCCTTACAGGATGCAACTTTTCAAACAACATGCTGTCTCAGTAGGTCAGGATAGCTTCCTAGAATTCTTATCTTGCAGCTTTTAAGGACGTATCATTAAGAAAAAGTGTCTGTGGATAGGTTAAATTTGTATTTCTGCTTCTATGCAAATAATTTGGAACTCAGTGTTCGATGATACAGGAGTTGCTAATGCACTGTTTAACCCTGAGATTTCCTAGAGAAAATCCTGAACCTAGCAAGTAAAAAGGGATTAAGCTGTACAAAATGTGTATTAAGTACTTCTGAGAAGCATTGGAACAACTCATAAGCAGTGTAGAGTGCAATATCACATTAATCCCCATTCTCTATATAGAATATTTTATGTTGAACTATAAAAAAGGGAACTGATCTAAAACGTGGTGATAAAACTTCTCATTTTTAGATGCTGTCAAAACCAAGTTATATAGATCAACTCAGTTCACTCCCTGTCTTTGAATTCACCTGTAATGAAGTAGTTGCCCATTTGAAATTAATGCCAAAATTTTCATATACTTCACTGTGGGAGACTTAGGGTTTCACTTGCTGATTCTTCATCACCCTATTATGCCAATTCCAGAGAATATGAAGCTTTTATTTGAGATTTACAGATGTATTTACCAGTGATCTGTGAAGAATACCTGCAGTGATAATCCTCTCCACTGTTCTCTGCTAGATGTAAACTCGTTCCAGCAAACAACAAAATGGATTGATGATGTCAGAACGGAAAGGGGCAGTGATGTCATCATTATGCTGGTGGGAAATAAAACAGATCTAGCAGATAAGAGGTATGGAGGAATAACTCAGCTTTCAAATGTTTTTCTTAATCTGCTGCTGTTTTCTACTAGACAACTATTTTATTTTTAACACTGGTTTTTATTTTATTTTTTTCAAAATGCTCAAGCTTGTTTTGACTATGCTGGAGATGGCTGTGACTAGAGAAATCTCAATTTTACAACTACAAGCTGCAACAGTGAATGAATAAGCTAAAATAGTTACAAATATTTGTAATAAATTTGGTCAGATAAAAATGATAGGTGCAAGTAATCGTCCCATTTGAAACGCTTCAGGGACTTTCATAAATTGGCAGACTTAAAGATTTTTATTATAAGTTGTGCATCTTCAGCTTTTGTTGCATTTGCTGCTTATTCTGGGTTTATGGTATTAATACAAATGAGTAGAGTCACAAAGCAAGAACAAAAGCACGAGATGGAAGTGTTCTGGATTTGATTGAAATCCCCGTTTCCTCAGAATGGCTTCTCCTTTGACCCTTACTTCAGATTTATAACCTTCTATTAAGACTTGTTTGCACACACGTACGTATGCCCCTCAGATACCTCATGATTTTTATTTACCAGCTCTTGAACCAGAATTTCCCCCCAGTTTTAGCAGTGGCAAACTGCTTAACAGGTGGGACACCCTGCCAGGGGCAAATGGGGAAAAATTAATTTGATAGGAGATGCTTACACTTGGTCCTCTGTGAAAACAGTTTTGTAGGCTGCAAGTTGATGATGATTGGACATTAAAATCTGTTAATTGCTTAGACATAACAGCATAGCTTCCTGGACAGGGATTTGGGGGAGTCTTAACTGGCCCACTCGGCTGTTCTGCTGGAAAGCAGAGTTCTACTTTGGGAGCCAGGTGTGCCATGGAAATCCACCTGATACAGTGAAATGGTGGTACTTGTCTGCAGCTGTGCTCAGTATGTACCATCTGTATGCGGGGCAAAAAAACATTAAATGCTTTCCAAACTGTAATGGAGCAGTCACCTCCTTGAGTCAAAGATGAAAATCTTAGTTTTCAAGGTGTTTGTCTGTTTTTTTTTCCCCTAATTCTGTGTTGTCTTCCCCAGACAAGTGTCCATCGAGGAAGGAGAAAGAAAAGCCAAAGAGCTGAATGTAATGTTCATTGAAACTAGTGCAAAAGCAGGATACAATGTAAAACAGGTGAGTAAATGTGTTGGCCACAACTAGCCCTGAGACTACTTCTGTTAACGCACCATTGTGGGAACAGGAGTTCCCTCGACACCGAGGAGCCTTTGCAGAGGGTATCAGGGACATGGTAGTCCGTACACAGCGAGCACCGTCTCAGAGTTGAATTGTTGGCTGAGGTTCACAAGGATCACTGATGTTGCAGCAAATGACTCGGAACATCTTTCCCCTCAGAAAAGAGGGATTACTGAAGAAGCTTTGTGGGTACAGAATCATACTTTCCTAGATTCGTAATAACCCAGATTTGGTGTTTAGGTTGAAGGGATTAAGGCATGAGCCAAAAAGTTGGGGAAACACAGGTTTGAGGATGCTTTCTGGTACCGATTTAGTGAAAGACTGTGGACAAACCAGTCAAGGAAGAACATGATGGCTTAAAATGCTTCCCCTGTACAATGAGACAGTGTAAACTGGTGTTCCCACTCTCTTGGAAGGCACTGAAAGTGTGAGCACTTGGACAGCCGAAGCTATTTATTTCTGGTAGATGATGAGTTGCTTTTGAGTTGGGGAAAGTAGTGAAATGTCTTTTGAGCTGATGCAACTGCAACAAAATTAGGTTTTATGTTGTGAGATGAGCTGCGGCTCTTTACATTCTGACCTGCTAGATGAAGTTTTAGCACTTGTGTTAATGAAGATAAATCACTTGGCAAACAGTGAACTGGTGAAAGTAGTAAACACCACAGAACTGATCTGGTGTTTACAAGAAAGAGATTTTGTTTGAGCTTATTAGTTATGTAAGCAAATATGCTTACTAGCAGATCATGAATAAAGAGCTAGAGCCGTGCATCCCTACTCAGTGCATAATGGGATATTGCTTTTTCATCGATCCAGCAATTTCTCATATGGAGTCACGATTACTAAAGCATTTGGAAGCTGGTCTTATGGTAGGAGGAAATGCAGCAGTGCAAGACGTAGAAGACATTTGTTCTTGGGTGTCTCCACAGAGCAAACGTATGCGTACACGTGTGTGTAATCACATGTATATTTTATAGATGTAGTTACACAAATAGTTTGTATGTGGAATTCAACTGGGAGTTGCTAAAACAGGGTTATAAATTACTCTGTATGTTACAGACAGGACTAAAGGCTCTGTTACTAAAATGTACCTTGTCTTTGTGTATTAGTAGCAAAATTATTCCCTATATAATGGAATAATTAGACATGTTAACTTAGCACTGCGTTCCAGCGCATTAGCAAGCATGAAAGTGTCTGGTTCCAGGGGCCACCAATTATCCTGCCACAACACAGAGACTGGCTTGTAATTAATGCTTGGATTCTGTGCTGGAATCCTTAATGTTTACTTAGTCTAGGGGCTGCGCACTTGAGAGCAGTTGCCTCGCTGAGAGGAATGATGATGATGATGGAGCTCTATACTCCCTCTTTCCTTGAGGGAGCTGCTGTGCAGCTGACACGTTTCCAGAAGTCTGTGTCCCAGCCTGTAAGGTAGCTTGTGGCTTTCGAGGCCAGTTGGAGCCCTGATGATTTGGGATGTAAGTAGGAAAATCTCATACAGTACACCTGTAGTCCATTTTGGCATAAGATACTGTTGTTTAATAAAACATGTGCTTTGTAAAGCCACCACAGCCTTTGTCGTTAAGGATGGTGGCTCCATTTAATACGTTATGAAGGAACAAACTTTGCCTTTTTGTATTTTATGCTGAAGTCGTTCAGGGATTGTACTAATGAGCTTGTCGGAGTGTAAAGCCATTTTTGTAGCTGTAGCCTCACTTGCACACTCTCTAGAGAAAATTCTTAGTTGTATAGTAGAGGTCTAGACAAATTATACCTCTGATTTTAATTGCCAGGTTACATGCTGTAAGACTACATGCTGTAAGACTGTGAGAAAATAGGTTTGGTAATTCAGCTCCAGAAAAAAAAAGTGGGGGTGGGAACCTGGGGGCTAGTTCCCTTGGTATTAAATACAATATTTGGTGTTCTGAGATGTAATTGTTGTTCTTCACTAGCATTAATAAACAGTAATATCTAAAAAACTTGGGGCTGTTACATAGCACTGCATCGTAATCTGAGTGGGTACTTCATGAAGTCTTGTCAGAACTGGAAAAGAGGACAGATTTTAAGGGACTTCACTTTGTTCTGATACTTTACACACAGAATGGTTATTCGAAAAGAACTGAAAATGGATTTTTCTTCTGAGTTTTGATCCTTCTGTTGCAGGCATGGACTGGGATTTTCACGAACTTCAAAGCTATTCTATATATTTGAAACTCTCATTTTTTATTAGTCTAGTAAGTAGTTGTTGAAACAATCCTCAAAGGATAAGACTTTTAATACTACTATTTATCTAGTTCTCTGTTTCCTTGCAGCTTCTCTATTGAATGATATGAATTTATTGTACTATGTTGTCAGTAAATTCTTCCACAATGAAATGGGAAAGCATATGGGTACAACTGCAGAACAGATACCCTTCCATAGCCTGTATAAAATCTTTCTTTAATAAGCTGAATGCAAATTTGACCTTCTCATAACTGATAACCTCTACCTGTAATATATTCTGATTCTGCAGAATAATTACTGTCCAAGTTAATTTTCATTCAGGATTTTTAATTCAAGTGTCAAATTATTTTAGATACAAAGTCGACATTTTGACTACATATAATGAAACACACTTATGTAAAAAATTAAGATCACCTAGTGCCAGATATGAAATATTAATGTAAAGGTGAATCTTAGACTAGTGGCGAGTCATTGGTTGGTCCACGAGGGTTTAGGTTCAGATTTAGCAATTAGCAGTATCAGAGCTACATGGGTATGACTGTAATGGGTAGATTAGGGAATATGAACTGTTTTGTTTTGTTGGGTTTTTTTCCTTCCATGCAAAACTCTTGCCTGCTGGTATTAAACCTTCTCAGGTTGTCCATGCGTCGCTTGGCAGCCTGTCTGGGCAGTCCAGAAGAGCTGACAAAACGCTATTTTTTCCCTGCTGTCCTCTCTTCCCCACACAAAACCCATCTCCTGGATCTAAATCCTGTGCTCTGGGTTAAAGGTAGGGAATGGCACAAGTTAACGTGGAAGAAGACTTGGGATGAAGTTGAACCCTCAGTCTTCCATCACTGGCTTCTTCCAATTTCCATCCCCTTCTCAGAATCCCAGAATCATCTCAGTTGGAAAAGACCTTGAAGCTCCTCCAGTCCAACCATGAACCTCACCCTGACCGTTCCCAACTCCACCAGATCCCTCAGCGCTGGGTCAGCCCGACTCTTCAACCCCTCCAGGGATGGGGACTCCCCCCCTGCCCTGGGCAGCCCATTCCAATGCCCAACAACCCCTTCTGCAAAGAAATACTTCCTAATTTTCAGTCTAACCCTTCTCATGAAGGTTTTGGGTTCTGTGTGGTGTCGGATGTAGACATCTTGATGTTATCAATTCCAGGGTGAGCTCTGTTTTTCTTAACACCTCATGTATAGCCCACTGTGGCTTCCTTGTGTTCTTTCATCCTGTCTTTCAGGTCAGAGATGTTAATTCCAGTGTTACTTGTGTGCAGGCAAGTCCTGGAGATGTGTCTTGCAGCCCAGCTGCCCTCACTGCCCCAGATCTGGCTGCCAGGAAGGGTTAGCAGGCGTAGAGCTGGCTGTTCACGCAGCTCGGGGGATGCCTTGGGGCACTAGCCAGTACACAAACCTCATCCCAGTCTCGGTCAGACGTTGAAGAATAATGTCACCTCCCAGGTGGTGAATCTTGGTGCTATTTATGTTGGCCCAAGCACTAGGGTTCTCCAAGGGATGCTTGTCCACAAGGTTTCAGAAGCAGCGTTTGCCCCATTAAGGTTATAGAAGAAGCTTAATTTCTTCTCCTGCTTGGGGAGAGTAACAGCTAAGACTTTTTTTTGGCCATGTCACTCCTTTGATAGCCATCAGTGGGAAGCCATGGTACTTTTGACTTTGTGTGCTACTTTTAGCTTCTTGTTCATCCTTTTCTTCTGGAAGGCAGCACTGATAAGAGGAAAGGACACTGTCTTCAGCACTGTGCTCACTGTAGCTTTCCTACAAATCCAGAGTGCCTGGCTTTGTAGTGTAACTCCAGAAGGTGAGTTGCACCAGACTTCAAACAGCCTGTATTTCAATGCCAGGATCTTCTCCCAACAAAGCAATGGAGGGGATCGTACTGCTGAGAGGTGCTGCTTTTTTTTTTTTTTTTCTGTTCCCCTGTGACATGAAAGGAGACAGCTCAGAAGATGACACCTCAGCTAACACAGTACTAGGGACTGAGGTGGAAGTGAGTAACCTGGGGCTTGGTATAGAGGCTCAGGGGTGGATCTCCACGTAGCCACTGCAGAGAAGTACAGAGGATTTGTAGCCTGTGTACGTGCTGACTGAAACCTGGACGCAGCAGGCTTTCATTTTATGACTTCTGTGGCATTTCTTTTCCCCCAAGACTGATCTGATGAGCTGCTGGGGCGAGCCTCATCTCTTGTAGTTGTACACTGTCAAACTAGATTGTAATGTACAGCTGCTGTGCACTGCTGGATCTGTTAAGGTAGGGCTGTCTCCAGGGTCCTAGACACTTGCTGTTCCTTCTGGCTTTGGGGAGAAGATGTTGAAGGAAGAATGGCTGGATGATATTGCAGAGTTAAAATGGTGATAGTATTGTTCTGGGATTAAATTGAGGCAATAGAGGGAAAAAAATTGGCTTTTGGATCCTGCAAGTTTCAGCAAAGATGGATTGTCAGGGGAGCTTTAAGACTGAGGAGAGAAGCAGATAACTTCAGTTAATGCAGAGAATCGTAGTCTTTAATTCATTTTATTTGTCAGCCCTGAATAAGCTTTAAAAGACTCTGAGATTCATGCTCTAACTCGGCAGTCTGTATTTCAGGGAATCTTATTGTTAGTCTGTGGACTTCATGCCCAGAATATGTCAGGGTTCATTTTGCTGTCTTGTAGAAAGAGAGGGGAGGGAGACCCCCGAAGACCTCCTTACAGCAGTACCTGGCACGCTTTACATTTGCTCTCAGAGCCATGGACTGAATATGGTATTTGGCAGAAAAACTTTCTCACGGCAGCAGCTAAAGGACCGTGGCCCTTGGAATAACCCTGTTTTCACAGAGCTGGCTGCATCTAGCAGCTTGGCTCTGTCCCTGTCTTTTGATTTTTGTCTATCTGATGGGCAAGAATTATTCTTTGAGTCGCACTGCTCTCCTCGGAGAATGAGAATTAGGAAAACATTTTTGTTTGCTTTGCATCAGGGAACAGGTTTCTTGCCTGGCTTTTCCATCTGGACAGTGATCCTCCTGTCCTTTCCATATTGCTGCAGGAGTGTTACAGTGAAAACTGTTTTATGCCTACAGTCGTTTGTGACATTGATCTGTTGGGGATTTATTGGCTAGGGTAGTAGGAAAGGCACAGTTTGGCAAATGAGTTGAAACTAATGGCAAGAGATGAGGGATTTGGGTGTTTTTTCAGTGTTTAATCAGGAAGGAGATTGCAGGGTTGAATGCTGAAAGAGACTCTGTGTGGCTCTTAGACTTTCACACAGCTGCGTTTAACTCCTGCCTTGGAAAAAAAGTCCTGAATACATGTGTTTTCATACACACGCACACACATGCACAAATATTTAGACATATAGGTGTGTGTATATATACACTATATTATATATATTCATGTATATATATAATATATATGTGCAACTCCCTGTGACGTTTTTCAGTGAGTTAAGACTGCTGGCTTGGGTCCTGAAGGCACTGCAAAGCGGTAAGGTCCCTGCATAGAAAGCTGCTTTCTAACCATCATGAAGTTCCCCTAATTGGATTTGTTCACATATGCTGTGGCTGATAAGCAGAAGGTTAATAAGAAAGAAAGTTGATTTTCTTAGTTGCCAAATTCCTTTTTTTTAGTCAAATAATTTAGGGGAGAAATACCGCTAAAGGCAGAATTTTATTCCTGGTCTTAATGTAAAGAAAGGATTACTATATTTTAAGCACTTAGCCTTTCTGTCAGCAGCTTGGTTTAAATGCAGTAATTCCAGCTGGTTCTCAGCAGCTGAGGTTTTTTTAAGACTCTCCACCCCTCCCCTCTATAAACTGCATCCCTCCCTTTCTACGTATTGTACGACGGGGAAGTAAATAGCAATGCCACAGTTTAAAACAAATTTTTTTGGTAATGCTGCTCCCACGTAGGATCTCAAAGTGCATGACATCAGCAAAGAGCTGTACGAGATGATGCGTTTCCTTCTTTCTGTCAGAGCAAAGATGTCAAGCAAGCGACCTAATTTAGGCACAATCTGGTAGGATTGCGCCAACCTCTGTTGCATATCCATCCTTAAAACTGATGAGAGGGATTTTTTTTTTTTCTCCCCCAAACCTTCTGTGTTAAGAACTGGGTCAAAATTACTCTTTAAGACTGCAGTATATGAGCAAAAAAAAAAAAAAAAGCAGTGTACTGGTGGGACAGATTAGCTAATTTGCTCTGTTCTCTGCCTCTAATGTATCATTTGCATATCAGGAGGGAAGTGTGTGTTGGAGGGGCGAGAGGTTTAACAGATCTCCCCCTGCAGAGCTAATAGGGATAGATGCAGCTATGAAGCAATGTGCTAGAGAGGAGCAGAGTTTACCATATCAGCTGTTTATGCATTGACAACATACCAGTACGCTTCTGAAAGCATAACTGTAGATGGTATTTGAATATTTTGCAATGCAGTCTGGTGGCTGTCCAGTAATCCTTTTTTCTTTTTTTTCCCAGAAGTCACAAAGCTGATTCTTTCATAAAATTAAAGTTGAGATCCATTAATCAACTGGTGAAAGTTCACTGAGTATTGAACATTTTGAAAGTAGAAGTAATTTTAGGGACAAAGCCCAGTAAAGGAGGAGTCACAACCTCCCGTACCCAAATGTGATCGAGTCAGGAAGTTTATTGAAGACTGTTAAAGGCAAAGAAAGCCTTGAGACTGCAAAGCGCTTGTGAATTGAAATACAGTATTAAAACTTTAAGGCTTCCAGAGGAAGATGAGATTGAATGTCAGTTACTTCCTTGATCCTCTCCCAGAGGCAAAAAAAACCCTTAAGAATAGTCTAGTGCTATACTGAGTGAAAAAAAAGCCTTTTGAAAAGTAACAAAGCTAAGATGGTTGGCAGTGCTGTCCTCTTATCTGATTGGAATGGCAAGGAAAAATAATGCTGACCATGAGGATATGATGAAAGATTCCTCTGAAAGTCTGCAGCTTCTTTCTTCACCCCTATTTCATTCTTATAAGCTAAAAGTGCTCATGTCTGACTAGTTTTAAAATGTTTGAAAAATCCTAGTCATGTTATTTTTTCAAGCATAATTAAGAGTGGTGGTGAGATGAGGCAAGCAGATACAGTAAGAAGAAGTGGTGAGCTCGATTGATAGGACTCTTTTTGTACAAGGATTGCAATTAGATCAATGTTTAGCTTCTCCCTGTGTCAAAATTATCTCAATTTGACCAGGACCTCTCTCTTACCTTTATACATTTGGGTGGGTGTGCATTCCTGCTGTCTGTTTGGTGTCAGTGGCTAGAACAGTTTAGCGTCTGGAATTTTGACATGATCTTTCTTTCTTTGTTGTCGGCATCTGAGAATTTGTCTGAACTTTTCAACGAGGCTGGGAGGCTCAGGATAGGGGTAGAGGATAATAGAAGCTTAGAGGGGCATACGAAGCTTTTTTGCTTGGAAATTTTTGGCTAAAATCACTGAGCTACAGCAAGAACTGACTTCCCAGACCCATATCCTTGTCTCAGTCCAGATTTCGGTGTATGCCCACAAAGTGGTGTTGCTGTTGGTGAAAAAGGGGTGAGGATGCTGGTTTGTAGAGTGGTTATGAGGGAGATGATGGGAATGGCGAAGGAAAGCAGCTTTGCCTTTTTTTACCTGTCCGTTTTGTCCTCTCCTCACATAGCAGTCTCTTTAGTCAGGAGCAAACAGTGGTGACAGCAGAGGTCAGGCACCAACGAGCACCGTGTGTTTGTACTCCTGCCCTGCAACGGTCACAGCTGCACCTGACAAACCTGGGGGCTTGTTCCTGTGTAGCTTGGAGGTGTCTTAATGTTTTCCCAGCATCATTTGGACACTCAGGGCCAAATTTCAAAAGCACTTGAGCCCCTGAAGCTGTTCAGGGACCTACATTCATAATATAAACAGACTGACAGCAGCATGGCTCAGTTTTCTGTGGAAAGTGGGTCACTGGGAATAAGAGGTTTAGTTTTGTGTCATTTGAGGAGAGGACTGAAATAATGTGCAATGATGTCAATTTAACACATGAAGGCTGATGTCAGACTTGCACCAGGCCTTCTGGGACTCACGAGCCACTCTCGGGCATGCGGTGGGGTGATTTTAACACACTGATGGATGGAGATGTTGAGAGCTTGGAAACAGCTCGTGTCCTGGATGCTTGAGAATGTGCGGGCAAGAAGTATGTTGTAGCAACAAAGTCTGTAACGGTGTAAAAATATTAATGCAGTGTATGTCAGATGTTTATATGTGGGTGTGTGCTGAGCACATCAGCATGGGATCAGAACTCTGCTAGGGCTGTTCTTCAAAGGTAAGAAACAATTAGGTAGTCATTTGATAACGCTGATGAATAGGAAAGATGCTCTTTATCCTTGTGTCCATCTGGTCTGACCTGTCCTCCTGCGCGCACACTTGCTGAGGCACGTGAAAAAGAAAACGTTACTGTTGAAAATTGTGTGGTTCCTACCCACGGAATATGGCAGCTTCTCAGAAAAATCACCCTCAGCTGAAGGTCAGTCCTTCACTGTGCTGTTCCTGTGCAGGAGGAGACAAACTATTGTGAGCTCAGAAAATTAAAGTGAATTGTCACGCTTTGATAGCGGGCAAATGTGTAGGCTTCTCGCCCAGAGGGCTGGGGAGAAGCTGGGAACCACAAATCTGAGCCTCAGGGGCAAAGGTAGGAAATGCAGGAGGGGGAATTGGTTCCATTCAGTCTTAGCTCTCAGCCTCCTTTCAGTGGAATAAAACTATGAAGAGACTTCAGAGCTAAGGAAACGGGAGACAGCCTTCAAGTGAGAGGTAGAACTACTGTTTTGGGTTTGCAAGTGCACTTGACTCATGTTCCTTTTCTGTGTTTTATACCCTGAGTGTGGACATACCATAACAGTGGAGTTGGGTACCAAAACTTGAGAGCGCTCAGAAAAGGATTGGGCAGATTACTGAAAGAAAGAGCCTTTGTCTGGTTCCTGGGGAACCTGAGCCACAGATATGTGGAGCCTGGAAGAAGATGCTCCTTTTGTGACGCTCTTCTGTGTGTGCCAGCTTGGCCAATATTGGTGACAGACACATCCTGGATGATGTGTTTGACTTTATCAGCATGTCCATGCTTCTGGGTAACTAATACTTTGTGGAGCTGCGAAGGTCAAGTTCCCACCTGACGTGGGGAAGTTGTTGGAGTCTGTGGACATCAGTGGCAGATGTGAGGTGGAAATGCTGGTTTCCAAACAGAGCATATTTGCAGAGAAGGTGATAGAAGGTTTGCTGCTTGTAGCCGGTAACATTTGATCTTCAATAACAACAAAAATGTGGTTTGCCATTTCCTAAGAATAAAGGTTATATTTGGTGTCAGGCTTTTTGGTGTAAGCAGTGTAAATAGTGGCGAAGGATGTATTGAATCATTGTTTGAACTGTATCAACTGGGGTGCACTCGTTAAAGTACGATTGTTTTGATCTGTTCCCTGTGTGGTTTTTTTGCAGCTTTTCCGACGCGTGGCAGCTGCCTTGCCTGGAATGGAAAGCACACAAGACAAAAGTAGAGAAGACAGTATCCTTTATGCGCCTGTGCTGCAATTTGGTGGTGGCAAAGCGCTGCCAGGCGTTACCGTGGACGAGGAAGATGCAGGCCCTGAATAATAAGGATGAAGGAGGAGGGAATGTTATTTCTCCTGCAGCCCTCGGTCAGCTTACGGACATCCCAAAAAGAGGCCTGAGAGGGGGAATAGGGGCAAGTAACCTTTGAGCTTAAAATACTGAGGGAGAAGGTTTGGTGGGAGAAAAGGCTGGGACTAGGGGTGTTAAGGGTGGAGGCCTCTCCTGTAAATCAGGGGAAGTAGGGATGCTTAGGGCTATGAGGTAGTATAGAAGTGAGGACAACTGAGTGAAAGCTGAAGGGGAGGACAGTGGGAAGGTGCAGAAGGGTGCAAACAGATCCAGAAAGATTCTTTGCTTGGTGTTTGAGCGGGTTGGGTGTGGGGAGGGAGGGGGAGACTATGAAGTTGGGAGAAAACAGCTGCAGTGAGGTCTGAAAAAAAAGGTTTCTGGCTCTTGCAGAGCAGATGCTCTGATCTGACTTGCTGAATCGCAGAATAAGCTGTGTTGGGAGGGACTCTGTAGGTCCCTTTTGCAGCCCTGCTGCTCAAAGCAGGGCTAACTCCAAAATCAGGCCAGTTTCTCAGGGTCACATTCAGGGAAACTTCAGCCATCTCTGAGGGTGGAGATCCCGTAAGCTCCCAGGGCAGCCGGTTGCAGGGCTTGACCCCAGACAGCTCTGAACAGGCACCTGTGTGCTGCGAGGGAGGAGAAGACAACTGAAGGGATCAGCCTCGGGGAAGGGAAAGGAGGTGGCATGAGGGATGGAAAAAGGATAAAATTTGTGCGTGACAAGCAATATGGCTAAATCTGAATTCCTGACCTGGCCAGCTGGGTGTGTTCGGGGAGGGCAGTTAAGGTCGTGTAGGTGCTTTTGTGGGTGGCTTGTGACAAAAGTGTGGGTGTGGTTGTGGTTCAGCGTAGCTCGGAAGGTGGAAAGTTCTGTGATAACTGAGCCACTTCTTACAATCTCACCAGACTACCCATTTCTGCTTGGATTAGAGAGGAAAGGTGATGCAGAAGGTGGAGAGAGGGCTGCCTGCCTCTGCCTGCAAGCGTGCAGGACGGGGAGGGAATGGAGAAAGAGTAGGGGAAATCCTGGTGGGCACTTTCAGGTGGGAGCAAAGAGGGGTTGCACTGTGTCTTGACTGAAAGAGTTGCTGAGATGCTAGAAGTGGGTGAGCTTTTTTGAGTGGAAGAACTTTATTCAGGGCTGTCTGTTTTATTTGCAGCAGGGATCACGTAGCTGGCAGCTGGTAAATCGAGGAGAAATGGTGTTTTGAGGGAAGGATGCGGCAGGAACTGTAGGAGGGGGACAAGAATGCTGAAATCATCTCCTGTAGAGCATCTTGCCGCATAGGGGAAAGGGGGATTTGAGAAGCTGTGGGTTGCAGCTGCTAAGGCACAAGCTTTGTGCGATGCAAACTTGATTGATCAAAAATATTTCATTATGCAAGTCACCAAAAGGTTAATGAGCACCCATCTTTATTAATGAGGATGGTGGTAGCATGCACAGGCAGTAGGTGGTGGGCCTGTGGTTTCCCTATCAGGGAGTTTGATCACTGGTCTCTAAATGGGAGTGCAATAAGGGCACTTGGAATTTGACTTCCTGCAGACAGCAGATAGCAGAAATGGAATACGATTGTCTCCCAGACAGCTGCACTGGGATTACTGGGTGGGGGGCATTTTCCGTAGGCTTTTTATGCAGAACGTTGTGGGTTCAGAGATCTTGAACTGCTTGTGCTCGGTGATGAAGCTGCCAAAGCTCATTTCGAGCATCTCCGACTTAAATAGGTATCGAGGTTCAGGGCAGCAAGTTCTCCAGTGACTCACGTTCTTGTCGGAGATCAGCTGTCGCTGCGGGGTGAGTTCAGGGAGGGGTTTTGTTGGCTGACACTGGGGTGAGCAAAGCAGTTTAACTAGAGGAAGGGTGGATGGGAGAGTTCAGGATGGCACGTACGGAGCATCAGAGCTGGGGGCAGTGTAGGTACTCAGTGATGGGCACAGCGTGAGAAGGAACAGGCTAGAATATGCTGCCAGCTGTATTCAAACCCAGACAGGCTCCTCTGTCTGCCCCCAAACTGCGTGGGGACAGCGACAGGAGCCTCCGGTTGGCCGTGGAGAGGAGCAGGAGTTGGAGGAGGAAGTGAGCTGTCCTTCCGTGGGTTCCTCCAGGCTCCTACCATCTCCAGGGCTTCGTTCTTTGAGCCCCTCCTGGGTGCCCAGCAGCTGGAGGTGCTGGAAGACCCAACCTAATGTTGATTTGAAACTGGGGGTATCCAAGCTGTTACTGGTCCCCTCTGGAAACAGTGATTAGACCCTTCAGCGTACACATCTTTAATTTAGCAGTTGCTTTAGAACAAGAAGAGATCACTGGGGAAGAGCAGACTCTGGTCAGAGATGGATATTTGGGGTCTGACACCGTTTCTGCTACCTCCTCAGGAAGGTGTCAATGCCAGGGCAAGAGGGGCTGCTGAGAAACCTGTACCTTGACTTTGGTTTGAAGCTGGTCTTTTCGAGAGCTTTTGAAAATATTTTTCAAGTATTTCAAGTGGGAAATACTGAGCCGAAAATCTAAATCCTGCCCCACCTGTGCTGGTCGGGAAATAGAATTGGATATCTGTTTGCCTTAACTTATTTCTTCCAGTGATTGACATAAAACTGGAAAAGCCTCAAGAGCAGCCTGTCAGTGAAGGAGGCTGTTCCTGCTAATACCATGTGGCTTCTACCTTTCTCCAGAACATCACTGCTTTCCCTCCCTTTACTCTTCATTGACTGCAGTGTGAATATTGGCTTGAACCTTCCCCTTTCAGTAATAACGTATTGCAGTTCATCATCGCTGGCTGTCTCGTGGAGATGATCTATTAGCTTCACAAGCACACACACACACAAAGAAAATGTCAGTGTCTTCATTATTTATAAGAAAAAATAAAGCCAAAATATTCCAGCATATTCTAGTTATAACTTTAAAAAAAAATAGGTACAATTTCTTAATATTTGTTCCTTTTTTAATATGTTATGATATTGCACTTTGAAATGATGGAAACTGAGTAAGTTTTGAATTGGACTTAGACGAGATGTATGTGCAGAAGAATGCTTGCAAATCTTACCCATTTGATTTCTCTAACAAACTGGAAATGACTAGACAGCAGTCAGAAACGCAAGCGGAGGTGGCATATGCCGAGGGTTAAATGCTTATCCTTACAATAATGGAAAAAAAAAAAAATAAACCCAAGCTCTTAATCTTTTGAGCAGAGATAGTCTGACTGGTTTTCAAACCCCCAAACGTTTTTGGAAACCAACCTTAGCGGGGGTTTTGACACCACGAAAGGCTACTGGAATTTTTTAGTTCTTGCAGAGGCAACGTGAACACATTTCCAAGAAAGCAAACCCAGAAATACAAAGTGTCTTTCTGAACGGGATGAATGGCTTCTGGAGGATTTGGGGGGGAAGGAAAGGGTGGATGTGCATTAGCAAAACACTTGCAGGAAACAGGGAAATACGTTTTGAGTGCAAGATGAGTTTTAAGAGCATTTTTTTTTTCCCTTTTATGTAGAACACGAACAAAGTAAATCATTATTGCCTGAGAGATGGGAACGTAAAGTTTCAGCTGTTTGGAGGAGAAAGCGGTTTGCTTCTTTTTTTTTAGGGGAAATAATTAGGTGAATTCAGGACTGGCACTTAAAACCTGCCGAAGCAGATTGAAACCTTTTTAAAATTTCAAAGCAGAAAGAGGAAAGAGCAGCTGGATTACCCGGAGGAAATGCCGAGCTCACGGGCCGGTTCACGGCTGGGGGAGAGGGGGCGGCGGAAGGGGGAATCGCACCCGCTTGTCCATAGCGTGGTCGTAGGTCGACTGGGGAAGGGGGTGTCTACTTTGATCATGCAGAAATCTAGTTGAGAGATCTTAGATGGAAAGGAGGGGAGTTTAATAGGATGGAAACCAACTTATGATTATGCAGATTTATGCCTTTATTTTTTAGCATTTTTTTTTATGTTCAGTCTTCCAAGTCTAGTTTGGTTCACTAGAGCTGTATAGTTTGGTTAAATAACTAGTAATTTAGTTTTCTATTTAACTAGGCTTACAATTAACCATTTTTCTTCGATATTTATTTCTTTGCTTAATTTTTTTTTTACTATTTTCAGTAATTATTTTTCATTTTGTTTTGCTGAGGAATCCGTTTAGAGCTTTGCTGATGTTGCGAGATGTAGCTACCTGAGAAACACGGAATCGAACACACTAGAAGTGCACCCTTTTAATCTTTACTAGTCATTGTGAAGTTGCTGTGTAAGTTAATAAACACAATTGTAAATACATTGTTTGCTGGGCGAATATGGCTGAGTTACAGTGCAGGAAGGAATTCTTGAGTCTGTGTTGCGATTGCTACTTAACAATTGCAAGCAAATATTCAGGCTCCTCCTTTGTTCTCTTCTGCCCCTCTACCATCTAAAATAACCAATGGGGGAAGAGAAGGGAATCGTCCTCACCACCACTTTCACCAGGAAATGGGCATAAAAAATTTGGAATTCTTCATTCCTGAAATGAATGCTAGACTCGTGCCCTGCCCTGGGTTTATAGCAACTCTGCACAACAATAACTTAAAGGCAGAATGAGATGTAAAGTGCTTTTATAATGCAATATTAAAGGCGAGTTTTTTTGACGTGGCATGTCTTGAAATAAACATCAATGATATGTGACAAAGGATCATTCTTTATTTAAAAGAAACTCTTGGGGGGAAGGAAACCTGGCTGCTTTTCCTGTATTGTACTGTTCTTAACTGTGCAAAAATGGTTCATCTTGCTGCTTTTTCATTTAGTGTTTTTTTTTTTTTCCCCCTTTGGCTCTTCATGCAGCTTATGTTGGTCATCATTTGGCTGTTTTCCACAAGCACATACTTTTTTTGGGTTTTTTTTTTTTGCTTCTGATATAACCAAACCCCTATGTTTCCCATAGTTACAAGCTTTAAGCACTGGATTTGCAAGGAGCTGGCTTAGCACGGACGGGTTGTCGAGAGCGGCTGCGTGTCTGGGAGCGGGTTTGTTTGAGGTGCCCGTTATAATTTGCTCTAAAGAAAAAGGTCTAGAAAGAAGCGTGCCCACGAGCTCTGTGTTCCACACAGCCCTGTGGCTGCAGAAACAAGGACGAGTTGTCCATTATTTGGTGTTTATCCCCCAGGAGGGCCCTGAGGTCTGCTCAGGACAGCCAGGTATCTTTAATGTATGTCCCAGCTGATCGTCAGTGCTTAACGTGACTGCAGGTTTCAATCCTGTCCCAATCCCAGTTTTCCAGAGAAAAGACACTTCCAAAGTGAGCACAGGAGCAACACACTCTTTAATTTGATTTTTTATTTTTGCACCATAATTCCTTGTGCCATCTGTCTTATCAGGTTTTTTTGTTTTAATTTTATTTTGCTCCATTGACATGGCCAGTAGAACCACGGGAACAGACTTTTTTAATGGTGATTTTTGTAAACAGTGAAGGTTTCTGCTCTGTTTCTTTTCTCCTCCCCACTCTGGCTTGATTGTTGTACAGTACATTATGCAGCTATTCCATTACTCACTTTTTGTCTTGATACAAGTAGTTGAAGAAATTGTATAAGGGGAAAAAGGTTCCTTTTCTTCATGTTGGAATGTCACTGGTACCTCAGCTCTGTTTGATAATATGAAACAACAACAACAACAACAAAAATTCCTTAGCGCTTGAACTAAATAAATACCTGTCTCATTGGAAAGCTCTGGGTCTCTTCTCTAAGTACGTCCATCAGAACGCAGGGTCGTGGGGGTGCAGGGCGTCCGGCTGCTGCTCCTTGCTTGTGCTTTTCGGGTTTGAAGTGCTGCAGGAGGCTTTTTTTTTTTTTTAAGGGCAAAAAAAATAAGCTTTTGTGTTTTTCGGAGGAGAGATGGTGGAGTTGTGTGCTTACAGTCCCTGCGGTTCTCTATGGTGTCTCTGCGATTGTTTCCAGCGTGATACCGAGGATGGGTACCTGTACTGTGCCTTCCCGCTCTCGAAATCCAACGTTTCCTCCCTTCCCTTTCGCAAAGGTGATTCGGGCGCGTTGCGTGGCCTCGCTGCTGGCGTCTTCTGCTTCCCTGGGTACCCGCTCTGTGATCCCACCGGGTGCGGGTGGACCAGCCCTGCCTACCTCGAGGGAGGATCCTCCTTGAGCCCCCACTTGTGCAGACGAGGGCTGCAGGGACGGGTTGGTGAGTACCAGTAACAGATGCTCTTTGATGGAGTTATTCTGGGGGGGTTTAGTGTGGAGAAGAGGAGGCTGAGGGGAGACCTCATGGCCCTCTACAACTCCCTGAGAGGAGGGTGCAGAGAGGGGGGATGAGTCTCTTGAGCCAAGGACCCAGCGGCAGGCCAAGAGGGAATGGCCTCAAGCTGCGCCAGGGCAGGGTCAGACTGGCTCTTAGGAAGGATTTCTTTGCAGAAGGGGTTGTTGGGCGTTGGAATGGGCTGCCCAGGGCAGGGGGGGAGTCCCCATCCCTGGAGGGGTTGAAGAGTCGGGCTGACCCAGCGCTGAGGGATCTGGTGGAGTTGGGAACGGTCAGGGTGAGGTTCATGGTTGGACTGGAGGAGCTTCAAGGGCTTTTCCAACCCAGATGATTCTGGGGAAATGAACTGGGGTTGGTCCAGTAACAACCAGCAGCCTGATCTCCGTCGCTTGGTTAAGCTCTTGGATGTTAAAAGGACTGTCGAGAAATCGGTCGTGAAATTTGACAAGTGAGAAACTTGGACGTGGACTTGTAGCTGTGGAAATGCGCTGGAATTAGTGATTGGGGGGGGGGGGGGGGGGGGACGACACAGGTCACCAGAGAAGGCTTTTGTCACTGGGGGGAGCTTCTGTTCCTTGTACCCGGCACCTCCAGGTCCTGCCCTGGATGGGGGCATCTGAAAATAACACATTCCCCTCTTAAAAGCGAGTTTAGAGTAGATCTGTTGGAAGGAGCTGAGCTTAAACGTAAGCTGGTGTTGTCCCCCGGGTAGTGCTAAAGCATGAGGGTCTCGATTCCCCCTTCCTGCTCCCCGTTACTGCTGAATTCCCTTAACGCTGCTGCTTGGGGCTGTCGCTTTGCCTACTGGTATCTCAAATCCCTGCCTGTAAACGGGGACTGGGTTAAACTGGAGCAAAGGGGCTGCCGCTGAGCTGGGCATGGTTTAGGTGCTGGTGTAGGACGCTGGTCCTGGCCACCAGCCCGGGGCTTCAGCGGGCCAAGCTCTGCTCCCCGCCGTGCTGGTTTTTATTAGCTGTAAGGTCTGGCTCGGGTTAGAGGTGCCTCACGCTGGCGTTCGGCTGCTTTGTCTGCTCCGCTGGAAGCACCAGCCCTGATTTTTTTTTCTGGGTTGGAGGAGCCGCAGCATCCTCCCCTCGGTGTCTGCAGAGCTGCTGCAGCAGCCGACGCCGTCCCCTCGCTGCGCGTTTTGCTTCCAGCGCCCAAATCCTCAGCCAACGAGACGGCGAGAGGGGCTCTACCTGATGCAGCAGCACCTTTTTTGGTTTTTTGTTGGGTTTTTTTTTTCATGCTGGGCATGTATCAGCCCTAAAAGGAAGATAAATAGCGGGGGTATGGGTGGGCAGGGTGCTTCTCGCCGTGCTACCTGCGACGTGGCTGCGGCTCCCGCAGTCGGGAAAGCGGCAGAAAACACCCAGAGCTCAGAACCAGCCTCTCCCGTCTGCGCTCGGTGCTCGGCCGCCGCCTCAGCCGCTCTGTCGCTGTGTGAACTGGGATTTCCAGGCTTGCTGGGCTTGTTTTTTTTATCGATTTTTTTCAAAAGGACCTATTTGTTTTTTCCCCTCTTTAACCATGTTTTCCTTCCCCACCCTGCTCTGGGCGCACCCCAAAGTCCAACACAGCTTTTTAGAAGATATTTGGGATCCTCTTTAGCGGCTGCGCGTGCCCGGCTGCCCGGAGTGACGCCGCAAACGCCTGGCTCAGGCGTGGTGGGAGTTAAACGCCGGCTGAATTGCAATGACCCCAGCGGCTCTGCCCTTCCCTGGAGGATGAGGAGGAGGAGGAGGGCTGAAGGCAGCGGGGATCCCGCTGCCCCTGCTGGGCTCAGAGGGAGGACGCTCTCCACCAGCGCTGTTTCAGAGTCGAATCTTCCAGCCTTGCCACCTCTTTCTGAGGTTTTGGGTATAAATTAACACCATTTCGGGTGTTTGTTGTCGGCCACCTGGCGAGCGCGTCTGAAACGAGGATTGTGTTAAAGGCTTCATTAAAGTTACTGCTAATTAAAGCCCTGAAATCACTCCGTATCCCCCCTGCGCAGCCATTCAGTCCTCAGATACAGGGTGTTGGAGGGAGAAAATGGTGCCTGTCGATGCTCCGCGGGCTGGTGGCGGACTCGGCACTGACCTTCCCCATGTTTATCCAAGCTCGGGCAGAGGGGACGGGTGGAATTTTGAGGCTTGATGCTGATGTTTGCTGAGATGTAGCAGCCCACGATGCTGCTGCTTTATTTCCAGTCAAGTGGTTTTTGGTAGCAGCAAGGGTCGAGTGGCCTCAGCTGATTTCTTTGCTGTGACATTTGGGGACTAATCTTACCAGGCTGGCTGTGGGTGTTAACCTTGAGCCTGGTCCCACCACGTTAATTCTCGTTTCTGAGGGTTTTTTGAGTTGTTCTGGGCTTCGGCTGGTGTTTGGGGCTTCGGCAGCTCTCGCTGCTGGGAGAGAGGGGTCATGTGAGTCTGTAGTGGGGTGGGAATGGAGGGGGGCCAACCCTGATTTCTGTTTCTCGGCACATTTTGGCCTCCTGGTCCTGGTCCCGGCCAGCACAGCCAGCGCTCAGGAAGCCCCTGTCCTGTGGGCGAAGACCTGAGCGGAGTGAAACCCAAACCAGGTGGTTTTGTGGACGATGGTTTCCGTTGGTTGCGCTTGCAGATGTTATTTTTAACATATTTAATTCCTCCTTCGTTTAGCTTCCTAACAAAGGCTCTGGCTGCCCTCAGCTGCTCCCACAGATGGTGTGAAGACCCCAGGAAGCGCTGCTGGAGGCACTGCCCTTTCTCTGTGCCCTTACCTGGGTCTCCTGATGTCTCTGGGTCCTGGGGAGACCGGCCCAGCCCCATAGGGCAGGAGAGAAGCTGGATCAGCCCTGGAATATTCAGGTACCGCAGGGATGGGGTGCGGGGGGGTTGCTCTGAGCTGGAGAAAAGGAGCTTTTTTACAGGACAGCAGCTGGAGTGCCCATTCCTGGGCCGTGCTGTGAAGCATTTCCAGGTGTTTCCATCTCCAGGTGCGTCTCACCCTCGAGTTACACACCTTGTGTGATAAATAAACTGCCAGCAGCTCTGGAAAAGCTCCGGCTTTTCTCACATCTACCAGCTCCCGGTGGTGTCTGAAAAGCAGATTCATCGCCTGGTTTTTGGTAGGTCAATAATCCCACACACAGGAGAGACACTGCTTATTTATTTTAGGGTTGCGCAAGCCTGGGGACTTGGTGGTTACCCCCAAATCAAGCACACCACCAGGACTTTTCCCACTATATTTATACACAAAACTCGTGGAGTTAGGAATTTTCCAAGTCCATCCTTTCTGCGATGGTTGGTTAGTGATTAACACACAATGATAATACAGCTGACAATACTTCTACTGCTGCATGTGCTCAGGGGAAGGATCTTCACCTGGGCAAGGCTCTTTTTGAGCTATAGGTGGGATTTTTTAATATTAGAATGAGGGTAACTCAGCGAAGGATTCATGAACCTTGAGTTTGCTTCCCAAGTTGGCAATGTACCCTCGTCAAGGGCTAATTGCTCCAGGATGTCCTTGCTCAAAGGCCACTATCGACTTGTTCTTCTGACTAGGGATGCCTTTGGCTTCAACACAGACAAAGAACATCTTTCTTGCCCTAAGCATAATATTACTACATCGTTTAACCTTAAAAGTTTAACCTTCAACACCAGGATTGCTGAATTCCGGGAGAAAAGAGGGGTTAGGGGATGTCCCCCTGCTTGGCGTGTCCCTACAACCGCCTCTTCCCAGCCCAAACCATCTTGCCCCCCCCCCCCGCCACCCCAGTTACGCTGCTGCAACTCGGGTGCTTTATTCCCACTGCGGTGACTCTGTGTGCCATGTGGCTTCGTTAGCACTGGGTGCTAATTGGCATCTCAGTCCTGGGGCTGATCTGGGCTCGGCCCTGGTACCGTGGGACATCGCGGTGGGGACAGGAGGTGGCCGCAGTGGGTCCTGCTCCCCCTCCACCCCCACATTCACAGCCACGAAGAAAGGGCTGTTGGTCCCAGAGCCCAGCCTGGGTGGGGGCCACCCCGCAAAGGGTCTTCTTGGGCCTTCAGGGACAACTTTGGGTGGAGGTGACGCTGGGAAACAGGCCGGAAAGCGGGACAGCAGCTCCCCCACCCCCCCCCCCCCCGCCTTAGGGCCAAGCGTGGATCCAGGAGGGAGCGGGGCCAAGCGCTGCTCAGCCTCCGCGCAGCTCCTTTCCCATCTGACGTGCAGCGGAGCAGCAGTCGTGGGTTTGTCGTTTCATTTTGCTGTCTCCCCCCCTCGATTCTTCCCCCTCCCCGCTCCCCGCAGCAGGAATAACCGCGGGGGTCTGGGGCTCGGCGGGCGGAGGAGCGCGGGGAGGTGCAGAGGTGAGCGTGGTGGCTGTGGGACCTGGGCTGGGATGAAGGAGAAGGCAGAAGGGGGTGAGGGTGCAGGGTGGGGTGCGGGGCTGGATCTTTCTCCTCTTCACCCCGTAAAAGCCGCAGTGATGGGGGGGCTGTGAGGCAAAGCCTGGCTTGGAAAATGCTGAAATTTTTCTAAAAGCAGGGGGCAGGCCAAGCTCGCCTTCGGTGATTTGCAGATTAAATCCAGTGATGCTTTTAAGCCTGAGGCTTAAAACGGGGCTGGTGAGGCCCTTTGCTGCACTGGGCCCTTCCCGAAGGGAGACGCTCATCCCACAGGGACAGTTTGGGGTGCAAAGGAATGAGCTGGGATCATTTGGGAGGCAGAGGAAGGAGCCACGATAATCTGGGGGGCAAAGAAAGGAGCCAGGATAATTTGGGGTGCAAAGAAAGGACCTGGGATCATTTGGGGGTAAAGGAGGAATCTGGGACAATTTGGGGGGGCAGAGGAAGGAGCCGGGACAATTTGGGGGGGCAGAGGAGGGAGCGGGGACAATTTGGGGGGGCAGAGGAGGGAGCGGGGACAATTTGGGGGGGCAGAGGAGGGAGCCGCTCTGCTGACACATGATCGTGGTCCTTCCGCGGGGCGCTGGAGCCGTGTCGGGGATTTCTGGGACAGCTTCTTCCCCTCCTGCGTCTCCTGGGGGCTGTGGTGCCGCCTTCGGAGGCCGCGAGCGGGGACCCGCGGGTGCCGGGTGCTGCTCGAGGGCTCGAGCCCCGTTTTTGAGGTGGTTTTGAGCTTTGCAGTAGCTCCTCCCTTGAGCTGCCCTGGGTGTTCCCAGCTGAAAAAGGGGCGAGGAAAAGGGGTGCAGGGGGAGGCGGTGACACCCACACGCGGCTCCCGCGGGGGACCCAAACCCCCCCAACTGGAGATTGGCGAGGATGAGCCGCCCCCTCCTCATCCTCACTCACCCACAGGCCGGGTCTTATTTGTCGCTGCCTTTATTAGACTGCAGAGAGCTTTTCTTTTTTTTTCCACTCTTTTTTTTTTTTTTCCTCCAAAAATCGATGCGGTTGATGGGAGCGGGTGTGCAGCAGCAGCGAGGCAGGGGAGGATGAGGATGGTGTTTCGGGACATCCCGATCCCCCGTCGGGTGCGGGGACAAACCGATCCGGGGTTTTCACAGCAAGAGCGGGGGCACTGGGGTCACTTTTCATCTAGCTGTGGGTTTTGGTTGTAATTCTTAAATTTGATTAATATTGGTGGCGGGATAAATCGTGCCTCGGAGGGCAACACGCGGCCGTTTCCCTCTCTGCCTGCACCAAAACACAAGCTGCCGCTTCTCCTCTGGCCTCGGGGGCACCCAAAGGGACCATTTTCCCCCTCCTCAATCCCAAATTCCTGCTTCCAGGATCCCGGCTTGGCTGCCAGGATGGGCCCCTGATCCCCAAAATGATTTCACACACACCGCCCCTCTCCTCCCAAAAAATAATCAGGGTGAAACTCCAGACGCTGCGTGGGCCTCCCGCGGTGACTCTCGCTTGGTTGGGGAAGCTGGGATATTCCCAGGGCGCTTTCCAACCCAATTCCCCGGGGTTTAGCCCCAATTCCCAGGGGGTTTCCCACTAGTTCTCCAGCTGGGCCAGGCCCAGGGGACCGGTGCGAGGCTGGAAGGGGGTGGAAATCCTGCAAAGGGTTTTTTTTTTATCCCCCTTAATCTTGAGTCTAACCCATCTCTTGACCACCCCTGGGGTTGCCTCTCATGTCAGCACCCGCTCTGGGGCTGGAGCCTCTCCCCAAAAAGCCCCCAAAAAGCAGCTGCGCTGCTTTTTTTTTTTTTTTTCCCAGCCAGGTTTGCAAAAAAATTCAGCCACCTCCCCCCAGAATAATCCCCCCTCGTTCCAAAAAACAAGTATTTCTACAAACAGCTCCCGGCAGAGATGTGGGGTGGGGAACTGACCCAGGTTTTGGGGCTGGGGCGCTGCACCCTCCCCTCTGCCGCCAGCCCCGGTGGCTCCCCGAGCCCTTCGCAGGTGGGAATGGGGCACAGTGGGGTTTTGGGGGTCCCTGAAGCACAGGGGGGGTTATTTAATGCAAAAGCCAGGGCTGGGAGGAGGATATGGGGTGGGGTTGGGGCTGGATCTGTCCCCAGGGGGCTGAGCAGGTTGGTTTTGGGGCGCTGAGGGTGGGTACCAAGCCAGGACTGAGTTAAACCAAGCTGGGGAGGCAAAGGGGGTCATGTTGGGGGGCTGTGACCTGGTTTTGGGGGGTCACCTCCTGCAGGAAGGGGGGGAGCTGTTAAAACCAGCACGGCATCCACATGAAGGAGCCCAGGGCAGCGCCGGTGGCGGCCCCTGCCAGCAGCCCCAAGGCCATCTGGTCCCCCGAGACGCGGTAGGGATCCTCACGCACGATGACGTGGGTCACCCCGGGAGCTGCAAGGGAAAAAAAAGGGGAGTGAGCTGGGGGTTGGGGGGCGAAGGGACACCCCCCCGATGCCAATGGAGGGGCATTGCTTCCCCCAAGGGGGTGCTGCTGGAGCAGGATGGGAGGGGACCCCCATTTTTGTGGTTGGCACCACGGCTGCCGAACGTGCGGAGGTGCGATGAGTTTACCAGGTCTCAGCCCAGCGGCTCCCAGAGCCAGGTTATCGATCCCCAAACTGGGATCTGTGTGCCAAGGAGAGGGGGGACCTGCGACTCCCCCATCCTCACCATGGCTGAATTAAGCTGGTAATAAGGCAAAGCGTGAAACGAACGTTGGGGAGGGGTGAATCAGGATGCGGCTGTCGGACGGGGCCACCCACCTCCGTACTGGTGGCCGTAATGGCCGGAGCTGATGTAGGCGGTCTGGTGGGAGTCGAGGGGCACCGTCTGGTAGTAGTCGTCGTCGTAGGGGTCGTAGACGTGCACCTGGGGGCAGTGGGAGCATGGTGTGAGGCTGGGGGCCAGAGCGGGGCCCCACAGGGTGTGCTGGGGCTGTGCCTCAGTTTCCCTGATGCCCAACGGGGGGGCTGAGTCGCTGGGGTTACCCTGTGCTGCTGAAGGGGGGACCTGGAGTCTCCCAAATACCGGGGGCAGCCTTTGCTCAAGCACCAGAATCACCTCCCTGTGCTCGGGTCACTGGAACTGTGGCCCCCATCACCTTGTGTCTGCCTGTATTCCCCTTAACTGTGTGTGTCCCCATTCCCTGTCACTTGGCCCCTGCACCTTAAATTCTGTTCCTGTCACCTTAACTGTGTCCCCATAACCCTGTGTCCCATCATCTTAACTCTGCCCCATTCCCCTTAACTGTGTCCCTGTCACCTTAACTGTCCCCTTAACCCTGTGTCCCTCGTCACCTTGACTCTGCCCCCATCTGCATGTCCCATCACCTTAACTCTGCCCCCATTCCCCTTCACTTGGCCCCTGTCACCTTACCTCTGCCTGCATTCCCCTTATCTGTGTCCCCGTTCCCCTTTACTTGGCCCCCGTCACCTTAACTTTGTCCGCTGTTACCTTAACTGTGTCCCCAAGACCCTGTGTCCCCAAGACCCTGTGTCCCCGTCACCTTAACTCTGACCCATCACCCTGTGTCCCATCACCTTGACTCTGCCCCATTCCCCTTAACGCTGTGTCCCCTTAACGCTGTGTCCCCTGTCACCTTCACTCTGCCCCCATTCGCCTTCACTCTGCCCTGTCACCTTGAATTCTGTCCCCATCACCTTAACTGTGTCCTTTCACCTTATTTCTGCCTGCATTCCCCTTCACTTGGCGCCTGTCACCTTAAATTCTGTTCCTGTCACCTTAACTGTGTCCCCTGTCACCTTAACTGTCCCCATAACCCTGTATCCCTGTCACCATGTCCTTCCACCTTAATGGTGTCCCCCGTCACCTTAATGGTGTCCCCCGTCACCTTAATGGTGTCCTCATAACCCTGTCCCCCCCGTCACCTTAATGGTGTCCTCATAACCCTGTCCCCCCCGTCACCTTAATGGTGTCCTCATAACCCTGTCCCCCCCGTCACCTTAACTGTGTCCCCATTCCCCTGAACTGTCCCTCCTGTCCCCAGAACTGTGTCCCCATCCCCCTGCTTGTCACCTGAACTCTGCCCCCACCACCCTGGACCACTGAACGGGGGGCCACCCTCGCCTGGCCCCAGGGGCTTTACTCCGTGCCCTGAGGCTGCCGATGGGTGCAGGGGTTAGGGTGGGGGGGGGCACCCCAAGCTCAGCATTGGCCCCAGGGAGGGGGTGGGGCTGGGGTTGGTCCCTCTTTTGAGGAACAACTCCTCACCGGGGTGGATTTCGCCTCCAGCACCGCCATCTTCCAAGCACTGCAAACAAAGAGAGAGGGACCCAGGTTTGGGGGGTGTTGGGGGGCGTGGGATCCCCCTCCCTCCCCTCCTGGTGACCTGGATGTGGCCACAGGGCTGGCACTAATCTTTAATTCCCCGCTAGCCAGCGCTGGGATGGGGCCAGGAGGTACCCAAGGCCACGGGGATGGGCACGGGGCTAACGGCTCTCCCTGGAAATGGCCTCGGCTCAAAGAAGGGCAGGCAGGAAAATCACAGCTAAATTGGGGGGAAAAGTGGGTAACGGATGAATTTCCATTCAACTGGGGTCAAGCTCAGTTGATCAAACTCAGCTTGGCCACGGCTGAACTTCTCCCTCATCTTAGTTCAGCTGAAGGTTTCCCTTTTATAATTTTTAAAAAATTTTTATTAAAACCCCCCAATTTTTATAAAATTATTTATTTCTATAAAAATTAGAAGGGGAACAGTGCTAAAAGTGGGTGTTTCCTTCTGCTGGGCGTGGCCTTAAGCCAATAAGGATTTGCTTTCACACTGTTTATCACCAAATACTGATGAAAACCCTTCCCCAGCGATCCTTGGTCAGGCCAGGAGATGATTTCTCATCCAGGAGGGACTCCTGCCCCATGGGAGACTGACTGCTTAAAAATAGCAGTTTTTGCCTCTGAATTATTCATTGGGACCTCCAAATTTCTGCCTGTGCCTATCACCCTGCGAGCAGACACGGGCATTAGAGAAAACAGGGGCTGGGGGGTGGGTTTAGCCATGGATGGGGTGTGGTGGGAGCGGGGTGTGGCCGAGGCTCTTTCCAGGCTCGGATAATTGGGATGAAAAAGGGATTTTGGTGTGGCCACGGCGGGATTTCAGCTTACATGGCGTCATCCTCGCTCTCGGCGCACAGCGTTGTCTTCGAGCCGTCCCGCAGCACGATGGTCAGCAGGCAGTCGCGGCTCTGCCCCTCGGGCGGCTGCACATCTGGAAAGGGAAGGGGCAGGATCTGGCCACCGCAAAAAAGATGCCCCAGAGACCCTCCCCATCCACCCCCGGAGAGGGTCGGGCTCCAAATTAGCCCCCCCGCCATGTGCTGCTAACGAATGCAGCCATTAAAAACCTGCTGGGACACTGTGCTTGTGATCTGGGTTTAATTTTGGCTCTGTCTTGCAAGGTACAATTGGGATCTCAAAGGTTAAAAGCCAACGCGAGCAAAGAGCAGGCGAGCAGAAACTTCCACCCCCACGGCAGAAAGAAAATAGAAGGCCAGAAAATTGCCAAAAATTCGTTTTGAAGTTGCCAGATTGCAACAGGCACCCAAATTTTGTCAAAGCCCAAGACGCTCGCCAGTGGGGTTGGGTTATGAGCAAGAAAATCTTAAATCCACGAGGTTTGGGCATCTTCCCCCATTCCCGGAGCTCGGCGGGACCCTCAGCTGAGGATAATTTGGGATCGTGCTCCCATCGCGGCTTGGCCGCTGCTGCTCGCAGCCCAAGAAAGACGCTTTGTGCGGCAGCCGTGGGCTGCCGGGGCCGAGCCGAGCTGCTGTTTTGTTCTCCTTGTTTGTGCGAGACGACGAGGGATGAGTCAGGGCCGTGGGATTGTGTTTTGAACAAGCACAAACCAGGAGGAGAGTTTTTTCTTCTCCGGGGAAAAACAACGGAAGAGAAGATGCAACGTGCATCCATCGGGGACGGCCTGGCGCTGGCTGGGAGCTAGAAAGGGGTGAATTAGGCAGCCTGGGTTATTTTTGGGGTGTCCTAACACATCATTTAAAAGGGAGAGCCCTGCAGGGGACGGGGTTGGGGACACAGGGGGTGGGGATGGAGGATTCGCTCACCTCTGCACTCACGGCCGGTCCTCACGTCCCGGCAGCTGTATTTGACGTGGATCCGGCCGTCCATGTCGCGCTGCGTCTCGTCGTGGTAGTAAACCAAGCTCCCGTCCAGGTAGAGGACGAACCAGTTTCTCTTCCAGCGGCGCAAGATGGAGCCTGACGGGATGAGAAAGAGGTGAAGGACCCCAGTGAGCCTGGCAGGATCCACCCTGTGTCCTCACCATCCTGCTGGATTCGCAGCCGGATCCCCGCGGCTGCATCCCGCAGCGCTCCCAGGCCTGGCCTGAGCAGCCCCGCATGACACCAGGTGGCTTTAAATTTAAAAAGGTTGCCAAAAAAAAGCCATCAGGGCATCGATCCAGCCCCGGACATGGAGCCACACGTCTGTTTTTATGGCAGACGGCCCCTCACTCCTCTTACATAAATCCGTGAGCGGCTGAGCCGCGATTTCCTCGCTGTCATGGATTAACTGTCCAGATTGGGGCCTGTTCCCCCTCCCCGTGCCTCCTCCCGCCATCCCGTAGCCAAAACCTCCCTGGGTTTGTGGTTTTTTTGGGGGGAGGGGGCTCCCAACCTGGAAAGCTCAAGGGTCGCACTTACTCTGCCGCCAAAGCCAACCGCTCTTCACCAGCGCCATGGTTGCGGGAGGGTTTTCCGAACCTGCTGGCACGGGAAAAATAATGGGGTTAAAATAGCAGCTCCCGGCTCGCCTGTGGCTCTTCCCCTGGTTCCCACCTCCCCACAGCTCCAGAGCGAAGTGGGATGGGTCTTCCCCCTTGTCCCTCTTTCTTTTTTTTTTTTTTTGTGGAGGGATGAGCTGAGCGTGTGGGTTAATCAGGGTTAGACAGATGTGGGATTTCGTCATCTGGGAAACATCGAGGAGGCAGGGAGGAGGAACTCCGGCCACCTTCTTTTCTTTAATCCCGTTGGGATTTAGGGATTAGCAGCCCGTGGAGGTAAGTGGACAAATCCGGGCCACGGATCAAAACAGGCACTGACCCCCCGCCCGCGGCCCCAGTAACTTTCCACCGCAAACACCCGCCACGCTTGTTTGTTTTCCCTGCCTGGATGGGAAATGTGTCCTGAATAAGACCATGAAGTCATTGCTCCTCAGGTCCCCAGGCAGAGCCAACCCCCCAGGGCCAGGCAGGAGCAGTTCCCAGCACCCCGATAATGGGGGCTCAGCACCCCAGGATGGCCCCCAGGCTGGGTGCCCTCCTGGGCTGGGGGCACACTGAGGCCCAGACCCTCCCCCCCAGCACCTTGGTACCTGTGTTACCCAGTGCCCAAATCCCCGGGAGTCCACAGCCCTGGCACCCACGTTGCCCCGGTACCCACGTTGCCCCAGCACCCACATTGCTCCGGTACCCACGTTGCCCCGATGCCCACATCCCCCTGGTACCTGCATTCCCCCTGACACCCTCATCCCCCAGAAATCACAGCCCCTGGGTACCTACATCCCCTGGCACCCTCCCCCTCCTGTACTCGCGCCCCCCAGGTGCCACCATCCCTCCGTACCCGCACCCCCATGGCACCCTCATCCCCCTGTTTGTGCAGCCCCCCGGTACCCACATCTGGTGCCCTCATCCTCCCATACCCCCCTCTCCTGGTACCCGCAGCCCCTCGCATCTTTTTCCCCCTGGACCCACGTTTTGGGGCACCCCGTTCCTACATCCCTCTGGTACCCAAGTTCTACAGTACTGGCACCCCTTGGTACCCCCAATCCCCCAGTACCCACATCCCCAGTACTGTCATCCCCTGGTACCCACATCCCCGCTTCCCCCCATCCCCAGCACCCCCATCCCCTCTCCCGCAACCCCCCCGGTCTCCCCTCTCCTCCCACCACCCCGGAGTCCACACCCCCCCTCCCCCCCCCCCCCCCCCCCCCCCGCCCCCCCCGGGGTCCCCCCGCACATCCCTCACCGGGAGGAGGCGGCGCGGCTGGTCCCCGCTGCGGGCAGCGCTGCGCTCCGCTCCCGCTGCCCGGCCCTGCCCGCCCGCACGGCCCGCCGGGAGCTGTAGTCCGGTATCGGCAGGGGCGGGCAGGAGCAGGCAGGGCCGGGGCGGTGGGCTCGGCTGGGTAGAAGCATCCTAAGATGCCGGTCAGAGGAGTAAATATCGCTTTTTAGCAATTTACCCCCAAAAAAGCAGATGCCGGGAGCCGTGACCCACCATGGAATCGGGATCCAGCAGCTCCACGCCGCCCTTTCTCCCCAGGGCCCCCCTTTTCCTCTGGAGATGGAGCAGCCGCACCGCCAGGAGAAACTGGGCAATCGAGGGGGTCCTGAGGGGGACTACGGGACCATAAACGACCCACGCGCTGCTGGCAGCGGTGGGGGTGCCCTTGGGAGGGTTTGGCCCAAAATGGAGCCCCGAAGCCATGTCCGGGGCAGCGAGGGGCTGCCTGGGGGTCTCCTGCCCCACACAGAGGTGGGGACTGGAGCTGGACACGGGGAGATGAGACATTTGGGGGATGCAGGACCCTCCTCTGGTGCTGGGAATGGGTCCAAGGAGGTGTTTAATAACAGCGAGATCTTGTCGGAGCAAGCACCAGGGACACAGCACTGGCAGGAACGTAAATCAGGAACAAACCCAAATTTTAAGCACTTAAGTGCTCAGCTGAATTGAATTTTTGAGCGGAATGAATTATCCTCTGGGTTAAAATTAAGGTCTGACCTGGCTCCTGCTGGAGTTAAGAGCAAAACTATCATTGGCTCTGGAGACAGACGGGCTCGAGTTGCATGTGCTCAAAGGCTGCAGGGTTGGAAACGCTTCTGGAGTTGTGGCTGGACATTACTGGAATCCTTTGCCCTGCTTGGGACATCCAAGGCTTTGCAAACCTGTTGGGGCAAAAAAAAAAAGAGGAGGTTAGGAGCGGAGGAGGGCCCGGGGTTCATCCCTGCGCCTGGCTGACAGAGACACGGCCCCCGGGGCAGATTTGGAAATTGCAGACTGGGGAACTGAGGGGAAAATGTGAAGTTGAATTATTTGGGGAGCTCAAGAGGCAAGAATCACCCAACCCCTCTTATCCATGCCTCTTCTTCCACAAAATAAGGGCCAGCGAGGAATAGCTGTATGTTTTAAACACCGGTATCTCCCCATACACATCCACAGGGCAGGATTTGGGCAGGGATGTGTTTCTATCGAGAAAAGCCCATGGCGGGAGCCCAGAGCCTCTCCCAAAGCCTTTTTTGCCACCTGGGGGGAAGGAAATAGCCCATTTCCTACGGTTCCAGGTTGGCCCAGACTTAGGGAGTGCAATCCCCAGCGGCTGGCTGGCGTTACGCAGCTTAAAATACAAGTCAGGTTATTTATAGTCAAGGCTGGGCTGATAATAAAGATGTTTATTAAGCATACAGCAGCCCTTAATATAAAAAAAACCTCAACTATTCCAGCAGGCTTCTCAATGCAAAGCCCTTTCCCGCCCTTTCCCTTCCTTCCCTCCAGTGCTGGCTTTACTGTGGCGAATAGCAGAAGGAATTAAATTAATCCAGCTGCACGCAGGTTGATTACAAAAGAGTTAAATTGCAGTCGCCCCATCGACCGGGGCACGCACACGCAGCCCCGCGCATCCCTCCACGCTGGTTCTTGGGCTGCAAAACATCCTGGTCGTGTTAAATATTTCAGAGATGCCCGTTTGGAAATGAGGGGTTGGGCCAGATAATTTGTTCTGCAATGAATTAATAAAAAAGTTCCCTTTGGAAAGGATTTGGGCTGAAATTTGGATTTAATCTGGGGTATCCACTGGTATTGGGCTGCCCCTCTGTAGGTAGACGTATGCCACAGTTTGGTATAAATTGTTCTCAAAGCTTTTCTGCCACATTATCGTGAGCTCTGCCACAGGACCGGAATAATTTGTCTCCTTGACAGCAAAAGGACACGCTGCCGAGTGAAATAAATAGATGCTCTATTTAAAATGGCAGCAGATTTTCAGGGGGTCGAAAATCTATAGCGCTGCACTAATGGGTTCTGCTTGGCTGCAGCCTCCGGTCGACTGGCAGAGAAGGCATCAAGTTTATTCTAAGAAGGAGAGGAGGGAAATAACGAGAACAAAAAAAAAAAAAAATAAGAGGGTAGAAATAAAACCCCCAGGGAGCAAACATCAACGCAGCCCACGTGTTTGCGATGGATGGGCTGAACCGGCAGCGTCGCGGATTGCAAATCGAACGCGGGACCGGTAAAACGTGCCCCCAAATCGCTCTGCTTTCCTCTGGGAAAGAAAATGATGCTGGTGTGGGATTTCTGGGGGCTTGTTTTATTTATTTTTTGCAAACTGGGGTGTTTTTTGTGGTTAGATGGAATAAATTGGGGGTATGCTGGGTGGAAACAGTGACCTGAGGAGCCAGGAGGTTATTTCCAGCTGGCGAAGCTGCTCAGGTGGGAGAGGGGAGAGGATGCAACGTGGGAACAGACTCAGCCCCTCGCTCAGGGGAGCCACATCACAGATTTCACCCCATTTTCCATACCAGTCGGGTGCTGCTCAGTAAAAGAGATGGACTTTGAAACTTCCAGTTTGTTTTTCCTCCAGCTGGGCTCTGTCTGTGTCTCACCCGGGCGACTGTTACAGCAAGAAGCTGTCACAGAGCGGTGGCTCGGTGTCTGGTGGAGATCCTCCCACCCCATCCCAGCCAAAGCCTTGGGTTTTGGGTATGAAACAAAGGATTTTTGAAACTCTTCCCATGTCTCATGTGCCGTAGGAAACTGGCGTCTCCCCCAGTGGGTCTCCCCTGTCTCCTCCTGCTGTGGAGGCAGATGGACAGAAGCTCTGGGGGTTCAGACCCGCTGTCCCTGTGCTTGAACCCAGGGAGAGTCACGGGTGAGGACACCCCAACTTTTGCTCTTTCTCTTACTAATACACATCTGCTGTTGGGACGGGTCGGTACCTGGCTTGCAGGGGGGATAAAACCCCCACGGTGGGCTGTTAAAGAGCCCCCAAATCCTGCTGGAGGCTCCTTTTACACCATTGGGCATCACTCTGGCTGAGCACGGTGCCACCAGCATCCTGAACCCTGTGGGAGAAACGTGCAAGGAGAAATGTTTCCTTTGACACAGTTTTCACAACACTCTGGCATGTGCAGGGGGGGGTGAGAAACTGAAACGAGCAGTGTGGGTACAACCCTTGCCACCCCTGGGACACCCCTGTCCCAATTCCCTGATTCCACAGGGGGGTGTTCGACATCAGTCGCTCGGGAAACAGAATCACCAGCACAAATCTTCACAAAAAGCAAAATCCTTCAAACAGCAATGAGTGTTGTGAGGGACTGAGGAGGGGATTTGGGGATGCACCCCTGTTGGTGTCAGACCCTGGGTGAAGACCCATAGGAATTTAATTCTCCACCTCCCAGATACCAGCATTTCCCCAAAATACTCCTTTCCCGCCTTAAAACCAGGCCGCTGAGCCGCAGTGACGGTTTGCACCCACCTCGTAGCTGTACACCAGTGGGTGCTGCTGGTCCCTCCTAGAAGGTTTCCTGTGAATTTTTCACACCCGTTCGTTCCTGCATGAAAAATTAAAGTGCTCGTTGGAGTTCCCGGAGAAGGGCCCTTTCCCCCTTCCTGGGCCATGGGGGACCAGCACCTGCCTTCCCCAAATATTGAGGGGGTGGCTGCCCCCCCCGAATGTGGGGCACAGGGTTTCAGCAGGGAAGGGAGCAGGCCCAGGCTGGGGTCTGCACCCCACTGCTGCCAGCACTGGAGAGGGAGGGTGAGGAGGGTTTTTTTTTTTTTGCGGGGGGGGTGCAGCAGAATGGGCTGCTGGCGGGGAAAGGGGCGAGGGGCTGGTTTGGGGTGTGAGGAGACGGGGCAAAGCCAGGCCACGGCAGGAGGAGGAGGCGGTGGGAGTCGCTGGGGGTGGGGGGGGGAGCAGGCCAAGGCCGGGCCCTGAGGCTCTCCCCCCGTCTCCCGCCGCGGGCCTGTGGCCCGGCTCTCACCGGGCGACCCGCGGGACCGTCTCCGGGGCCGGCGGAACCCCGCCTTGCACGGCCCGGTGGGGATTCCCCGCCACGGCCCGCGGCCTCCCCTCAGCCCGCCCGGACCACAACTCCCGCCATGCCCCGCCGCACTACAACTCCCGGCATGCCTCGCGCCTCCCCCGCCCTCACAGCGTCCCGCCGCACTACAGCTCCCAGCAGGCAGCGCGGCCGCACTCCACCTTCCCAGCGTGCACCGCGCCCGCCCGGGCCCTAGCTCCCTCCCCTCCCGCCGTGAGGACTACATTACCCAGCGTGCCCCGCGGAGGGCGGCCGGCGCTGAGCAGCGGCGGCGGCGCGCGGGGCATGCCGGGAGCGGTAGTCCTCACGGCGGCTGTAACGGTCCCGCTGGTACTCCCCCCCCCCCCCCCCTTTCGCCCGCCCGCCGCCGCCGCCGCCCCCTCCCCCACCGGCTGGCGGCTGCGGGCAGAGGCAGGAGCCGCGGAGCAGGCAGCGGGAGGAGGGGGAGCGCGCTGCCGCCGCCGCACCGGCAGAGGGGACGCCGCCGCCGCCGCCCGAGCAGCCGCAGGTGAGGGGGGGACCCCCGGAGGGCGGCCGGCAGCGGCGGCGCTGAGGGGGGGCTGTGGACGGCGGGTGGGAGGCGGCGGGTGACAGCGGAGGTGGGGGGGGGGCGGTGAGGGGACAACGACGACGACGGAGCGGGGGGGGTGTTGGCTGCGAGTCCCCCCGGAGGGGACAGGGCCGGGGGCGGCCGTGGAGGGGAGCGGGGAGGAGGGCGGGGGGGAGCATCCTCTCAGCACGGGGCTGTACGTGGCCCCCTCGAGGGTGAGGGTCACGCGTGGCAGAAGAGCCCGAGCCGGTGGGAAGGGGAGACCACCGCCCTGGTTGGGGGGGGGGGGGCAGACCCAGCGCCCGGAGCCTGTTGCCCCCCCAGAGCCTGTTGTCCTCCCTCAGCCTCGGTGGCGGGATTTGCCTTCAGCCCCACGGGGGATGAGTGCGCTCGACGCTCCCAGGTTTGGGCGTGGGGGGCACGGCGATGGGCAGGGGGTCGGGGGAGGCCTCGGGTCCCCTCACCAGCCGCCTTTCGGGGTGCTTGGGTCCACGGAGAACCCGCCAAGGAGCCGCCACCGCCGGGTCCAAGCCAAGTTTCACCTTCTCTTCGTGTGGAAGAAGGGAAATGGAGTGACCGGGCTCACGGGTGATTTTCTTCTGCGTGTGTCCAGCTCTGAACCCTCAGGAGATGTCGGTGTGGGGCTTGGGGCTGTGGGGTGCACCCCCAGAGATGGGGGATGCCACCGCTTCCCCGCGTCCCCACCGAAAATATCGAGAGGGGCACGTGGGGACGACGACGGCGGGAGCGATATAGGGGAATATTAACGAGCCCGCCAGCAACTTTATGGGATGGGAAGGGCCGAGTTGTGGCCGTCTCCCCCGTCCCGCTCCCCTTTGCGGGGGGTTTGAAAATGGCCCAGTTTTGATGAGAGGGGGGGATGTCAGCGGGTAACATCTGTAGCCTGAAAGCAGAGAGCGCAAGGTTGTGAAATGTAAGGCGGCGTTATTTTTTCTGGCTATGTAAAATAGTGTGTTCTATTCATTTTTATGAAAGGGGTCGTTATTTTCTTTCTTTGGGGGTTTATTTTTGGTAATAATTGCTTGACTACTTTGTTACTGGCATTGTGGTTTTCAGGGCAATGAAGCCCATCGCTATATTGTGGATTAATAATGCCAAAAAGGTGCTTGGCTTCAGTCCTTTATAGAAAGCGGAGGAGCCTCGAAGTATGGAAATGAAATAAATATTCATTATCAAAAAAAGGTTTTGTACTGTGTTGGATTTTGGGGGGGATTTTTTCCCCCCCCCCTACACATTGTGATGATAAGCTTTCAGGTTATGGCTTGTATTTCCATAGACTGAATTTCATTCAAAAGGCATTCATTTAGAGCTGAATACTGTCAAATGTAGAAAAATGAGCAGGTTGAGGATTTTTTTTTTCCCCCCTCTCCTGGACAAAGGCATGTTGTCCTAACCAGAAAGAAACCCCAAGTGATTCTATTTATGTTTTAATCAAAATATGATTTAAGATGCAGTGGTGTGTTTATTCTTGCTGTTAAACAGCGATGAAGGAAGCTAAAGCTTTTTTTTTTTTTTTTTTTCCCCCCTTTTTTTTTTTTTAAGGAATGTGAATGATGGAAACATCTTTAGGGAAACATTTTGCTGGACTTGATTGCATCAACCGCATTATTTCATGAAATGTTAACTGTGAAGTGGTTGTTGATTAGAACTCAAATTGAGGAGTGATGTTGAGCAATGTAAAGAAAAAGAAAATTAGTATTAGGAGGCGAAATGCTTTTTTTTTTTTTAGTTCTTTCTGATTTTGATTTTGAATTTTAACTGTTTCATGGATTCTCTTGACCTTTATGGTTGAGTACATTAAAAAAAACCCCAGCCAACAATTATGGTGTGAATATTTATTCATGCTAGATGTATGTAGTCATTAAAAGGACTGGTATCACTTAGCAATGTACTTTTTGGATTAAATATGTATTAAATCTGATTAACTTTTGTTCTGGAAGTTGCAAATATCAACTTACCTAGTTACGCATCTAAACTTTTTTTTTTTTTACCAAAGCAAATGTTTACATTTTTCAGAAGGAATCTCTCTCTCCCAAATGATATGCTTATAGTGGCCTTTCATTTTAGTGAATGTGTGCTAAGCATTTCAGATATTATTGTTCAGGTGTGTGAGTTTTTTTGTATACTCTTTAGCAGGTGAAAATCTCTGGCTGTTAGTAAAGACACACATTTTTGGAGAGGTAGATATATAACCCTTCTCCTTTGGAACAAAGGGATGGGAAGCAAAATGACTGCATGCCATGAAGGTGTTTTGGAATTGTTCAGTAATGGGAAATATTGCTTGGAGTGAGAAACGTAAATGATACACCTGTATTGCTTCAAAATTAATGTGAAATAACTATGGGATATGGTCATTTAGGGAGAACATACTGTAGAGATCCTTCCTGATCTTTGGTGATATTCATCTGCCAAATTCAATGATAAGTCTGCATTGCAGTAGGTGAACTATTTAGGGGTTTAAAACCCTTCTTTGCAGTTAAGTTTTCATGCTCCCTGTATCGGTAACCCACCGCACAGATAACGCGGACAAACAGAAGAGAAAGGTGACACTGCTCTTGGTGTTCCTGAAAACATTTCTCAGGCAAGTGAAAATGTTTCGGAGAAGCATTTCTGTGAAAGGCCTTCAGTACCTCAACTGAAACCATAATTAAAAGGATAATTAAATTGAGTCTAAATTGACTCAATCTGATCTGTCTAGAAGAGCTTGTGAACCTCGGTCTGGATGCATAGGTGCAAATGCAGCCACTTTAGGCGAGGGAAACGTGTTTAATCCAGGTTAGTGTCTGCTTTTGGTAAGTTTTCAAAGGCGACCACCGTGAGATTGGCACTGGCTCCTCTTCTGGGAAGCAGGATGTTCACAGCTGGGATGGAGCTCCTGGGTCACCAAGTCCTACCTGCCGTGAAAGCCAGCGACCGTGGCTTAAACATAATTCAATCTTATTTTAAACGCAGGTGTTTTTCTGCTGCTGCCTGTGGCAGAGGAGTATTTCAGACCTTTATCCTCTGGTAGTTAGAAACCTCCACGCTTCCACCCAGGAGCTCTGCTGATTTCCAGCTCAAGCGGTTGGTAGCAGTTGATGAGGCTGTCAGAAGGGAAATACAACTTTTATATCTTCCTTTCTGAGCTCACTCTTTCCTTCAGTCCGGATTATGATCTTCATTTGTCTTCCAGTCATGCCTTTTGGGCTTGATTGTATCTGCAGAGGCCCCCGATTTCCCTTTCCGTAGCACAAGTGCTCCGTGTACTTTCTGTTTCCTCTGCAATTCATAAAGCCTCTCCTTAAACCGCGGCGTTCTTAAGTGTGCGTTTCGGTCCCGAATTAGCTCCCCTCGCGCTCGCTGACGTGCGGCTGGACAGTGCTCCGCTCGGCTGGCTTTTCCTCGGGCTTCTGTGGATGCTTGAGCGCCGTCTCCTCGCGCCGTGGAGGTGCTCGGACTGACCCTTGTCACGAGGCGAGAGGCGTACGATGTCCTGCCAATCTCCTCCTCCCAACGCTGGTACGACAAAGAAGTATTTGAAGCATCCCCGAGAGAACTGTGTTATTAGCCAGCGTGCTCGGGGAGGAGTGACTCTCGCATCGCTTTCAAAGTGCAAACGAGGTAATTTTTGTACAGTGGCGTCTTTGATTTATTTGCGGGCGAGATCGTGTGTCTGAGGAGAAGCTGGCTGTGAAGGAGAGGTTCGTAACCATTCACGTTGGTCTCGTTTCTTAATGTACCGTGATCTTTCTAATCAATTAGATGCAATTTTGCTGCTTGAAATCCGTAAGTCATCATGTTCCATCCGTAGAAATATTCGATCCAAAATGATTGAATAAGTGTTCTTGTAGTCTACAGTATTTTTCCAAACTACATAAACAGCATTTTTTTTGCTGATTTCAAATGCAAATCAATTAGTCCCGTCTGATGATACTGGATTCTTGTATGCCATCATGCATCTCTCAATAAATAGATGAAGAATTTTGTTTCAGTGACAATAAATAAAATCCACCTATCCATTTTTTGCCTTTTGACGGTCTTTTAGGTCTTTGAATTAAAAAATATTGGCTCTTAATCTGTCATTTCTTTGGGAATAAATTTTCAAGAATTACTTCCATGTGACTTGACTACCTGCCAGTCAAACGGATGCAGTTCTCCAGAGGTGACTAAATTGTGTTACCTTCTTGTTCTTCCACTCAACTGAATCATTCTGTTCCTATTTTGGTGTTTAAAACATTGATATCCCTAAATATGAGAGGAAAATGTCAGTGGTGTTGCTATGTTTATGCGAATTCATGTAAACCTGATTTCTTGAGGAGGTAAGGGTGATGTGGCCACGCTATCTACCTGCCCACCAGTAATTCTGCACTCCCTTTGGCCCTTTGAAATGTGGATCAAAGTGCATAGGTGTAGAAGACAATCTAGCTTTTTTTTTTTTTTTTTAAGTTTTGAGAAAGTTGACTGCTGGGCAGAGGGGAGAGAATAAAATCAGAGCTTCTACCCAGGGAACAGTTCCCCTTATTTTTCTAGGAGACAGCATCTCGCTGGCTGGTTAGGTCACGTGCAGCTGGAGGACGTGTGGTCCTTTGCCAAACCCAGAGAAAAGAGGGAGTTTGGGAGAAGTTTGGAGCAGGTGGGGAAGAGCTTGGAAATATTATGGGGGTGGTAGTTGATGGCCCTCATGTAAAAATCAATAGGAAGTAAGTGCTTGTTCGTCTCGCTGATTTTGGAACAACATGTCGAGGGTATATATTGTGTATTGTTGTGTTCTGGTGTATTGATGCTTTGCTTTGTCGGGTGGATAATCTTGATGTGGGATTTTGTGTTTATTTACTTGGGTTGAATCGGAAGCAGCAGAAAGAGTTGTGAATTTTCAGGGTTTTCTTCTGTTGAGAGGCAGGTGTGCTTTGTGATGGGTGTCAGAAGCAAGAATCCCAGACCCATAACTAAGATCCTAGTCAGGGAAGATCCAGCTCTTAGGAAATATCCAGCATTTGCAGATCTTCTGAAATTTGTGGAAGCTCTTGAGTATGAAGCAACTTTTGAGAACCAGGCCATTTTTTTGGGGTCTTGGGCTCCAAGCAGGAACATGAATACACAAATCGGAGTCATTTCCAGATAGATTTTTAATATATAACTTCACTCAAACATGAGTGTTTTGTTATTTATCTATTTTTCTAAAATCTCTTTCTCATTGCCTCTCAGTCTGAAAGCAGGTGACATGGTTCGTCGTGCTTGTATTGAAGTAAACCTTCTATTTCTTCCCTCTTTCCTGCTGGAACCCTAAGGGAAGTGATGACGATGACATTCATGGCATAATAGTTTATTTTTTAAAGAACCATATAGGGAACGAGGTTCTGTTGAGGATGATGGTTTCCTCACAGTGTGAGTGGGGCTTGAATAATTTTTAAAAAGTTCCTCTGAGTTTTGTTTACTATGGATGTGTTGAAGACCCTGAGCACTGCAAAGGAATTTCAAGTGACTTGTGTGCTTTCTGGGAGGGAAAAATGTGGGTCTGTTGATGCTCTCCAGCAAACCATTTAGGAGGTTATCGCCGTAGGATTTGTAAAAGCTGAAGAACCACGTTCCTTGTCCTCTGTTGGAAACGCTGTTTTGTATTTGGCTGTACTTTCCCCCTGTCTTTCCTTCCTCTCCTTGAGTGAAACGGTTACGTGGAAAACTGAAAGGTGGGAAAATTAAAAGTCAGAGCAGAAAAATAGGATTTATCATAGCTTTTATATGATAACTTTCTCAATAGGAAGATTAATACTGGAGTGTATTTGTAGGCTGAACATTTTTGCCTTCCTTGTCTTAGCAAGGGTTAGGGATTTGGGAGGATTATTGAAGACAAGCTTAGAGTATTTTATGAGAGAAAAAGAACTAAACTGGCAAAAAAAGAATAGATGCCATCATGCCTGCTAGGCATGTCTAATTCTTTGATAAAATGGATAAAGATTGCAAACTGCAGCAAAAGTTAAAATAGACCATAACAGTTCGGGTTCTGCAGGGATTTTTTTCTTGCTTCTAATTTGCTGTAGAACTTAATAAAAAAGATCTGCCTCTTTTATGGCATCAGACTCTTTAGTTTATCTGCCATGAATTAAAGCACAGTATTTGGGCTTTTGCTTTCTTTGGCGTTAGATACCCAACTCTCTAAATTTGATAACGTGTGGGTTTTATCATTTTGATGTTGGAAATACATCCTGGAGACTAGTGAGAAGTTCTGAGCGTGGTCTGCTTTTTCCCCATTTTCCTTTCAGTTCTTCCTACTTGAATTTGTAGGCGATGACAACTTGCTTTTTTAATGGACAAGGGGATTTATGTGGTTATTCATAACAAACTCCTAAGACTTTTTTCAGTCCCAATAGATAAGTCTCTTCCTGTTCTGTGGGTCATCCTGTTCGATACAAGGTTTTTAAATTAATGGTGTTCTGTGTGTGCAAATGTGTGTGTGTGTGTATGTATATATATTTTTTTTTTACACGAGACACCTTGTTTTGTGTTATTGACAGGACAGAGTTGGAGGTGACTTGTTTAAATGTCCCTAGATGGGTACTACTTGGCGTAACCTGTTTCTAGAGATACTTGGCCCTAACTGAAGGAAGTCTCCAAGCATGTTTGATCTTCTCCTACCATTTAGGTGGACAAAGTAAGATCACTCATTACAATTGCTGATGATTTTTCAACCAAGATGAATATAGTGTCTATATGGACAGGCAGGCTCGAAGGACTTGTCCCCATTGGAAAGTATTTTGAATTAAGCTTGTGAGCATTTCAAGTGCAATTCCTTTGGAATAGGTCCCTATATGAATGTTTATTCTGTAGTAGTTTATTCTGCAAATATTTTTCTTCAGCTTCCTGTGTATGTCATCACTTAATGAGACATTTAATGGTTTTTGCAAAAACTACGGCATTTCACATATTTTTCAGGTTCAACAGCAGCTAGAATAAGAATTCCGTTTGGCCTTGTGGTTGTCTGGAGGAAGAAATCAGACTTGTCTTACGCATCCCCTACTCTTGTCCTAGAGTGGCCAGTGCTGTGTTCAGAGGGTGGTCACTTGGCCACGAGAACCGGGTCACCTAGATGCTCTCCCATCGGTCATCCTTGCCTCTTATTGTGGGGCAAGTGAGAGGTGAAACCAACGCAAGGGAAATTGGTTAAAGCTCAGGTTGGTTCTTGGTTTGATTTACAGTCACAACAGAATTTTTGAAGTCTTAAAATGCAGTGCCATAAATTTGAGAAATGGTTTCTTTTTCTTTCTACTGTGGCGTCTGAAACCCAGCTGCTGGACTTTCCTGGATAGCTGAGTCTTCTGAATATGATGTGATCTAATTTGGAAGCTCAATAAAATATTTCTTTTCATAAGAATTTTTTCACTGTGTATAACACGCATACACACAAATTGAAGTTGTAGAGAAGATATTTGGTTTGAGCTGACTCCTTCTGTGGTAGTAGACTCGTGTTTTGGGCTCAGTAGATATATGTGGTATCATATCTGTTCTGATCTGAGTTTCAGCTTTTCTTTCAGAATTCCTGGAGTTTGATTTTACATATGTGTTTGCTCGTGTTACCATCAAGAAATAATGGCTTAAATTGCTTTAGGCTTTGTAAAACGATGGAGAGTTTTACAGCAGATCGGTGTTATCTAGAGTTTTTGCTGGTTTGTGAATCAAAGCCCTCATTTTATGTTACAAACAACTTCTGAAGAGCAGGCATAAAACCCTCAGAGTTCTTGGTTGCTTCTGGATTGCCGTTTAGCCAAGTGTCCAGCACGAAGCATGTTGTTCTCTCCCTCTCTTCCACAGCACCACTGCGAAGGTGGTCCAAGTGGTGACCCCTTTCCTTTCTGATGCTGACTCTACCATGGTGACCTGCAGCTGTCCAAGCTTCTTGGAAGGTCTTTGCAGACCTCCCTGGATTAAGCCTTGCAAGATCCTCGTGCGTAGATATACTATCTCTGTTTTCACCATGGAAAAAAGGAGCCTGGAGGTTTCTTGCTGACAGTGCACAGCAAGGTTGGGTCAGATGCTGTGCTACTTCTCCCTCTGCAGAGCCCAGGAGATGGATTTGCTTTGCTTTGTGTGCTGTTGGCATGTGCTCAGATGCTGTGTTGGTGGCTCTCTGTATGGACTTAGAAGAGGGCTCCTAGAGCTTAAGGCTTAATTAGACTGACCTCCTCAAAACCACTTGGATTTTCACTGGAAAAGGAGCCTAATGACTATTTATTTTGGGCTGCTGTTTACCTTCTACCAGGACAGTCAGTCTTAGTTTGAAGATCTCAAGTCATGAAGAATCTGCTGCTTCTCTTGATATATTTTCAGCAAGTAATTACTGTCTCTGATTAAAAAAATAAGGCCTAATTTGAATTAGTTTCTAACTATTGCTTCCAAAAGCCTTTTCTTGGCTAAATTAAAGGGTCCTTTGATACCCAATAACTTTTTCTGTTGGAGGGAACTCACAATTCCGTAATCGAGTGGTCTTTCAGCTTTTATTTTGGGTAAGTTAAACATGTGACATTGAGCTGGGAAGTGACAATTTCTTGCCTGGCAGTATCTCAGATTTTGTTTCAAGGTCTCTGGCTTTCAGATTTTGTTTTCTGGATGTATTACCTTGCATTTGGCTGTATTTAAATCTGAGTGGCTTTTGCAGTCCAAATTGCTGTGTCTGGTGGGCCTGTCCTCTTCATCTGTCATCCAGAGGACCATTCGCAGATCTTGTCCGTGATTATATTAATTTTCGGATCTATAATGGACCTCTTGTGAATAGAACCCAGCTCCGTATCGAGCCCAGCAGAACCCTACTACAGCTAACTTTGTTGACAGCCGTTTTCCACGGATGACTGCTTTTAGTTATCTGTCAGTTGGCCAACTCGAAATCCATTTAGCGTGCTTTGTTGACATAGTAAGAGTGGTAATTTTTTAATCAAGATGTCGTGCTCAACAAAAGTTTGCCTGTTACATTGCAGCAGTTACCTTTATCAACCTGCTTTTGAATCTCATCTAAGAACGAAAGCTGCTTTGTTTGACAAGGCCTATTTTCCATAACATTGCGCTGTCATTAATTTTGTTCCTGTCCTTTTTAAGTCTAGGTCAAGTCTGTTTGAGTTTTCCCTTATTTTGTCCAGAGCCTGATAGTTACTTGAGTCTTCTTTTTGCCCTCCCCTGATGTTGTCATGTTAGAAGGGTTTGTCTTCCAAATTTTCTCCTACATTCAAAAAAATACTGAAGATGAAGCCTCGTGGTCTCAGAAATGTTGGGGCTCTTTAGAGGATTCTTTGAGGACTCTCAGGTTCAACAGCCTGGTCCTCTGAGGCACCTTCTCGTGCTGAAATGCAGAGACCCTGGGAGACTTTTCAGTCCTTTCCCCTCCTTGAGACAAGATGAAGTGTCTCTAGAGCATCCCTGGCAAATATATTTCTAATTTTTCCTTAAAATCTTCCAGTTTAGGAGGTACCCAGCCTCCTTAGGTAGTGGGTGATTAACCAATTTAGTGAAAAGCTTTTCCCATATCTTATTTCTCTGGCAAATAAAGACACTTTGCTTCACTCCAGAGGATGTGCAAAATAACCCATCCCTGTTGTCTCCATTGTTACTGATGGGAGTGTGTTATGTTCTCCTTCAGTTTTCTTTCCTCTAGGCTGAACACGGTCCTTTAATCTCTTCTCATGGATCATATTGTTTCCAAATCTCTTTATTATTTTTGCAGCTTTCCTCTGTACTCTGATGTGTTTACTTCTCTCCGTACACAGACTCGGTACTCTGTGGCCTTGTCAGTGTTGTATAAAATGAAGTAATGCTATTTTCCATGTGGCACTCTATTAAAACAATCTGAATTGCCTCTTTTTTTTTTTTTTTTAAATCTCTTGTATTGTTGACTTACATTAATTTCTGATACAACATACTCTCTAGGTTATTTTCTCTTGTCCAGCAGCCTAGCTAGCTATTCTCCACCTGCGCAGCGTACGCTGCTCTTGCACTTGTCTTTATTGAGTTTCACCAGGCTATTTTCGTTTGACACAATTTGATCTTGACGCGTCAGTGTTGTTTCATTTTTGTGCTTTATCCCGTACTTGCTTTTATATAGGTTGCTTAATAATTTTTCTAGTATCTTCCCATTGATTGCAGGGGGAGTTAAATCTCTGATTTGTTTTAGCTTTTCCAAACTCTTCTTTGTAGCTATTTCCTTTTTGATCCCAAAAGCATTTTGAAACTTTGTGAGTGAATATAAGTGGATCATCTATATGCAAATTCCTTAATTTTTCCTCTGCTAAGTTGTATTTGTGAAAAATCAACATCTTAAGTGATGCCTGTTTTCATTATGTTGATATTTCATTAAGATGATAACTAAAAACTACAAACGTCATACAAGTTAAAATCAATTATTTAAATCAAGACATTCTGCAATCTTGATTGAATTACTAGACTTAGATATATTTAAATGTGAGTCTGTTCTTTTTCTCCGCTGTCAAGATTTCCAGTCCAGTGATTACCGCAGCTTTATTGCTTGTAATGAGGTCCAAAATAGTTACTTTGTGTTATAAATTGTCACCTAGCATTTTGGGAAACTAATCCCCTATAATCACTTGCTGCGTGAGAGTTTCCGTACCCCTCCTGTCTCGACTGGAACCCCACATCTTTTTTTCCTCTTTTACGTGCCTATAGAGTTCATGTACCCTGCTCCCTGTCTGGGGGCTTCCCAGAACCTCCTCCTGGGCTTCACCCATTAAAACACACCGAGTCACTGCCGAGTTGCCCTGGAAATTCAGTTCTTCTGCGGTACTGATAACTGTCAAAGAGGTGAGCCTTTTTTTTCCCCCTCTTTGTAGGGCTATACTGCAGCCACCACTTCCCTTTCATATCTGGCCACCGTTGAACTAATGATTTTAAAGTCCAGTCACACACTCATCGCACCAGATCTTTTTTTTTTTTTTTCTTATTGCCGGTCAGGATTTTATTTGTTCCTGCTTGTTATGCAGACTCCTCGCACCCATATATAGCAATAGAAAATTCATTTTCTTTATGGACGCTCTTGTCTGACTTTGAACCTCATTTCCCCTTCGAAGTGTCCTTCTCTTGTGTTTAGCTTATTCCTTTCCTGGATGCATCAGCAGTTTCATCTGGGAAGGTGTCTTATTAGTTGGAAAGATGCTGGCTCTGCAATTCATGATCTCTCTGTTCCCTGCAATATTGTTCCATCACTCAAATCCAAATATTTTCATCCGTCATGCAGCCTTGTTCAGTTCGATGACCTTTTTTTTGCCTTCTCTTACATCTAGCAGTGGATGCATGTTTTAGCTCGGGGATCAACAACCTGTGGATGTGCAATCAGACTGTGAACGGGGTGCGGGGCTAATAGCATCGAGCATTTTGAGGTACTCCTTTGCAAGAGGCAGCACCTTGCAGTTTCTGACTCTCCCTGAGCTCTACGTTCAGCAAAAGCCACTGTCTTGTGTAGAAGCAAGATACCATTGACTAGCAGATTCCTGCCTGTTTGAGAGGCAGCTGCTACCAGATCCTGCTAGGTTTCTCTTAGCACACTCAAGCCGTAGCATGGGGAAGAAAAAGCCTGGCATGGCACCATACGAAGATTGCCAAACTTGACTTAGACTTTCCTTTCAGTTCTTTTCCAGGATCCCTGAAATCTTTTTTTCATCCGCTTAGTCCCAGCTGACACCGAGTTGCTGCTCCCGGTATGCACGGTTCCTTCTTTTGACCAGAGTGATTAGCCAATATTTGTGATCGTCTGTTGAAAGAGGAAATCGATGACAGCCAGGTATTTCTCAGAGGCAATCGTGCCGATCCACAGAGCATGTTTGCAGAGGCTGGTTTTTCCGAACACGGTCTGAAGCAAACAGCAGGAGACCATTTTGCTCGGTATTCCAAGGTCGTTTTTTCCTGCCAGCACTAAATACATGCGTGCCCGCACGCACACGTACACGCAGAGTTTTTCTGTGACTTACACCATGGGTGTTTCTCTGGCTGTCCTTGACTTTCTCGTGCTTTCCTGATGCTCTTCACTGACGTTTCTGGCTCTGTCAGTAGGCTCGACAGTGTGCGTATTCTCTCCTGTTCTCTGCGGTTTACATAGTTTCCCCTTCTACCAAAACAAAGCCTGATGCTCTGTGTTTTGTGTTCAGCCCTTGGGAAGCTTTTTTCACTCACATCTGTTTAAGCCAGTTTGTGGCCAGCCTTGCTGGCTTTAACCTTTTCATCCAAAATTCCACGTAACAGAATTGTCTTCGATGGAGACTTTTTGGATGAATTCATAATCTGGTTCAGCCTTGTGCTTTCACTTCAGGGGAGAGCTCTCTGCCAGAGAACCCAAATCTCCAACCTTTTTTGTTGTGACCAGTGTTTTGCTAGTGGTGAATGATGATCTCATGGTCAGATCGTGGGAGACTGGCATCTGGTTCTTTCCATGCCCCCAATTTCCCTCTAATTCACAAACCACATAAGTGGTGCCTCAGTTTCCCATGTGGAATATGGCAAAAACGCTTGGTAATGCCTGTGCCTCTGAAGATAGATAAATGAAACCTTGGGAGATGCCACAGCCATGACTTCCCCCCTTCTCCAGCACATGAAGGAATGAAAAGGTTGTTGACCCCGTGCTTGTGGTCGCCTGGTTGGGTTCCTCCGTTGTGCCCTATATGGTGTTTTTCTTTTAAGTTTTGTCCAGATTTCAGAACAGCACCAAATGATTCCGCTCACATGGAGATGGCTCTCGCAGAAAGTGTGTAACATCAATGCTGCAGAGACTATTCTGGTGTCTTACTCGTTTTGGTTTACAATTCAGACTGGTGCCTTTGATCTGCGAAACTCTTGATTTGAATCTTATCTCCTTGTGAGACCTCTTTCCCCAGGACTGTGCTGGCAGTCAGGATTAGCTGGGCTTTACTTCGTTAACAATCTTGTTTTTAAATCTGAGAGGACTTCAGCAGAATTTTCTCCTGGGGCAGGGGGGGCATTGATTCTGGAATATGTCTGTCTTGGTGTTATCAGGATTTTCTGGCTATTGAGATAAGCCACGGGGCTTATGAATCACGGAGTTTTCTTCCGACAGTGGCAACTGGAGGAACTTTTATGCGTCTTCAGCGGTTTTAGGTTTTATCTGACCTTCCTATGATATTACCTTTTTATTGTTATTTCATATTTCTTGCTTTGTATGTGTGTTTATATTAACCAAAAGATAGTGGGAAGAACCTTGGGGGAAAAAAGCCTTATTCTTTGGCTTTTAGTTTCTGCCTGCCCTCCTAAGATGCTGGCAGGGTACCAGAAGCATAGGCTGTCCTGAGGGAGGAGAAAACAGGGCCACACGAGCTTGCTCGATTAAGTTCTGAAAGCAGGAGATCTTTGTCTTTAAAGTTCGTAACTTGTTCTGGTTTAAAAAGAAAAGAAAATTGGAAAATTTTAAGGACCAACACGGCAACACACATTTTCTATATCTTGACAAGTTTCAAAACTGCTTCACTGTCAGAGTTAATAAATGTGAACTTCTGCAGGTGTCAGCTCTGTGGGTCTGTATAAGCGTGGGCTGTTCTGGAGTGAGGTCACTCATCTAGAAAGTTTGAATTATGCCCATTACTGTTACTTCTGGCTATGGTACATCCATAGCAAGAAAAATGTGAATCAGTAGCACCCAGTGGACATAAGATACTCATTTTCTTACTAGCAGCCATATAACTTCTCAAGCAATAGCTGCTACCTGAAGAGCTAACCGTAAATTCTTGTTGATGCTAAAACAGTCTTGTTGATGATAAAAGGTACAATCCCAACTCTGAGATACGTGCAAATTAAACTCGAAGACAAAGAGACCCTTTGCTGCCATCTGCATCTACGTCTCAACAGAGCAACAATTATATTTTGTGACTGCAAATTCCTGAAGCACTGGCACCCAAATCCAGAAATCCTGATGCTGTTCTTCCAAGGCAAGAAGTTTTGTGTAGGTGTCTTGCAGTAATTTTAGCTCATTCCCTTGATACAGCACGTACCCGCTCTGAACTAAGGCTTTTGCTTCCCTCCTGATGTAAAATACAGCGTGCTGCAAAGGCTCTTCTGGTAGCCAAGTACCAGGAGATAGTATTTTGATGATATATCATTTAGACTACGTACTAAAACCACCCAAAGTACTTTCATGGCTTCCTTCTCAGACCGTCGGAGCCACTTACAAACTGTGGTTAACATACCAGTGCTTTTAGAGGTAGAGAAGTGTTGTTGACCCCAGTTCCCCATCTGTAGAATGTGCATCAGATGGGCTGAGAGCCTGGTTTTGTCACTGATTTAGGCAGGTGCAAGTCCTCAGTGCCATGGAAGATGTAGTTCTGTCCTCTGGCTTGCTGCACTCTCTAACGTACCTTGTGCCGAAGGCATCGTTTCACGAGGCACTGATGGGACCAATATACCAAACCCTTCTGCTTGGAGCTGCCCGGTTGTTTCCACCTGGTGTGAACTTGTACTCAGGAACACATGGCCAAAGAGAAGGGAGGAAAGTCGAGACTGCATCTTCTGGTAACACTGTGAGTTTATTGACTTAAATGACCTTAAATTTGGCCTCAGGAACTGAAGCAGCATCCTCAGGGTGTACTTTCACAATGTATTTGAGGTAAGGGGACTGGCCACCTTGCTACACTCTCTGTGATGCTTGTCTGGCTGTGGATAAGCTGATTCAATGCACTGAGCTGGCAGGAAAATAACCTACATGAAAACCTTGCAAATAACTAAGAAAACCTTGCAAAACATTAATTAGTAGGGGAAGAATAAGCTCAGGAATAGTGTTTGGCACCTTCTGGGACTTCTAGCAAGACAAGTCCCTTTTTTTTTTAAGTTATAGCAGTGCAGTATTTCTTTTGTTGACTTGAGAAGGTGACACCGGGAGCTTGTTGTACTCTTAGGGATCTTGCCATTTAGTAAAGAGGGAGCAGAAAAAAATCCAGAGATTAAATTTACTTAAAATGTGTTCTCAAGACAAAACACGGATGCTTTGTTAGAGATCAGTAGTCTCTGCAAATCTTTTTATATTGAAATAATTTAATGGGAGTATCCATTTTAAGATTATTGGGGAGTATCCAGAGTCTATTCCTGGTACTGAGAGCGGAAATCTGTTTTAATTGGAGCAGCTTTCTGGGAGCCGTGCTTCCTGCCAGAGTGGTAACAGTAAGAACCATCAGTAGCCTGAGAGATGATAAAAAACCCCAGGCATTTTACATCCATTTCAAGTAGCCTGAGTACAGTAAGAAATAAGAAAAATTGGGCAGCACCTGAGAAAAGAGAGACTCTGTGTAGGGGATTCAGAGACTATGTACTAAACCTCCCCCCAAAAGTACCTGAATCAACAGAGACACAGTTCCTGGGTTCACCTTTTGTGTTTGTTTTATTGAATGTCTCATACTTAGAGAGGGGATAAAAATCCGCTGCCGCCACAAATAGCACTCAAGATTTCTTTGTTATGTATAATTAACCCTGATAATTTCTTCCTGATTTGGTTCACTTCTGTATTTGTAGGCAACATACAAAAATGAAGAAACAAAACCAATTAAAACTAGGAAACGAGGGCAAAATGTTATCAGATAACCCAGGGAAGTTAGGTAGCTGGAAGCCTTTAAAAATAGTTTTTTGAAGACAACTGTGTATCCCTCTAATTTCAGAAGAAAAAAGTGCAGGTACGCTTTTATTTTTAAAACGCATTTTTATTTTTAAAACCAGTTCTGTTTTCCAGAATGCCTGGAAAATTGAGCTTAGCCATTAGAAGTGCTGCTCCTTCAGCATTTAGTCTTAGAAGTTTTTGTTTACAAGGATAATTTATTCCTGTTTGACATTGTGCCTGTAATACACATTAATAACAGAACCTCAGGATTTTGTTCTCACGTACTAAAACGAAGAGGAAAATGAAAAGACTGTATTCAAAAATAAATTTCAGATCATCTGGGACAATGGACGTGAAAATATCTCTGCTATAAGCATATGTTTGTTGCCACAGCAGGAAAGACTGTGTGCTGTAATCTTCATTTTCGCACCCTAATTATAGTTTGAGTCCTTCTAAAATTTACCTCTAAGTTTCCTTAGCTTACTCTGTTTGTTTTCAGGATGATTGCACTATCTATCTCTAATGTATCTGACCAGAAGCGGCTGATTTTTATCTTAATGCTGATTTTCATCTGGGTGACTGTCTTAAAGGCACCAATAGTGCAATATGTTCTTACTCTCTGAAAGTGCAGCTGTTTAAAGTGTTGTGTAGAGACTCATTAGTGAAGTGATGTAGCAGGAGTCACACATTCTTGAACTAAAAGCATATTACGGTTTAGCAAAGGATAAACTGAAATTTGCAGGGAATGCTCTAATTCTTTTTCTCTTTGGAAGTCTTGAATGCACTATATTTTTACTATATTTTTCACATTTCATAGAAGAATCAGTACAATAAAATAAACTTGTATTAATGTGTGCTGTTATGACAGAGATGGTTAGTACAGGCACATAGCAGTTACATTCTCTTTTTTTTGGGACCCTTTTAGCAGAACAGAAAGGGAGTGATAAGATGGAGGTCCATACTGCAATTTCATAGCAACTGCTGCTTGAAGGAAATTATCATCTGCTTTGAACCTTTTTGTAGAAGTTGGATGCAGCAATAGATACAATAAAGCTGTTTATCTGATAAGAGGTGTTTAAAGAGGATGTTTGTCTTAATAACAGTGTAATTGTCAGGACTCAAATTGCTGTGATTTTATTCTCATAGAAATAACAAAATGTGTTTGGACTTGCAGGACTCCTGTTGTGGTGGATTTTTGGTGACAGGTTGTCTGATGTGTGCTCTTCATCCTGGATGGTGCCGGACCCATGCCTTCAATAGTGCTGGGCGATTAGTTTTGAGTTTTTAGCTGGCAGGTGGTCACTGAGTAACTAGTTGGTCTTTGCAAAAATGCACAGAACGGATAAGAACCCATCATTAAAGGTTAAAGACACCATTGTGTTTTTATGTGGGTTTTCACTTCAGGTTCTTCAGCTTCTCAAAACTTCTATCTCTTAAAAGCTGTGAAAATCCATTTTTCAAAGGTTATTGTTTTCAACTTACCTGTTTGGGATTCTGCCTGGTATACATGGGCATGCAATAAACACTTCTTAAAAATATCTTCATGTAAGAGCATTGAGAGACAGCCAAACCTCAAATAATAAGAGTGCTTAAAGACTTGAACTCAGTCTTGTTAGAGCAGATCTACATTGCAAGTTACTGTCAAGTTAATATTAAGTTAATAATGCCTAAATAAGCTGCCAGTTTACTTCTTCACTAGGAAATTAAATCGGGTTGACTGTGCTCAAATGACTGTTTGCAAATTAAGTAGCTGTAAGGAGAGCAGCAGCACTAAGCAGTAGCCCTTGTCCTGCGGTGCCTGCAGGCCGGGTGCTGCGCTAAAACCTCTGGGGATGTATCAACAGATGAAGCTGTTCTTTAAATTCTGTCCCAGCGAACTGTGACTTCTGAGGCATTTTAATACTGAGTGATATTCTATGACATTTATGACATTCTGATTAAGAAAACTGGTGGTATGTTATCAAATGAAGATGATATTAATCACATTAAGAGCAGCAGTTGGCTTCAAACAATGGCCATTGACAGGTTATTGTGGTCAAATGGATGGAGTTTTAGAAACGTTTCATCTCTGGGGAGACCTTAGAGTGGCCTCCCAGGACTGAAAGGGGCTACAGGAAAGGGGGGGAGGGACTCGTCATCAGGGGGGGAGGGATAGGACGAGGGGGAATGGGTTTAAACTGAAAAAGGGGAGATTTAGATTAGATACAAGGTAGAAATTGTTCCCTGTGAGGGTGGTGAGGCCCTGGCACAGGTTGCCCAGAGAAGCTGTGGCTGCCCCCTCCCTGGAAGGGTTCAAGGCCAGGTTGGACGGGGCTTTGGGCAAGCTGGGCTAGTGGAAGGTGGCCCTGCCCATGGCAGGGGGGTTGGAACTGGATGATCTTTGAGGTCCCTTCCAACCCAAACCAGTCTGTGATTCTGTGATTCAACAAACTAGCAGTGGACCCAGCAGTATTTTTATTAGTGCTCTGAAGGTAGTGTCACCAGTACTGTTTGTGGGTGACATGTCATACAGAGGAGCAAAGCAGTAAATCCTGACCTGTTAAACACGGGGAGCAGACGGACACCTTGGTGGAGTCTCCTGCTCCCCGACTGCCCAGGCTGGAGGGACAGTGGAGACCATTCAGCTCTCCTGCTTAGATGTGCTCATCGAGGGCAGGTATTGTCATCTGAGGTGGTTCTGATTGCTTGGTACCTTGGGTTTGGCACCTTTGTGTTAGATTTAAGCTATATTCAAACAGGAGAATAAAAAAGATGCAAAGCAATACTGCGGGAGGTAAGAGTTGTAAACCGTGCTTACAGAATGGGGTGGAAGAAGGAATAGTAATTACGAGTAGTATTACGAGTAGTAATGCTGAAAGGGATTAAAAGGTCAGTGGTGGGCAAAGCAGGTTAGTGTAAACACTAGGGTTGATGCTGTAGCAAAAAAAGCAAATGCTTTTTACTTTTTTTTAGGTTTACGAACAAGAAAATATTTAGAAGAGAACAAATCTCATTTCTGTATTTGGTACTCATGACTTAAGTACGGGAAGATTGTGTATGATTTCCATTTCAATGTCTTGAAATAGCTCTTGGATAACCTGTAGGGGAACAGAAGAAACACAAAAATAGTCTGAGGGCTAGAAAAAACATGGCAGAGAAGCTTAGAGCTAAGTCTGTTTAGTTTATCAGAGGGAGCACTTGACTGCAGTAGCATCACAGAGAAAAAATTCCAGGCACTGAGTGTCATCCTCTGCATCCAAGGAAGTTGTACCTAAAATCGGAGTTTTAAAGGGGAAATTGGGCAGTTTATTAGGGAGGTGGACTGCCCGTTGTAATGAATGATCCAACAAAAAAGAGCACTTCCCATCTCAAGAAATTCCCTTATTTGATCACTTTTCTTTTAAAACTGTGTAGGCCAACAGAGAGTGTGTTCTTTTCGAGTATTAGGTTCAGTTTGTGGCTGGTATTTAATGGCATGTGGTAGGCAGGAGAGGAATTTCAGTGAAGCTGTGGTCTCTTCTTGACCTTTAAATTGATGAAACTGTGAACACATCTTTTCTTCCCCGGCAGAAAGAATTGTGGAAAGGCACCAGGCGCCGTTAACCTGTGGCCATGTTACAGAGGTTGTGTGAGGAGGTGATGGAGTTTGCTAATTGAAACATTAGTTTTTACTTAATGGGCCAACCTTTACATTAAAATCACTATCTCGTTCTAGTTAAAAAATTTCTGTACAGGATAGTAAGGGCAGTTGGGGGTTATAGCTCAAATTAACTGCAAGCTGAAGACAGGCCCTAAGAATGTTGTCGAGCACATGTTGACTATGGGAATGGCATTGTATTGCTGAGAGTTAAGGGTAAAAGTTTTTTTTTTTAGTATTCGTTTGTAACAGGGAATCTCTAAAAGCTGCAAAATACACGTGGAAACCTGGACTGTTTTGAATTTTGATGATGCTCACGGGGCGATGGGTGGTGGCTGGCGATCTCAATTTAGGATCAGTTGAGAGAGGGCTTGATGAAATGCAACCACCTGTATAATTGCTATTTACAAACCATCTGTAAACTAACTTTCTTCCCAAAGTGATCTCATCCTGAGTGTTTACCTCTGACTGCTGTGCCTTTGGAAAATAATTCAGAAAACTTTGTGAAATGGAGTTTGAAGTGCATGTCAGCACCAGCTAAAACGATGCAATGAAGAATACTGTAAGGCATGTGAGCAGCAAGACAAAGGCTCTATTTAATTCCACCGGCTCCAGGTGATGTATTATAGTATCTGGATGTCTCCAGATGATCTGTTGTGGTCATTGAAGCCAGGCTTCACCGAGGTGCCAGTCGGACCCTATTCATAGCAGTTTTCAGAAAATGTGCCACATGCATTGATGAGGCTTTGTCTGCATCTAAAACCTGTTTCTGCCTGTTCTGCCTCACAATCAAAACTGCTGGTTTGAGTGATATTTGAAGTGATCTAAGAATACTTTAGATGTATTGTCAAGGGATTCAGTGCTAAATAAATTATAGGAAAAATAAGATCCTAGCGTTTGGGTAACATAAGCAAGACTAATGGTTTTTAACCTGTTTTCTGAACAGTGGGACATGATTGATCAAAAGAAAAAAAATTGTCTCAGTGGCTTCTTTGTACCAAAACTTTCAAGAGCTGAAAATGAGTAGCTGAGGTAAGAGATTTAGGGCTTAGGGAAGAACCTAAGTGATGAAAGAAACTGGGGTGGGAGGTTATGAAAGTACAGGTTGACAGCTCTGTCCTCTTTAGCAACATTTCCCTATAGGGGTCTGCTGTGGAAGACTTTGGACAGGCTAGTGTAGCCTGGATAGTTACTTTTTAATTTATTTTTTTTAAAAATCAAAGACCTTTATTGTGCTGTAAAGAAGATTTGCGTTTCTAGAAAGCCGGTCTCCTTTGCCATCTGGGGGAAAAAGAGCTGAAGAGGTGGAAGGCTGAGCGCCCAGGGGAGGTGACTGTGCTTGAGGAGCTTGGGAAGAAAAACAAGTGCATATTTTCACGTGCCTCCCTCCCTGCCCTTCCCCTGTCTCCTGCAAATAAGGTTTCTTGCAATTCCTGCCCATGTTTGCCCCTAAAGTGGGAATTTAGGTGTTTGTTTCTATACCTTTTTCTCAGTCAGGGGAAGAAATTTAGGATTTCCCAACGTTTCAGTGTCGCCTGCAGCAGTGGCAACCAGATGTGGTGGTCTGGCAGTGACGATGCTTGCAGGGAGGAGGAAAAGATGAGGCTGGAAACGAGCGCAGGAGCTTATGGACACAGTGGTGCTCAGAGCTACATTTCCTCAGAGGAGTTTTAGTCATGTTCTCTTTGCTGAGACACACCTATTTCTTGGTGTGGCATAAACACACCAAGATGGTGATGTTTAAATAAAAATAAAAAGGGTCACGTTTTGCTGTGGCAGTGCAGAGGTGGAGTGAGGAGCTGGAAGAATAGATCTGCGCTGCCTGGTGCGCTACCCTGAGCTGGGCTTGCAGGTGGAAGCTGATAAAGGCTGTGCTTGCACCAGATTAACTAAGCTGTCCATCTGTTTGGAAGCAGATTATTGGGCAGCGGACACGGGTTCTTCTTGTGTAGCTGAGCACAGCTACATGGAAAGAGTGGGCCACCCGTGCTGGAAATATATGTGAGAAATCCCTTCTTCATGCAATCGGGCTGAGTTTGAGTGCGGGATCAGGCCGCTTCACAAGCAGGAGCGCGATAAGTTAATTCTCATTTAATGCGTCCCCATTTTACCGTGGAGGAATTAAGGTCCAAAGAGGACAGTTAAATATTCATCAGAAAAATAATTGCTCACAAATACCACATTTCTTTCTTGAGCTGCCCGAGGCAGGTGTTTTCAGAGAATCTTTGCATCTTCATATCACTCCATATGTTCAATACAAAGCTCTGTTGACCACAGATGCGATTGCCTGGTCTCAGCATCTAACTTGCAGATTTGGCCTTGAGTGTCCAGAAAATGAAGATTACACAGTTGATTAATCAGCTAGAAAGAGTTTTCAGTTGAGCGTCATGGAGAATCTCCATGGAGGAAGCTAGGAAAGACCAGTTCCTTGGGGCAATATTCGTCTTCATGCTTGATGGCAAGACCGTACCTGCTGGTCTTGCAGTTTCTTTTTGTCTATACTATATGCCATCCAACTTCTTCAGCTGAGAGGGTGAGAGTCCTGCAGACAACAGCTTTATTCACTCTTAAGGCTAGTTTGGTTCTTGAACAGGTTAAGATAGTTGTCCCAGCAAAAAAAAAAAAAGCGAGTGTGAAATATCAGTTCTAAAATATCATGTACTATCATTGCTGGAATTTCTCTTTTTGTTGTGTGGCTTTGCAATCATACTAGGCTTTAATGAACTAGAAATATGAAAAATAAAAATTTATAATACGAAACTATGTTTATCATTAAGACTTTGAATAGCTTTGAAACAGCTCTAACATAAATAGTGTGAGGTTGATACTATTTGTGCAAAGTAACTGTTAGAAGGGACTCATGCTATCTGATGTTTCTTGCTATTTTATTTTATTTGATGTTGGAGGATGCTGAGATTGGAAAAATCCTGAATTCTGGGCACCAAAGAACACAATAATGGGGAGTCACAAAGACCCCGTGTGCTGAGCCTGTGGGGATGGAGTAGGGTGCCTGCTGCTGGTGTACGTAAACGGCCTGAGTGGAGGAGGAGGAGGATGATGAAGTATTCTGTGTTTAATTGTGCAAATGAACCTGTAAAAGCTGCAGTTTTCAGAGATCTATAATTTGGCCAGTTAGGGCTGATTTTTATGAGCACAGTTAAAAACACATCTTTAGTGTCTATTAACTTTGTCTCACTTTCTGGCCAAGTCCTGTAACCAAATTTTGGATACAAAATAATCAGATAAAGTCTGGATTTCCTTAGTCTCAGAAGAAGCAGACCAGATCCAGCTTCTCAGGGTTGAAGTCCTGCAAAATACATTACGAGTCAGACTCCAAAGGTAGAAAACTGGCTTGAACAATTAAAATTTATTCAGGTTGCAATGTCACTGAAACCAAGCAATGGAAGGTGGGAGATAACCTTTATTGAAGTTGTCCATGCCAGCTGCACTTTATGGATACACAATTCTACGTACAGTTACGAAGAATGGTCCTGTGTGTTTAATGCATTGAAAGACACACATCCATTTTATTTAGCTGGAGGAATTTGGGTACAGAACTACTGTATTTGATGGAAATGTCATTCTTTGCAGTTAAATTTTGCCATTCTGCTTACTGAAGCGTGTAAGAAAGAGACCTAGGATGATATTCTGACTTTTTCTGGTATCGTTTTCTTGCTATAGCCTCTGTACGACATTGTCCTTGACAGATACCACAAAACGTTGAAGATGTTGCACTAATCTAGCATTGCTAGCTATTATGGGCTTTCATTTATCTCAACCCAAATAGCGTAGCTGTGTATAAGAAGAAGACTTTTATGTGAGTGTTTCAGATAGTATCTATAAATCTGTCCTCAACCGGGTTTTGAACTTAACTGGTTGTATATGCACAAATACATGTAAACACCAACTCTTGGGGATGGCCTTATGGAGACTTACAGGATTAGACCTTAAAAAGATCTTTTTGCTTCTTAGAAAAATAACATCCATGCCTGTAGTTTATAAGGGATGTATTTGATTTAGGTAGAAGTTTCACAAGTGGAAACCTCATCCCTCTTTTGAAGAAAACTTTGTATCGAGTAGACATCGTACAAAAGAAAACCAGAAATAAATAGTGGAAAATGCCATACCAGGAGGTGAACATTACTATTGCTTATGTTTTGTGGTTTGGAAATATTCTTTTCTAGTATGAGAGTAACAATTGTCTGTGAAAAATGCATGACTGTTGAAAATAACAGGGCTTAAGCCCCTGCCCAGGTACCAAGTCTCTCTTGTGTCTCCAGATAAGCTTGGATCTGAAAGATGGGCCAACTTCACTTCACCTGACTCCTTTCTGTCCATCAGACGTTCAGTGATCCTGTAGCTGTATAGGTCAGAGACAATGGATATGTGATATGGTCTTGTGTTGGTGTATTTTTAGTTGGTTGAGAGAATGTTTTAAAATACACTGAAAAGCATCTGCTTGGAAATAAATACAAATGTGCTCATTCAGTGCCAATAGAGGAGGTTGTTTTGAAAAAACACTGCAAGAAGAAAGATGATTTAAACCAATTTGTGAAAAACCGGGAATAACGATGTGCAAATTGTGCTCACTTGCAACCACTCTTTTTATAAACCACTTGATTGCTGAATATTGCAAGGAAATGTAACCTCCTTGGAAGAAATCAGAAAGAATCCTGCTATTGAGGTAATTAGATACAAATTTGACAGGGTTTTTTTTTTTGTAATAAAGATTAAATGATCTATTCAACTATTTCAGGCTCTACTTGAGATATACACACCTGTGTCTAGCTTGCAGAGGATTTTCCTCATTAATTAAGAGCACTTTCCTTGTATTATTACTTAATTGGGTGTCACAGGGAACCTGATGAGACAATGAAATGGTCTTAATTGCATACAAACTAAATGCATGGTACTTCACGTACTGGAGTGTTCCACGACATGACCCCCAGCTAGTTATCATCTGCTAATAGTGATAGTAATTGCTCAGTAAGAAAATGTAGCCTACTTGATTTAGTATAGGGTTAATTAAGCACTTTTCTTTCCTATAGTCAACTTTCTCCATTTATCAGACTTATTTAAGAAGTTTTCCAAGTTCGCCAACATACAGTTTTGAAACATCTAAACGATCTTGACTATTGTTTGAAGTTTAGAAAGGGGTATGTGTTTCCCTGTGGTTCCAAACTGGTAACTGCAAGGGTAAATTATTATCTTTAACTTTTAAAAATGAGGTGGAAGACTTGATTTCTGTGAGTGTGCCTATGTGGGTGTGGACAGTTGGCGGCCAGGGGCTTGCATGGAAGACACTGCCCTCATGGCGTGTGGGAAATGATGCTTTAGTCAAAATACCCACTTACCACCTCTGCCTTTCAGCTGCTTGGGCCACACATTTCTTGTCACCCCCATCTGAACCACATCAATCCGTTTTTATTCTCTTTTGCCGGAATAAAGCAACAAGTTTTTCTTACGCTTCTGGGATTAATCACTATTCTGCTTCTTCAGCCTCTTCTTTTTTTTTTTTTTTTTTTGGGGGGGGTGGGGGGAAGGACATAAATGAGAGTAAAGGAAGTAAAAAAACTCTTCCCTATGTCATGTCTCTCTGGGCTCGTCTTTCCCAAGCAGCAGGTAGATGTGTAAATGACATGAATTATGGATGTAACTGCTGTAGCCCACGGACTGCTGAGTATCTGCGGCAGAGTTGACCAGTTTTATTCAGCACAGACACTAGAATTACCTGTGGGATTTGAAAAAAACGAAAGCCCTCACATTTTCAGTGCTCATTCAGCCGCAGTAACTAGATTCTTCCTTTTTCCCCACCCATTTTTTTCCCTTAAACAACAGGTCTACTTAAAAAACTTGCAGAGACTTTTGGGCTAACCCCCTGTGCTTATTTGCCACTTTGCAATTGTTTACAAGCTCTGTTTGGGAAGTTAGTCCTGAATAATAATGGTTAAAACTTAGCAAGAAGCAGCTAGAGAGCTTTCAAACCCTTTGATTGTGGAAAATTCTCTTGTTCAGTAGGGTATTTCAATATAAATAGTTGTTGGAGGCAAAGTTGTGTTTTTCTGTCTTGGAAATGAGCCCTTTTGCAGTCTGCTAAGGTAGTTTTTAGATTTAAGATGAAGAGTCTCCATCAAGACAAGGGAAAGACAAAAGCAGGGACGTGGACACGGACTGTGCATGACATAGGAGCTGACTTGTGTATGACTTCAAGCAAGATCTGTAGCTTGTCTGGATATTGGTTTTCCACATCCCTGAAATGGAATGATTGATATTTCCCTTGCGAGGCTGTTGTTAGGCTTCTTGGATAAAACCTTTGCAGGGATCAATTTTATAGAAGAAAAGTCCTTGTAGCTCTGGGTTTTGGCTTTGGTGCCACTTAAAAGTAATGGTGAGAACTGAAGAAAGAACTGGTTTTTATAATGCGCTGAAGTCCTTGGGTGCCTCACGTAGTGAGTGCTAGCAAAGGTAAGAAGTGGCAGGGAACCTACATCTTGAGTTTTGGGCTTTGGATGTATGTTAATTCCAACAATCAGCATTGAAGGAATCGGATAGTGGGAGGATCTGAATAGATTATTTTTTTTTGTTCTGTTTGTTGTTGTTACACCCTGTTTAATTTTTCCCGTCGTATTTCTGGGTATAGACACAGTCTGTGTGTGGCTGCATTCTTGGTGGGGAAGGGTGGTAGCGTTGGATTTTAGCGTTTACTTTCCTAGTTCAAATATTTTTTTTCTCTTCCTTATATTGTTTTCCTTATAGAATAATTTGGATTATGAGACTACTGAGTATCTGACACATTTAGACCATATATACATGCTCTGGTTTACTTGCCCAATCAGTTGTCTTATGTTGAAATAGGAAGAATTTTCAAGAAGTTGATAAAACTTTGTTGTTACTGCCATGCTTATGTCTAGTCAGGATAAATGGGGAAGTGCTAGAAAATAGGAAACTGCCATCTGCCCTGAGAAGTTATGTTGCTTTAAGTCCACCTCTGGCTGTATTTCAATATATTCTTAGAAAGTAACAATCGCTGTGGTAGGATCCTTAGGTGGATCTCTGCTGTCCTTGGGTTTGCCTGTGTGTGCATGGCCTGATATTTGACATTTCTGAGTGGGGGTGAGGCCGTAAGCCTAAGATACAAGAGGATGTAATTGTGGAGGACAAAACAAAGAGATCTCACTGGAATACCTCCTCTCTTCCATCCTGTGCGGCCCCTTCCAGTATTGCCAGCACAAGCAGGATTTACAAAACTCCTTAAGATTTGCTGCAGCCGCAGACCTTCCTCTGCATCCCCTCTCCGGGCTGCGGTTGTGAGTGATGCTGCTCTTGCAGGCAGATTAGAAGTTATTCCTCTTCCCAGCGAAATACATCCGAGATGAAAAATGATTGTGCAAATACTTAAGTAAAAACCTTGTCAGGGAGGCTTGACTGCTTCTATTTTTAGGATTATTACATTTTATATGAAAGGGCTGCAGTAGGCATAATGTATTTTAAATATTGAATTTCTCTTAAAATTTCCTATTTATTTGGCAGAGGGGATCTTGGAGGCTTGTCTGCTGGGAGAGGAAGTGATTATTTTTGCCTGTCCTCCCTTACCTACTTTTATAGATGTGTTCTGTATATCAAAGCTTGCTATTTCATTGTCCTCTTCATCTTTCCTTCAGGTTCAGATACACCTTCGTTTATGAGAGCAATTAGTTTTCCTGTTAATTTAAGAAAATGACGGGGTTTTTGCTAAAGCCCAGCCTGCTGCAGGACATGGGAAGCAAAAATTAGGCCTGTCATGATGTACAAATAGCTGGTGTGAGAGTGTAACAAGGGCTGTTAGTGCAGAGCGGAGCTGGAAGCGTATGCTGGGGCTTCGGGGGAACCACGGCATCGCTCCCGGCTGAGGAGGTACCAGACAAGACAACGTGCCCTTTCCATCGCATTGAGGTGCTGACTTTACCATGAACAAGTGTTAGAAAATAAGACCAAGATTCCTATAACTTTTAGGCTTGCTTTGCTGTACCCCTGTGTTTATTTTATGCCTGTAGATAGTATCATTCTTGGGTGTAAATGCAATTCTTGTGGTTAATGAAGCAGGTGGTTTGGGCTGTGCAGGAATTTCCTTGGGTGACTGCTGCTGAATCTTCAGTTCGTATTTAAAGAAAAAATGAAATTTCTGGAGTCCTTGAAAAGAACCTGTGCCGGCGTGAGACCATGGATGTAGCTGCCTGCTTGAGCCCGCAGATATGCGGCTCCATTTCACCCGTTGCATCCCCGAGCTTTCCTAGTGTGCAAAGGAGTCACGTAGGTACAATGACAGAGTAAAAGCTTTGCCTGGGAAAGCTGCGACGAGGAGTATTGCCTGTGAAGCTGGGAGCACACCTTTTTGCTAATACGATAGATTAATTTGAATCTAGTTGATATTATTGCTGATTTTTAAGTCAGGGATCCCACACTGCTGATTTAAAACCTTTGATTGTGAATTTGTTTTTTAGCTTTGTGCTTCTGTTTTCCTAACAGAATTTTATACTCCCTGCTTGGTACAACCCTTCAAATATTAGTCATAAATTGTTGCCTTTTCATTAAAATTAGAACTCCTTTGTTTTGGCCATTGCTTCTGTGCACACTTATTTAAACAATGCCATCTAATTAGTAATTTGAGAGTCTTTAATTTTTTATTATGTAGGAAACAGAGAATGATACATTTCAGTGATGATGTGTGCTAGCAACTAATGTCAAACTTCTCTTGGAAACTGGAATTCAGTTTAATACAGCGTGGGATGCACAAGTATTTATGTTAATAGAGCCACTTCCCATTTGATGGATTCCTGAGGAAAACAGCAGACCTCTCTCAAAACAGCCTGCGATGTTAACAGCAGGTATGAATTGACAGGGTGGTTTTTGGTCACCATAGACTAGATTTTCAAAGTATTTCACAGAATCCCAGAATCATCAAGGTTGGAAAAGACCTTGAAGATCCTCCAGTCCAACCATGAACCTCACACTGACCTTTCCCAACTCCACCAGACCCCTCAGCGCTGGGTCAGCCCGACTCTTCAACCCCTCCAGGGATGGGGACTCCCCCCCTGCCCTGGGCAGCCCATTCCAACGCCCAACAACCCCTTCTGCAAAGAAATCCTTCCTAAGAGCCAGTCTGACCCTGCCCTGGCGCAGCTTGAGGCCATTCCCTCTTGTCCTGGCGCTGGTTCCTTGGCTCAAGAGACTCATCCCCCCTCTCTGCACCCTCCTTTCAGGCAGTTGGAGAGGGCCATGAGGTCTCCCCTCAGCCTCCTCTTCTCCACACTAAACCCCCCCAGTTCCCTCAGCCGCTCCCCATCACACCTGTGCTCCAGACCCTGCACCAGCTCCGTTGCCCTTCTCTGGACACGCTCGAGTCATTCAATGGCCTTTTTGCAGTGAGGGGCCCAAAACTGAACCCAGGAATCGAGGGGCGGCCTCACCAGTGCCGAGCACAGGGGTAAGATCCCTTCCCTGTCCCTGCTGGCCACACTATTTCTGCTATTTGTATGGTCCTGTCCCTTTTCTGCACTGCCTCATCCCTACTGACAAGAAAAGATCTTGGCTCCGTCCTCTGCCCGTTCAGTGGTTCAGCCCGTTGACACCCCAGTGCTCGCTACTTCATCCACCATAATTGTGCACAATGCCTACAGGTGGGAGACGATTGCCGCCGGTGAGGAGCACTGGCCTGGGCTTGTGTAAGAACATCCTGTAGGTAAGCAGAACCAGGACCTGGCACAGATATCCAACTGTTTGGGGTCCTCAGGTCCTGTAGAATAAGCCTTTTCTCCCTCCTCGTCAGGCAGATGATGTCTTCAATGCTTTTGGTCTGGTTTAGAAAACTAAGGGGTACGTAGAAGCGTGAACCTGCCTCAGCTTGTTTGGTGTAGAAGATAAACATCGCGCTCACTGAAATGAAAGATGCTTCCTTTTTTCTTTTTCTCCTCAGATGTGTAAGTGCTCTCTTTGCACTTGGATTTTGCAGTAAATATTTTACATCCCCAAGTATGTATGTACCCGCTTTCAGGTTTTTATAGCAGGCTGTGTGAGTGGAGAGCTGAGCAGGGCAGCAGTAGGACTGAGGTCAAGAATACAAGGCTGCATAAAAGCCCCGTGCTTTGTCAGAAGGTGAATATTTTTCTCACGCAACAACAATAACGGCAACCACGGAAGGCAAAATAGTCAGGTGCTGTTCCACTTTATTGACACCAGCGATTCCTAGGAGTATAAGCTGTGGAGCAGAAAACAATTTCAGCATCTGTTTGAAATGCAGCGTACAGATCTGTTTGTCATGTGATCCATCTAACCATCAAAACCCAGCCGGTGAATTTGTCTAGGCTGATGGCTTGTTTCCTCTGTGGAGAGGCACTTCAAAGGCTGCCGTACAAGTGGTTGACATTCTCCTTCACAGAGATGTGGTTGTTCCAGCAGGTCCATTAATGCAACGCTGCTTACAAGTTCTTCAGGAATTTAAGGGTCTGATTCTCTCGTTTACACCAGCACGGTACCGGATAGGAATTGTAATGACTTGCACTTTTGTAGTCTGTGTAGACGTCCAAAAGAAGAATTAATTTGATGGGTTTTGTGGAAATTAAGGTCAGAAAGGAATATTAGATCATCTGTGCTAATTATGAGTAAATTAGACGGTGCAAATTCTGAGCAGTAAACTAAATACACACTTTCAGTCCTTACGGGCTAAGCTCTGTCACAAGTAAACGATGGGAGAGAAGAGGGCACTAATTGCCAAGTCTGTTTGATGGGGCATTGCTCAGGGTTCACTTGAGTGCAGTTCGTGCAGCAGAGGAGGAGGAGGGAAGGGGATTCCTTCCTTCCTGGACTTAATCTGATACTCAGACTGATCCTGAGCATGTCAGGCACGATGCTCTGGGGTGCCTGAGAAGAGGCTATCGCAGAGGTCACCCCACAACGCTGTTGCTCTTTGTAGCTGTCTGTTAGGTAGCTGCAGGCTGCGGTTGCATTGTCCTTAGCCTCCTCTGGGCCAGATGAAACAAGTTTGGCTTCCTCAACTTGTTGTCATAAGTCCTGTGCTGTATATCCTGATCATCTTGGTAGCTCTCTGCTGGATTTTCATTGGTTTGTTTAATGTTGTTCTTGGACAAGGGTGTCCACCACCTGCCCAGTGCTGCCTCACCAGTGCCACGCTGGGGGCAATAATGACTTCTCTTGACCTGCTAGCCACATTCCTCCTCACGTGAGCCTGTGGTGTTATTCAAATAATTGATGAAGATTTTTGGACAAGACTAGCCTAAGTATCAGCCCCACTTTTCTTGCTACTGGCTGCCAATTGGATGTTGAGCTACTGATTGTTGTCCTTTAAGCACAGTGGTCCAGATTGTTTTAAACTCATTTAGACACGTATCTTTGATTGTAATTATTGCCTTAATATGAAGCTGCAAGATTTTTATAGACATGTTCAGAGTCTTCAATAAAGAAAGAAATGTAAAATGGATTTACAGGTTCCAAGATCAGGAGGGACTCACATAATCATCTGGTTGGATGAGAAACCCTCTCAAAGCTTGGAATAGAACTTTATTTTGGTCTTTTGGCAACGCTTAATATTCAAGTAAAGACACAAAGCAATGGTGAGCCCATCATTATTCCTAATAAACGTTCACAGAGTTTAATTACTCTGCCTCTCCTTTTTAAGGAAGGCCCAGAAAAGAAGAGAAGACTACTTCTGGCAGGTTTGAAACAAGTCGAGACTTTGCAGGAGAACTGCAGGAAAGGAGCTTTGGCTTGCACTGACCAGGGTGGAGTGACAGGGCAGAGCCTGACGCTTGATAAATAGTGAGTGGGAAGTGGGATAAGGTCTGAAGCTGACAACTACAGAAGGGTTGGGAAAGAAGGGGAGGAAATGAGAGCAGTTCCGAGGTGAGTAAGGAACCTTGTGGGGGCCCCTCTTTCCAGGGAGAAGGCAGACAGCTGCTGGTGCTTTCCACCAAGCCAAATTTCATGCCCAAAGAGAGGAAGCAAAGATGCAGGAGGATGAAGAGGAGAGGGCAGAAAGGTACATGCTTTCAGCCTTCTCCCTCCTGCATCCTCCTAGAGAGGGTAGCAGAGTCTGATTCATTAATACTTGACAGGTCCTTCTGATGTACGCTTGGAAAGCTCTTCTGTGTTGGCTCAGCCTTTTATCTGCTGAGTCTTCAGATGCTTACATTTTATCTACTTCTGAACTTTACAGAACTCCAGAAAGCCTTTCAGCCCAATTTAATATGGAATAAAAGAAAAAGCATGGTTTGATTTCAGACTGAGTCGGTCAGGCAATGGTTCGAAAGGTCTAATTAGACTTGTAATTGGAATGCGTCTTAGACAATTAGTTTTTGTAAATGTGTATGGTTTAGCCCAAAGTAAAAGGTCAGGAGGAGTTTGCTGTGAAAGAGGTTAAGGAATAACATGTATAATTTCTAGGCCTTTTGATGCTAATGTCTGACACAGCTGGAGAGGAGCATGTCCATCTTCTCAGTGACAACCAAAATCCAACCTCCAGAAACCTGTAGGTGAGTCAGGGCTTCTGCTCTGACTTTCTCTCCCAGAATTCATTCCAAGAACAGCCGTAACAAATCCATGGGGGGTTACTAATACAGCAGTGATTTAGCAAATCCCCCATTAAAAAAAAAAAAAAAAAAAAAAAAGGCCTGTCTGTGAGGAAACGGAGACCAGCTCCATGGGAGTCCATTCAGCTTTTAAGGAAACTTCTGAGAAATGGGAGTATTTAAGGAGCTGAGCTGTGCTTACCGCAGTTGGATCCGATCTTATCCCGAGCACCCGATGTACATTCATTGTGCCGAAAGGGTCGCAGTGTCTTACCCGCGCGATTACGTAGCGGTCGTCGGGATGTTTTTCTTTTTGCAATCCTTTTGTCAGGAAAGGGGCAGCCATTCAGCCTCAGAGGTCAGCCCAGGAAAAGGGTCTGCTTCACAGACATGTGTTACTCATTTGCTTGGCATTTTTGACACCGCTAATTACAATAGCGCGCAGCTGCTAGTTCCCAGTCCCTTGGTTTGGGGTAGGGATTGAATGGTAAGAGAGAAATGTCAAAATCTCTTACTGGAATCTTACGGCACCGCTTGCACATGGGGTGTGCAGGGAATGCGTTCCCAAGACTTAACAGATCCTGCATAATTATGGTTCGCCTTTATAGCTTTAGAAATACAACTTCAGTGTGTCCGGGTCCAAAAGAATTGATCAGTGATGCTTGTGACCGGCTGCACCTGGGTTTTACCATAATTCTCTGCCTGTTATTTATGGTTCACAGTCTGCACTGTGTGTGACCCAAGTTTTGTCTGCACAGATGTTGGGACTAGCAATGTATTTCGTAGAAGAAGTCTGCAAAGGAGACTTCCAGCACGATGCAAGGATAGGTGCGGTGTCCGTCAGCTACAACAAATGCAAACCCTGAAAGAGCAGGTTCTTATTTCTTGCATTTTGCTGTAATAACAGTAGCAGTCTAACCCTATGATTAACAGCGAGAGTCCAGAAGTAGCAGGTTAATAAAATATTGTGCCTTCAAAGAAAAGCCTCAGCTTCTTGCAATTATGAAATCTGTGCACCAGATAGATGGAGCTTCTGACTCCAGTGGTATTTGTGACCTACTTGGAACTGAAATGTTTTAAGAGACTGTTTGTTCAATACCCAATTGCTATTTTTTTTTTTTAAAAAAAACTATGCTGCGTTTGGGTTTAATATAATCCTCTGAACACGGACTAATAGATGAACATTCTCTACAGAAAATTTCATCAGTGGCTGTTGTCTTAATTTTTTTGGCTAGTAAGTGCTCAAGGTGTTCCTTCTTTTTCCATTGCAAAAAAAACCCACCCCAAAACCCCATAACCTTTCCTATCATGTATCTAGTATTTTATAGAGCAATCACAAAGGCTAGTAAATTGAGTAAAACATCCTATCCTTGGCAGGATTTCCCTTATGACTAAATTCAATATGAACAAAGAGGACAAGGGCAAATAACTTCACTTATTCAGGTCATTTCTCATAAGAATCATAAAAGTTAGATAGAAAAGGCCTATTAGATTATCTCGCCTCTTCCATCTTGCCAGTTCTGGGTTGTTCTCTTCAGTAACCTTGTGAAATTTTGCTTGTCCAAATGGAAGAAAGATAATTTGCCTGCTGATGATTATTTTTTGTGAGTGGAAAAGGATGGATGGTTTTCTATCTGGGCTAGCAAATACTTCTTACCCTTCTACAAGGCTCATTTTTAATTTCTACAACTGTCTCCTCTTCAGTAGTTTTATGTTCCTCTTTCTGAGCACTGTGATCTTATCATGAGACATGTTTCCTACACTTTGGCCTATGTTTTTAATTCCACCCCGTTATTCTAGTTGTTCAAGTATTGGAATAACCCTGAGGCTATCTGTAACAATTTCACCCCATTGTGTTTCTGCCCTTCAAGTGCTTGCCAGGATTAATGTATGAACAACAACAGATTGTTCTTCCTGTATAGTGGGAAATGTTTATAGTGCTCTTCAGATTAAAATAATTTAAAATCCTCTTAAAGATAGGTTTCCTCCCGCCCCCCAAGAGCGTTACCAGGGAAGTATATATAAGATGACTTAAAAACCCCCAAAACAATACAAACAAAGCCTCTTAGCAATGGGAACAGAACACGAATAATTGGATAGAAGCTCATAAGCATGGCAGCTCTGAAGCTTGTGCTGCATGGCTTTGTCTCAAACATGTTTAACTCCACATGTGTGTTTTAATTGCTGCGCAGCTAACAAGATTCTCACATGTGTGAAGAAAGAAATGGAATGTTTTTGATGTTTGTTGCTCTAAATTACAGTTGTATCCGTAGCATTACTGTGTCCAAAATAATGCTAAAATGAATATGAGAGTTTGGAAGGGATTCATGTATGAGAAGTGTATCTGCTTATCTGCCAGCTAAAAAGTCACTGAGCCAGTAATTTCTTCAATTATCACAGTGTTATGGTCGCGCGGAGGTGCTGGTGAAATGACAGATCTTGTCTTCTTTCCAAAAACAAAATCTGGGTTGTGACTCTTGAGCGAACAGGGATGCGTCTTGTGTTGCTGGGAAATAGGGAATCTGATTTGATGTTGTAAAATTGTTTGGGACAATTTTGGAGCATACGCTGTGAGGTGTGATCCTGCGCCAGCAGGTCTGGGGACCACACACGTCGGTCGTCTTCATCTCTTCAACACCTCAACTGTAAATTGCTAAGGGTTGAATTTGGGAAGGAGGATAAGGGAAAGGAAGGCGGCCAGCTCAGTCTGGGGGGAATTAGGTGCCTTAGTCTGGTAGCATCTTAAAAAAGTCCCGACATGTATCCTTAACATCTTAAAAAAATCTCAGCATCCTGTATTTGGACCTCTCCAGCCTCTGCTGGGTTCCTGTGTTACTGTACTCTTGGGTAATGTGAGGAAAATCAAGCAAATCTATAATTTATGAACAGGAGATGTATTGAATGTGACGGGGCAAACAACTGAAAATTAGGATACACAGAATGAACATTTGTGAAAGCAACACAGGATTCTTGGAAGCTGGTTGTGTATCAATGGAACTGATACGTTGGTATAATGAAGGGAAATAAACCTTTAATATACAACAACATGGCTTTTTTTGGTAATTGATTTTTATGATATATGTAGTTGATTATGTTTTAGTCTAAAAAATGATATGTCTTGAGCTTGGGTCTCCTGGTCAGACATGTAAGAAAGTGTTTTATGCTTAATGACACATATAATAACCCTTCTTCTACCTCCATATCTGCGTATCATGTCCTGATGCCAATCCTGGGCATCCCAGAGCTGAGGGATGTGGCCCCTGCTCTCTGTGGCTCTGTGTTGTGAAGTTTGTCTGTCTTTCAAAATGGAAGAGGGGACTATGGTCCATGGCAACACACAGTGATTTTATTTAAAAATACACCTTTTTTGAAGAGTTTAACTGTGGGGTGGAGCAAAAGTAGGACATCCTTTCCTTCCACTCTCCATAAAATACATGTATGTAAGGGTGACCATGTACCGACTTGCAATAAATTAATTTTGTTTGCAAAAGCACTGTAATTCTACAGTTCTCCTGCCAATTTGGCACAGGAAGACAAGTAAAATCTCAAGTGGAATGCTTTCCCCAGGAAAAGTCTTTCTGTATGTTTTTTTTCTTTAGCTTGAACATAACAATCTGATTGGCAAACCTTTTTAAAAATGAATTGCATAGTTTATAGTGTGAAATGATTACCTATAGAGGAGTTATCATTTTTGCATACATGGCAAAAAAAAAAAAAGCAAACTGTGTGCTGCTAAGATCTGCTGGGTTGTCCTCTTTGGGAGACTGACGGGCTGCAGTGACCTGGAAGGCATCCAGCTGGTGTGTCTCCTTTGCTACCAGCACTGCATTTCTTCATCTTTTAACTCAATTCCTACTCTTGGTGGCAGCTGTTTAATTCTTCTGCCAAAGATAGTTTCAGGGGGGAAGAAAAAAAGAACTGCAAAGGAAGGAATTGTTTAGAATATTGGGTCTAAACATAGATGATGGTGGTGATCGCTGGTTCCATTTTTAGCCCGGCTTCCTAAAGAAATGAGGCTTATGCAGCAGTGCCATCTGTTAGTCTGCTGCTTCCTCACAGATTTTGAGCTCATGGGTCAACTTCAACCAAATTTTGATTTAAAAATAAGTTTTGCTCCAGGTTTTGATATTTGGTGGCTGGTGACATTTGGGGAAGGGCAGACTTTTGAGCGCCGTGGTGATCTCTTTGTGACCGCCTGACTGCAGGCACTGGCAGTGGGACATGGGAGGGAGAGGGCATCTTCTAAAGCAGGGAGCAAGAGAGGTGGAGAACTGGGTGCCTCGCTGGTAGGCAAGATGTGATATGACTATCAGGGTAGAGAATAAAAATGATGGGAAAACCAGGTTGCAGTAGTTCCCTGGCTCAAAGGGCGGCCTGTCTTGTGTCACTAGGTAGGCTCTCCCCAGAAAGAAATGTCTTTTCCTGCTCGATTCCCACCTCTCCTTGGGCTGGCATGCACGTTTGTGGATCACTACTACTTAGGAAACGTTTTTGGCCATGTTATATGGAGCTTAGATCAGCTTAAAGCAGTCATGAAAGTGAAGCCCAGCGAGGTGGCGATGGGGGAAACCTGTTTGTGGCATGAGTCATTCCTCTCGTCACACAAAGCCTCTTTGACTTAACAAGCCTGGCTTTGGGCAGGATTAGTCCCTCTGGCTGTGCAAGTTGAGTGTGATCCAAGTGAGCAAGCAAGTGTTACTGGGAGAGGAGTATCAGACAGCACCTCAATGTCAACCATGGTGGTTGAGCAAAGAAGAGAAGTTGGTGAAGTCCAGCAGAGCTTTTCAGCTTGAGTCTTCACATTTTCTCTGCTGCTTTAGGATAGAATAGGATAGACTCTTTCAGTTGGAAGGGACCTGCAACGATCATCTAGTCCAACTGCCTGACCAATTCAGGGCTGACCAAGTTAAAGCATGTTCTTAAGGACATTGTCCAAATGTCTCTTAAACCCTGACAGGCCTGAGGCATTGATTCCCTCTCTGGGAAGCCTGTTCCAGCATTTGACCACCCTCTTGGTAAAGAAATGCTTCCTAATGTCCAGTCTAAACCTCCCCTGGTGCAGCCTTGAACCATTCCCACGTGTTATATCACTGGATCGCAGGGAGAAGAGATCAGGACCTCCCTCTCCACATCCCCTTCTCAGGAAGCTGCTGAGAGCAGTGAAATCACTCCTCAGCCTCCTTTTCTCCAAACGAGACAAGCCCAAAGTCCTCAGCCACTCCTCACAGGACATGCCTTCCAGCCCTGTCACCAGCTTTGTTGCCATTCTCTGGATGTATTCAAGGACCTTCAGCTCCTTCTTAAATTGTGGGGCTCAGAACTGCACCCAGTGTTCGAGATGAGGCCGCACCAACGCTGAACACAGCAGGATAATCCTCTCTCTTAACTGGCTGGTTCTGCTGTGTTTGATGCACCTCAGGATGTGGTTTGCCCTCACTGCTGACTCCTCTTGAGTCTGCTGTCAACCAGCACCCCCAGATCCTTTCTGCAGGGCTGCTCTCCAGCCACTCCTCTCCCAATTTATAGTTATGCCCAGTGTTACTCTGTCCTAGCTGCAGGATCCAGCATTTGGATTTGTTAAATTTCAACCCATTAATCATAGCCCAGTGCTCCAATCTATCTAGATCCCTCTGCAAGGCCTCCTGTCCCTCAAGAGAGTCAACAGCACCTCCCAGTTTGGTATCATCAGCAAACTTGCTAATGGTGCATTTGACTCCTGTATCCAGATTGTTGATAAATATGTTGAACAGAACTGGCCCTAGAATTGAACCCTGAGGGTCGCCACTGGTGACCCGTTGCAGCCAGGTGGAGCCCCCTTGTTCCACACCATCCAGGCTACCAATGTCTGCTAAAGCGTGGCTGGTGAAGACAATGATTTACATCTTTGTTTAACATCCTTGTTGGGGACATGGACAGTGGGGCTGAGCGCACCCTCAGCCAGTTCCCCGCCAACACCGAGCTGTGTGGTGCGGTGACACGCTGGAGGGAAGGGATCCATCCCGAGGGACCTGGGCAGGCTGGAGAGGGGGGACCCTGTGAACCTCATGGAGGTCAACAAGGCCAAGGGCAAGGTCCTGCCCATGGGTCGGGGCAATCCCAGGCACAAATCCAGGCTGGGCGAGGAGTGGCTGGAGAGCAGCCCCAAGGAGAAGGACTTGGGGGGGTTGGGGGGTGGAAAACTGCCTGTGAGCCAGCAACGTGTGCTGGTAGCCCAGAAAGCCACCCGTGTGCTGGGCTGCACCCAGAGCAGTGTGGGCAGCAGGGCGAGGGGGGGATTCTCCCCTCTGCTCCACTCTCGGGAGACCCCCCTGCAGTGCTGGGTCCAGCTCTGGGGGCACCAACAGCAGAAGGACACGGACCTGCTCGAGCGGGGCCAGAGGAGGCCACGAAGATGCTGGGGGGGCTGGAGCACCCCCCTGTGAGGACAGGCTGAGAGAGTTGGGGGGTTCAGCTGGAGAAGAGAAGGCTCTGGGGAGGCCTTAGAGCGGCCTCCCAGGACTGAAAGGGGCTACAGGAAAGGGGGGAGGGACTTGTCATCAGGGGGGAGGGATAGGATGAGGGGGAATGGGTTTAAACTGAAAAAGGGGAGATTTAGACCAGATCTAAGGCAGAAATTGTTCCCTGTGAGGGTGGTGAGGCCCTGGCACAGGTTGCCCAGAGAAGCTGTGGCTGCCCCCTCGCTGGAAGTGTTCAAGGCCAGGTTGGACGGGGCTTTGGGCAACCTGGGCTAGTGGAAGGTGGCCCTGCCTGTGGCAGGGGGGTTGGGACTAGATGATCTTTAAGTTCCCTTCCAACCCAAACCAACCAGTCTGTGATTCGATGATTCTGTGTTCTCCTGCTTCCACCCCCAGGCAGGCTTTGTGGACACATGTTCCTGGTTCCACGGGCTGTGGGAAAGCAGCAAGGCTGTGTCTTTGGAAGTCATAACTGAGCTGGAGAATGAGCTGTGGCACTAGTTTTGGAGAGAAATTTGCCCCTTTTTGGGATCTGGCAGATCCCAAGTGCAAAAATGTTTGAAGGGGCTCTTAAGACTTTTGTAGTGGGGTGGTAAAATGCTACTACTGCAAAGAGTTCTTTAAGATGCCCTCCCGCAGTCTGCAGAAAGCTCCTGGCAGAGAGGAGTGAACTGGTGACCTGGAAAAAGAAAATGAGGGAAGCAAGATTAGCCTGCTCAACAGGGAATGCCATTGTGGGATTTATTTTGATTCCTGTGAAAGTACTAGTCTGAAAGACTATACAGTGAAATCCTGTGTTTTATAGTTGGAGAGAAAAAATCCGTGCTTTTGGTAATGCTTTTTTTTTGTTGTTGCTCCTGATGGGGAATCTGTGTGTGCTTTGGAGAGGCTACTTTGCATGATATACTTTATTTAGCAACTGTCATGCCAGTTTGTACGATCTCCAGTGATAGAGCCTGTCCTGGGCAATGTCTGAAATCCAGAATCATGAAATATTTAGTGGACAGTTCACTGCTAATGGGCTCCAGATTTGCACCCGTACCACAGGATCAGTAACAAAAGGCTCTGTGTAGCAGTGCCAAGTTGCCTGAGACTGCTCTGGTTTTTTGAAGTTCTATTTCGGGTTTTATCAAAAGCAAAATCTGAGTTCAGCAAGGCAGGGTTTAGTTGGTTAAAACCAGCAAAAGCTTGTTTTATTTTCCCTGCTTGAAGGAAACCTCGAATATGGCGTGCATAATATACGCAGAAGCTAGTTATTTTTTTCAATAGCAGATAAATTGATGTGAGAAAAAATATACAGTATTGATTTTTCTTTTCCTGTGGCTTTTGAGAGGTTGTTAATGCAGCAAGTACACAAGAGCACTCATATGTCTGTCTGCACAGTAATCTCTAATAAATTGACTTTTTTAAAAACCATTTTTAGTCTGTAGTTTCAATGACTTGATTTGTGGAGTAGATGATATCTCCTGGCACATAATTACTCATTTTTGGGTTGGGTAAAAGGTTGGAGGATAAATTTTGATGCATTATCTGTAGCGCTAAGCATCTCTCCTATTACTCATACAAGTTTTTCCTCTCTGTCTTCTTCCTTATTGTAGCTGAGTAGAGAGGTTTTTAGGGATTGGAGTTTTTTTCAGTGTTAAAATTTATAGTTCAGACACTTTCTAGAGCTAATTGGTCATGATCATGGCAAGGGCAATGATTTATATTCAGGAGACCAACTCTTTCCTTCTCTCAGGGTCACCAACTGTGTAAACAGGTTAGTGACCATAATGAACTGCGACCTTCTGCTTCTTGTTTTCTTTTGGAAAGAAATAAAATTATGGAGCAGGACACACGTCGATAGTCATATTAATGATAAAATGAAGGAAATTTGGTAACATATAACAGAATTTGAAATGCGAGGAGCTGTCAGTCTGGTGGTGTTAATGATCTGAGGATGCCAAGGAAGGCAACGGGTAGATGCTGACATGCAGCTGTGTGAGATGTTTGTGCATGGTTGGGTAATCGTGTGTGTTGGATGTCCAGCAGAAGCACTGCTGAGACGATGAGCAGGTAGGCAGATGGTGACGCTTACGAATCGCCACCATTCAGGGACACTTTGTGCTCTTTGTTTGTGCTGCTCTGGGCCTGCAGTCAAAATTTTTGGGCCATTAATATCTTCTTCCCATTATCCAGTGCAGGACTGCATTGTGTCCGATTTCTTATGGCCTTGCTGCACATGTTCAGTGTTACCTAGGATTTGTAGTCCCAAGCCACTAACATTTTTCTTCTTTCTATATTCTGTTCTCTCTATGTCTAAAGATTTGTAGGTTACCAGAGTGGTACAGGGACCACATTGTCACTGGCCATGAAAAGAGATTGATGCTGATTGCATTGCTTTGTGGTGGTTTATTCCAAATAACTCATCATTTGATGGTAATTCAGCTATCCCAGGTCTCATTATGGGTATCCTACCTTAACATGGTTCCTCAGGCTAGGAAAAGCCAAGTGAGGATTTTCACTTGGTCTCTGGTGTCCTTCTAACATTCCACTTGTTTTTACCCCGTTTTCTAGTTTTTCATTGTGTGCTCTTCCCATGGTCCTGCAGAATCACCGATCTTTACCTGGAAGCCTTTATATGGTGAAAGGGAGCATGGTATTTCCTGACTCTGAAGACTGTTTATCCTGTCCAAATAGGAGAATGGTTGCCTTGAGCTTTCGAAGTCTTGAATAGGTAGAATTGGCTCAGCTTGAATTAGTAGAAACAAGAAACATGGCCCATGGTTAGAGCTGTGCTCAGACCAGCTGAAGACAGACTTGGTATCCTTATGTTAGCTGTAGAAAAAGGATCCCAGCAACAACAAAAGAAGAGTGGTAAATGCAAGGTGTGGAATCTGGCTCCCTCTCCTTCGTGCCACACGCTATCACGAATGCTGCTTGTGATGCTGTTGCGTTTACCTGGGCTTTTCCTTTTCTGTCCTTGCATCAAGGAGGAGCCAAAGGCTCAGCCTGGGATGCTGTGGCAACTTCAGATCACAGGCAGTCTCTGGCAGGCAGAAACTGTCTGAAGCTCAAGGCACCAAAGCTTCAAGAGCACGAGACGCTGCTGTTGCGAAGAAAGAAGGAAAACCAGTTGCTGTTCCAAAGTTGTGCTCCTTTGAGACCTGAGCCACAAGCAGACTTTTTGCCATGTTAAATCTGGTGTTATTAACACGGGATTATTTTCCTTCCACTACCTGAGGAGGAAACAATCTCTTTGTGAGTACCACGTGGACCTCACAAAGTCAGGAGGCTCTGAGTTTCAGGGTCTCAGAATAGCTTCCAATTTATCTTCCCTATGCAGTCAATAAGACAATTTAAATTTTTATAAGGTGATGCCCTTTTGTGATCCAGCAATGTTTGCCATGGAGCTGCTGTGTGAAGAGTTCAGTGCAGATGGACACTGTCACCAATGGTTTGTTCCAGTATTTTCACCTGGTTATGGGGCCCCTCTTTGAATTTTTGCCTGAAGATGATACCAGCCATATTATGCAGGAATGTTATTTTACATACGTGTGGATGTGTGTGTTTATACACCACCACCCAATGCAAACGGGACTGTGTTTTTTATACGTTGTTCTTCACACTGATCTGAGAAATACATCAAAATTAATACAAAATCCCATTGTTCCTTTATAACTTAAAAATGGAGAGTGCTTGACATCTGTAAAGAGCCGTGCCTCATTTGTTGTTTTTCATGAAACAATGACGTTAATTTTTTCTGGCTTCTGATATTTTTTAAGGTACTTTTCAGGAGGCCTTTTCTTGCTTTAACAGGCAAATGCATGATCTGTATGGCTTTTATTTTCCTGTTTTTACTTTTACTATACTTCCTTTCTATCTCCATTCAACTGCTTGTTCTCACTCAACTGTTTATATTCGTCTGTATTAAGGAGCACCACTTTTTGTCTTCTTTCCCAGTTGTTGAGCCATTGAGAGGCATCTCCATGCACTGGATGCAGTCTTCTGGTGACTTGTGTGTGAAGTGAGGTTTAACTTGTGGTTTTTTTTCAGGAATCAGCTTTGGTGGACCAGCAGTGGCAGTTTTGTGCATGACTTTCTCCCCCTTTATTTTTTTCTCAGTGTGCTGTAGTAGGATGTGCTTTGTGTTTTTCTGAATTAAACCCAAAGACAAACTGCAGAAGATACTATGATGCCAGAACAGCAAAGATTGATAGAAAATGTGGGAGCCAAAAACCCTTTCCCTCTGGATTGAAGGGACATTAAGTCTGCTTGGAGCATGTGTTGTGAGATGTAAAGTGGAATTAAGGACTTTTAATTCTTGCAAGTTCATGGCATTTCTTTTTTTTTTTTTTTTTTTCCCCCGGAAACGCTGATCTTTATTTTTCACTTTTTATGTACTGTTTAGAAGGTAATGGCTTCCACGGGAGGGACTTGTACATTTGTATGGTTGGCTTTTAATTGCAGTAGGCTTTTAGTAGGTCAAGGAAGCACACATAGGGGGGCTCTTAAAGTGGACTCTGAAATGATTTTGCTTAGCTTTGTTTTATCACTTCTTCGACAAATCTCTCTCTCTCCCCTCAGGTTGCAGCTTTTGAAGCCGTGCCAGCAAAAGCAAAACAGTAATGCTGTGCCAGCACTGCTAACTTCAATACAGCACGGAGCATATTTAATTTGCGTTTGTGCACAGGCGCTTGTTGCAAACACCTCTCTTCTTGCCACAGTGCTCGTGATAGTTCCTTGATTGCCTCTGGTAGGGGGATGACTGGCTCTGTGGATGATAAGAGCGCAGTGGATGTCATTTACTTACGTTTAGCAAGGCTTTCTACATCCTTGTAGCTGTACTGGGGAGCGGTGAACTATGAGATGGGTGGAAAACTGGTTGCAAAGGTCAGCGGTTTGATGTAACCAGCTGTGTGGCCTCCCTGAGGATTAATAGTGGGATCAACACTTTTTGACATCTTTCTCAACAGCTTGATAGATAGGATAGGATGCACCTTTCGTAAATTAATGCATGGAGCTGAATCGGGAGTAATGGTTGTTGTGATCGTGGGCAGGGCTTTCCATTCAGAAGGACTTTAACAAAGTGGAGACCAGGACTGATGGAAACCCATGAAGCTCAGCAGAAGTGTCCTTCACCTGGGATGGAATAATCCCATGCAAGAGGCACCCTGGCACAAGAAGGGCACTGAAATGCTGGAGAAGCCTCGGAGATGGTTGTGAGCTGGAGTGCCTGATGTTAGAAGAGGTGATGAGCTGGGTCTGCTCAACTGGGAGAAGATGCAGGGGGAACCTTATTACTATCATTATCTTCATCAACCCGAAGGGGAGGTTACAGGGAAGACAGTGCATGCTTCTCAGAGGTGTGTAGTGATAAGAGGCAACAGACACAAGTTGGATTTAGGTTATACATGGAGGGGGAGGAAAAGCAACCCCAAACTCTGAACTATTGCCTGAGGAAACGTGGGAATCCCCATTAGAAAGATTTAGTTCAGATAGCACGTCTGCCAGGAATAGTTCCAGTGTTGTTCTTGCCTTGCCTCTTGGAATTCCATGAAGAAAGTCTCACCTTCTTTACTTATAAAGATCAAAAAACCCACCAAAAACCATCCTGAAAATATGTTGCATGCCAGTATTCTTTGTACTTCTAGAACTGGACATCCTCTTGCAGTGCATCCATATCCTCTTAGAGATGGGCACCAGTGTATTCCACGTCCTAGTTTGTTGGACATGCAAGCCTTCAATTCAACTTGAAAATCATCAGGGAGGTATTTGCTACATGTTTTTGCTGCACAGTGAAGTACAAATAGCCCTTTTTCACTCCCTCAAGAAACGTTAAAGTCTATTTGGAGGAATAAAAGTGCAGTGCAACATTTAGTCATAAATTGAAGATTTCCAACACCGTGTTGACTTAAAGCATATGTTAGTGAAACATGTCTCTGCTTTGCAGACAATTTTTGTACTTATGCTGCGGCAAGCACATTTAAAACAAGCACGGAAAATGTGCTGCCAGGAACAATCCAGCGGTGAGGGTAGGGTCATTTAGATGACTTAATAGGTCATCTTCTTTTTTCTTTTAGCGATCTGTATTAAATCAATGATTCATATAAATTATGCCAAAGGAAGTTAATTGTTATTACATGGTATAAAAAGCTGCCAAACTAAGGGCAAAACTCTCATTGCAGTGCGTGCTATAAAATGGAGCTATGTTGTGATTGCTGAAAGCATAAAATGGCTGAACCGTTCACCCCTACCAAACAGCATGAACGGAAACTGTCACGGTAACGGCAGGAGCGAAGAAATTTTGGAAGCAAAGGTTTGGAGGTCGTGGCATGTTTGGAGGCTTTGGCACATTTGGAGGTTCTCCAGAAGACGCGATAAAAATTGAATGGGAAATACCCAGCTCAAGGAGAATACTGTACTTCTCCGTCGCCCAGATCTGCAGAGGAATTCAGGAGTTTAACTTCATTGGTTCAGTGAGAGTTGAGCTCCTAAATATCTTTGAGGGATTAGACTGTAGTATATGTAATATGCTTTATTTCTTATCTCTACGAGAGGGGCACTGCTACTGTTCTCTCTTGCAGAAATGTTATGAAGAAAAATAGTTCAGTTTTTTTTCTTTTTTTGTGGTCAGATACTGTGAAGATGAGGCTATGCAGTTATATTAATTAGATAGCTATGGGCAGGGTAATAGGCTTGGCTCAGAATATGTTCTCCAGGCACATTTTCAGGGCTGTTTGAAGATGAATTGTAGCTTCTCTGAGAGAGGGTACATCAAGGACGCTTGAGCAGAAGATGATAAGCTTTGGTGCTGGCCATTGCATGCTATTGCTTTGGAATATTTCTCACTGTAGTCAATGAAGAGGAAGAAAAAATCCATCACATGTTGCTTAATTTTGATATGCAGTTTGCACAAAATCTGACATGGCCTTTTGCTAAGGATGCATTTTAAATGGAAGAAGGAGATATAATGAGGAGAAAATGTGAGAGTGGAAACACTGGCTATTATGTGAAGGAGAACGGGTTAAAAGATACGTTTTTAGGAATTGTTTGGAGGAAAGTCTGGGGGGTTTTTTGTGCAAGGAGAAATAGCCTTCAAAGTAGGAGTCAGCATGGCAAAAAACAGAGGTGGAAGGTGTAGGGTAGAGAGAGGGGGTCAGGGGTGAGACAGGAGGGCAACTGGAGTGGAGATGTTGGCATGGCAGAGCTGCTGAGAGCAAGCTGGAATAATCTGGAGCGAGGACATGTGTTTATTAGAGTTGATGGGGAAGTTCAAGAGCACCGTGACACACTAGAAACTTAGGAAACGGCATTACCAAAAATGGGGAAACTCCACACTCTCTAGTTACTAAATAATTAATAACGGATGATTTCTGGCCTGCTTAGTGACCTGACCTGATTGCAAGAAACAAAACATGTGGGGTAAGGATTACAATGCTATTAGGCACGGTCTTTGCTGTGATTGGCCAGTAGTGGAACAGTAAATGATTAAAGTCCTTCGCAAAAACTGTTACAGGGCTGGAAGAAAGCTTTTTATTTTTCCCTAATATTATCAAGAATTTTTTTTATCCATCTGCAGTATTCAGGAAGCTGAAATACTTGGTGGTGGGGGGTCCCCTGTGAACTGGGGACCTTTAAGAACTGGTGGATATTGCTCTAAATTTCGGTTCGCTTTTTCACTGGCATTGCTACTGTAATGTCTGTGTCTCTCTGTGTGGCAAAGGGAATCAAGTGAGGAAAAATTAAGTCTATGGTGACAGAAATTGCTAATGACTTCCAGAGGATGGAGAGATTGGGACTGCTCTCCCTAGTGAAAGAAATGTTGATTTAACTAATTTTTAATTGCTTTAAAGCTTATTTAAAAGTGCGTTTGTTATTGAAAAGAGAAGTAATTAAAGTCCTTGAAAAATTGTGGTGAACTTTGGAAACACCTTTATGGAAAAGCAGTTACCTACCTTAAAATTATTTTTATTCCTACCTAATCTGTATGAATAGCTTAATTGCTTGAATAAGTTCGGTGCATGGATGCTGCTCAGATATGTCAACATGTGTGGTATAAGGGAAGATGGAAAACCTGATAAATAGTCAATCATTGCTTTCGGAAACTTTCTAGATAAGTAAAAAAAAAATAAAAAATCACTTTTGTGAATCACTTTTTTGACAAGAACTCCTTCTCCCAAGACATAGGGGGCAGCAGAATCGAGTGTAGTTTCTAGAGACAAAATGGTTGCTAGCAAAATCATTTGGTCAGGATGGAGCTTATGCTGGTAAAACAATGATTTCATCAATGTAGCTTTGCTGTTTTTTCAAATGGAAATAACTACAGCAAGAAGGCTCTTTGTCAGTACAGCAATCTGCAAATTGATTTTGTTGTCATGTTTTTCTTGTCTTGAGGACAGCGGAGAAAAGATCACACCTCTGCCTTGTGTAGCTACATTAGTGAAACATCCTGAAGAGATCAAGGTCTATTCTTAACCTATAATTTTGTTTTGGAATTTGTCTACAATCCATTAGTTGGCTTTACAGCACAAAGGATGGATAAAACCATCAGAAGTAGTGAGAGAAGTGTGTGCAGGTTTTGTGCTATTGTTTTATCTCACAGTCACTAAATATAGTATTCCACTTGACTAATAAATGTCTTATTTTGGAAAGCTTGTCTTTTGTTTCTGGAAATACCTGCTTTTTTTCCCCAAGAGACAAGCCTCCACAGGGAGACTTCATCCAACAGCCTTCAGGCATGTTAAAGGAGCATCAGTGAAAACCAGATTCTAAAACCCAAGCCTGATATGATAGTAAGTGTTTTGGGCACTTTCTTTTAGTAAATTTGTGCCATAGTCCCTTTTACTAAAAAGAGTGTGTTCTCAAAAAGACCATGGGTTTATGGCTCATGATTCAAACAGCAAGATCCTGAAGGTGACTCTTTGTTCCCCGGCTCTCAAAAAGGCCACAGTAGTGAGAATGCAGTCAGAGGTGGTGGTAGGTGAAAACCAAGCCTAAAGCTTTTTGTGAAAAAATTTAACAGAAGTGCTTCCTGTGTCTTTCTAAAGCCTTCCCAGTGCCCGGCTGAGAGAAGGACCTGAGGCACAATGACTTGGCTGAGGTTTTAGGTGGAAGAGAGATGTGATGCTGACAGTTTGGGATGACAAATGAAACATCTGCTGAGGGTGGTGCTTGTACCAGCTCCTGAGCCAAGGGTTTGCCCAGCCTCCCTTCCTAAGGCTGGATGACTCCTAAGGCCGAAAGTTTCCTTTTGCCTTCTGGTTGGACCTACAGTTATAGTCCTTTCTCTTGGTGTTTGGGTTGGTTTTTTTTTTCCCCAGTTATTCTTGTTTTGGGGAGCCATGACCCATGGTTTATTAGAATATATTTTGTGTGAGGTTGCCATTGAAGATCATTAAAACACTCATTAACTTTTGTCCGTACTACGTGATGTTTAGTAGCTTCCAGAGGACCTGAGTCTCTGTCCACTTGCACTCAGACCTTTAAGATCTCAACAACTTGTTTTTTTTAATCCATCAGTCTATAGATGGACAGCAGTTGTAAGGATATTTAGGTGGCTTGGCTGGAATTACTGCATTTTTCAAGGATAAATCAAAGGTTAACATTTAACATTAGGGCCTCCAGTTTTTCATAAACTCTTGGCAATGGTCTCTTCATATTTAGAGATTTAATAGATGATGATTTTCCACTTTAGAAGTTGCATGTTTGAAATGATGGTAAGCAATGTTTAATGTGCTAGAGGATGAAATATTCCGTTTGAAACCCTGGAGGATTGTGCAAATAAGAAATAATCTATTTCTTTCACCATCTACTGCTTTAATACCAATTTAATAAATAAGATAGTTTATATCTACATTCATAGGACCATAGAATAATTGATCTTGGACAGGTGTTCTGGAGGGTATCTAGTCCAACCTCTTGCTCAAAGCAAGGAGCTGATTTTTTGATACTAGCTTGAAAATTAGGTGAGGTTGCTCAGGGCTTTGAGCTGGGGAGACTTCCAAGGATGGAGACTGCACCTCCTCTCTGGGAACCCCTTGCACTGCTGTTTAACCCCCAATATTGAGCTTGTTTCTACCTTACACCCAGCTGGAATTCTCCTTGTTGCCATTTGTCCCTGTTGCCTCACCGTGCACCTCTAAGAGTCTGGCTCCATCTTCTCTGTAGGTACTTGCAGGCATCAAGAAGGACCCCCAAAACCTTACCTCCTCCAAGCTGAACAAACCCACCTCTTGTAGCCTTTCCTCGTGTTCTCTGGCCACCTGACCATCTTGGTGGCCCTCCACTGGACTCTCTCTTGCATTGGGGACCCCAGTATTGCTGGTGGTCCAAGATCTAGTATTTCAGATGAAGCTTCAGAAGCACCAAACCCAGGGGAATAATAACTTTCCATACCAGTATAACCCAAGATGTGGTTGGTCTTCCCTGTCGCAAGAGCACGCTGACTCACAGGCCACTTCTTGTCTGCCAGGAGCCCAGGTCCTTTCCTGCAGAGCTCTTGCATGGGATGACTCCATCCCAGGTGCAGGACTCTGCATTTGCCTTTGCTGAACCTCCATGAGTTTCCCGTTAGCCCATTTCTCCAGCGTAACAAGATGTCTCCAAACGTTAATGATTACTCTAGTTTATCAGCCACTCCCCTTAATTTGTTAATGCTTTGTTGAACTTGCAAAAAATATTTTCTATCCTGTCTACGAAGTTGTTGAGAAAGCTGTTAAAAAGTATTGGTCCTGTGATAGCTCTGAGGCATGCCACACACAACCAGCCACCAGCTGAACTTTGAGCTGTGGACAACCTTTCCAGTCTGATTTCAACAAATTTTCCATGCCCCTTGTAGCCACACTGGGGAGCTGTGAAGGGAATGGGTAGTTTACAAAGATAAAATGGTGGGAGATCATGGGGAAATGGTGCAATGGTGGGAGAGCATGTGGAAAACCTTGCTAAATTGAGGTGCTGGTCATCCCCCGTGCCAGAGGCAATCAGGGCGTGACTGCCATCATCCTTCAAATCTGATATCGAAAGGCCTTGCACTGATATTGGCCACCTTCCTCAGCATCCTTGGATGTGTTCTCTCTGGTTCTGGGGACTTCTGTGTCCCTGGCTTATTTAATTAGTCTCTAGTTTAGTCCTCCATCCTCTATTGTGGGTATAGTACCTGTCTCCCCAAACTCTGCTGCTAGGCAGTGTATTGAGCCTAATTATTCTGACAGAGTTTGGAGATTTAAGAACCTTCTTCAAAGACAGACTGTATAAATTGAAGTAGATTAATAAACTCGACTGGAACATAATGCCATTTCTTATTCTAAGCATAATAAAGTGAAAATCAAGAATGAGTGCATTTGTCTCCAGTGTGTATTTTTCTGGATTACAAAATGTAGCAGATGTCGTATATAGCAACATTTCTTTGTAAACCAGCATGTTTGAAAGACTGGCCTTATAAGAATTCGTCTTTTTTAAATAGGTGTGTATCTAAAAGCAAAACAGATCTCGCTCTGTTTGTTTAAATCTCTCTTATCTGCTGATGTGAGTTCAGATTAGAGTGGCTGACTTAAATATCTTGAATCCACCCATCTTGCCGCTGTGTCGGCTCCCAGCTCTGCCCCTGAATCCTCTCCGGTGCTGAAATCCAGAGCTCAACAGCAGCAGGGAGCTGAGCCGCCAGCAAAACGCTGCTGATATTTCAGTAGCAGTTGTCCTTTTACCAATCTTTGGCTCTAAAAGCAAGCCCTCCAGTTTTCTAGTTTTAGGATTAGACTTTTTAAATCAGTAACTGGTGAGTAAGTAAAAACGCGCGTGGGATTTGCCGCTTTTCCTAAACTCATTCTGCCCTTCTAGCCTTGGTACAGCATCCTTCAAGCAGGAAAGTAATTTTAACAATATATAGTAGAATATCTAACAATATATAGTAGAATATAGTAGAAGAAATGATGTAAAAGGGAGGTGTGAGCAGGGGTGATATTCAGCAGCTGAGTACTGACGTTTATCATTTGTCTTCCTTGCAAGCCGAGACAGCAGGATGTTCCTGGAGGAAGGATAAAACTTTGCCAGTTTTAATGACTTCTGTGATTTTCTTACATCTCTATTTCACAAAAATGGCTCTACATGACGTTTAATACTCTGTTTACACAACCCTTTATTTTTAGACACTTGTTGCATGCCTTGAGGTGTTGAGTTGTGTATATTGACGTTGAGTTTTCAACGTCATGCCCATGATGTTGCTAGTGAAGCACGTGTGTGTGCTCCCATGCTGCTTCCAGTCTCTTTTCACCCTCTTTTTCCAAAACCTCTCTCCTCTCCGGACTGGCCAAAGTCATCCTTCCACCAGTTGGACAGGACAAGTGTCAGGGATGGGTCTTTATTTTCCCAGCTTTTGGCAGGAGGAGGCTCAGGAGGTGCAAACAGTCCTGGTAGACATTCTCTCCTGAGCACCACCACCGTGCTGTGGCATCTGGGGAGACCAGGGGTGAATTTCTGTCCTTTTTGCTCGGTGCAAATTCTCTTGGCTGCATCTTGTATCTTCCTCCTTTGGGGTGAAGCGTTTTTCTTGGAATTCTTGCTCCTCCTCTGCTGCCTGTTCCTATTGCTGGGCTCCCTTAACTGTGCTGGTACAACTATCTGAGCAGCCATATGGTGAACCAGATCAGTGAACAGCAAAAAAGGTTATTTTTAACCCAGATCAGTTCACTAATGTAGTTCACTGTACAGCTCCGTAGCAGTCATGTTGGTACAAAGGCAACTGGCAGTTTTTGAGGGGAGGAAAGACGGGAAGGCGCTTCCAGCCAGTAATGTCCCTGTGGTTTCCTGCCATGTTTTCTGCCTTCCAAAATTATTTCTTTCCATGCCTTTATTTCCTGCTAGGTATTTTCACAGATGTTTTGGCTTCTAATTCGTCCAGGTGGATCTCATCTGATATTTTTTTTGCCAATACCTCTGGCTTCACAGGTTGTGGTTTTTTTTGTTTTTTTTTTTTTTTAATGTGTCCTGAGAACTGAACTTGGCTCTGTTCTGGATAATCTGGGTATATTCATTGACATTTTGCTCTATTTTTTCCTTAATTTAGATACTAAATGTGTTAGGCTCTATGACAAATGTCTCTGGTATCCTCCATATGGTATCTCCTTGCTCCCAACTCAGTATTACACCCTTTATTATTGACTTTATGTTATAGTCCTTTAATTGTATTCACTGCGTGAGTAAAGGTGTCGGAATTAACCTTCAGAATGAAACACCATCAGTGCTTTTCTTAATGTCCAAATAGACTGTCTGTCATGTTCTCATTAATCCCTCTTTTGTAATGCTGTGAAGACTTGCGTTAAAGTGTTTTTGTTAGATTTTATTGCTTTTAAATAGAGGTAAAGGTCAAACTGAGGCTGCTATCGCTGAAAAGTTTATTTTTACTTTATGATGGCTGCATATAATTTTTTAATACTGAAACTTTTCGGAGATTGAGTACTGTCAGTAGTGCAGTAAACAGTTTCCTTTAATTAACACTAATCTTAGATAATTAAATTGTGTCCTTTTGACTGTAAAGTTGTTTGTGACTTAGAAACCTCTAAGTGTCTTATATGATATAAATTGTACAAGTGAGAATAACTAATCCAAAATCAATACTTGAAGAACCGGTTTTGAAAAATTGGTGAAAACAGGAGGTAATAACTTCAACATCTACATCTGAAGAATTTTTCCTGCTGGATTTAGAAAAGTGTTTGATACAAGGACAAGCCTGATGTACGAGGCTACGCAGGCTCAACGTCAGCCCCCCCTGCTGCCCCAAGGGACATTTATTCTCTAATCTCAGTCAATTTAGTTATCAGAGCCCAGAAGATCCCTTTCCATTTTGCTGGGTTTGGATTCTCAGAGTGTTAAAATGCAAAATGTAGTGGAATAAGATTTAAAGGAAGGTGCCTGGCTCCAGACAAGCATCATTAGAGCTTGTCCAGTTGGACTTTAGCTCCTAATGTTGTTCTCTTCCTTCAAAAATCCCAGTCTCAGTGAATGTCCTGATGGATGGCCGTGCAATTCAAGGGACTCAAGCGGTACGGAAGGTTTTTGAGATGGAAAATTGGCTCATGAGGAAAGTGTTGCAGTGCTGTCCAACTGAATAAAGCTATTTTCTCAGTGGATAATGCTGTATTTTTACTCTCCAGCATGTCAGACACTTAAATGGTTTTATCTGCATTTGATAAGTAGTTGTGGAGTGTATTTTTAAATGAATTATGCTAACACTATTTTATCATAATAATCTGCAATCTACCAAGGCAGGGTTTTTGATCACGATTCTAATTCTTAATCTATTTTATAATCTGTGTACCCAGCTCCTACCACTGGAGTCCAGATTTATAGAAAGAAGAACAAACGTAAGAGATACAAAAGGGAAATTATAGGAGAATAATTGTAATATCATCATCGTAATGGTGTAGGTACTAAAACAAAAGCAGCAAACTAAATTTTGGTCATAGGAGGGGAGGGTAGAATTAAAATGAAAAATATTATTTCACTGCTTGAAATACCACACATAGTTGATGAAGATATTAGGGAACAAGTTTTCTTATTAAGTAGCTACAGTAATCTTATAAGGAAATGATAAGGGATTTAAACTTTTTCACACCAGGAAGAAAGTGGGAGGAGAAGGAGGACTTCATTACGGAGTAGGCTGCAGGAACCCTGTTAGGTTTCTTTGCTCAACTTGATAGAGGTGAATTGCTTTAAAAGCTAGAGCACGTAATCTAATAAATAGGAAATTAGAAGTTAATGGGAATCTTGCGCAAAATGTATTCTGTGTGAATTAATGCATTCATTCAGTAAGCTGAGGCAACTTTGGCTCTAGAAAAGGAGTTGACAAGGGTTAGTAGGAAGTCAAACGTAGTAAGCAGGAACCGGAAGAGTCTTGACTCTCAACCCAGATGTTTTCCACTTGCAGTTGCAAATATCTGGTGTACAAGCAAAGAGGGCAAAAATCTTTGAGGACTGAAGAGAGAAGGTTTAGTAACGTCCTGTATCTCTAAAAAACTCACACAGGACAAACCCCTCACCACCAAGAAACAAGCACCTCCCAAACTTGATAAGGCATCCAAATACCTTCTTTATACATCTCATCTGGTCAAAGTATTTTCTTTGTACGTCTCATCTGGTCAAAGTATCTTCTTCGTACATCTCAGCTGTTCGTGGCTGGTGGTGCCCCTGCCTGTAGAGGGGGGGTGCCTGGTGGGTGAGTGGATGAGGACAGTTACAGCATCTCTTCCAGACCCTCTTAATATCCAGATCATAACTTTAAAATAAAAAGAGCAATGATACTTGCCAAGCATGAAAGACACTTCTGGCTAGTGAATATTTCTACTTTTCTTCTTTCCATATTTCATTTCAGGAAAAACCGTGTCATTTTTTCAGGCAGTCCTACCTATGGTAATGTCAGCTCAGTAACTGGGGGAGCTGGTGCTCTACCTTTGCTAAAGGAGGCAGATTCCAGCTTTCCATTGGTGTTTGCCTTGCCTGAGCTTGCCGGTGTGAGATCAGCATTTGGCTTCCCGTGGTACCAAGGGATGACGGCGATATCTCCGTTGGCTCTGAGACAGCCTACAAGAGACTGCTGGGGTGGCACGACTGGGAAAAGGCAACCTGCCTCTCTTGGGGAAGTCAGGGTGATTTTTTTCTGTATTTTTTGCTTCCTGCTCCCTTTTCTTTCTCCATTCTTTTAACAGGTGGAGCAATGAGCCTGGTTAAACTTAGAGACAACCAGGAAAAAAAGAATATTATCACTGACGAGGAGAGCCCTCTTCTTCCCCGAGGAAGCAGTAATAATATCTATTTGATAGGGACTTGTGTGCTGGATAACTGCTCCTTTTGATTTCTAGATGCTTCACATGAAAGTTCCAGCTAGCTCTTCAGGGAGTGGTACATAGTTTCTTCAGCTGTGTACCGAAGGACTTCTAACACCTTGCACAGAGTTTTTAGATTACTAATTAAAAATGCCACATTACAGTTTAAATGTCCATCCTAGATCCATTGTATGATAGTCCTCAGCACTAAAATAAGTTTATTCCCTTTGCTTGCTTTTTTTGGTTGTTAATCTACAGAGAGGCAAGCTTTTCTCTTCCCTTTCTACCCCCTCCTGTCCTGCATGGAGGTGACTTCTACAGATTTATTCAGCTTTCTGCAAGAGGCTGAGGTTTTCCCAGCTGCTGCTTCTCTCCCACTGGTTTCAGAGGAGCAAGGTTTGCTGGTAGAGCTGCACCAGCACATTGAATGAGGAGGGGGCTTCTACAGCATCACGGGGTTAATCTGAGATCGCACTCTTGATGAACATGGTTGTGCCAGCAGAACTCCCCAATGTTGTGCTATTTCCCTAAATATTCCAAATTAATACCTCCTGTCATGTTTTTCCTCTTTAAAATTTGTTTTTCTCATTCTCTAATGAATGTCTTTGAACTTCTACTCGAAGGCCTTGATTGGGACTGACTGTGTTTCTGAAAATAGGTCTCAATTTTGTGTGTGTATGGCATCACTGTGGTTAGAGAATGTGGCAGTCCAGGCCTCCAGCTGAGGAGGGGTAGGAGATGGGGGTAGAGCACAAAGCAAGAGAATATGGTGAGGGCTGGGTTTTGGGGCCACTCCTGTTTAACATCTTTATTGATGATCTAGACAAGGGGATCGAGTGCACCCTCAGTCAGTTTGCAGATGACACCCAGTTGGGTGGGAGTGTTGATCTGCTCGAGGGTAGGGAGGCTCTGCAGAGAGACCTGGCCAGGCTGGAGCGATGGGCTGAGGCCAACTGGGGGAGTTTCACTAAGGCCAAATGCCGGGTGCTGCCCTTGGGCCACAACAACCCCCAGCAGTGCTACAGGCTTGGGGAGGAGTGGCTGAAGAGCTGCCAGTCAGAGAGGGACCTGGGGGGGATTGATTGATAACGAGCCAGCAGTGTGCCCAGGTGCCCAATGGCATCCTGGCTTGTATCAGCACTAGCGTGGCCAGCAGGGACAGGGAAGGGATCTTACCCCTGTGCTCGGCACTGGTGAGGCCGCCCCTCGATTCCTGGGTTCAGTTTTGGGCCCCTCACTCCAAAAAGGCCATTGAATGACTTGAGCGTGTCCAGAGAAGGGCAACGGAGCTGGTGCAGGGTCTGGAGCACAGGTGTGATGGGGAGCGGCTGAGGGAACTGGGGGGGTTTAGTGTGGAGAAGAGGAGGCTGAGGGGAGACCTCCTGGCCCTCTCCAACTCCCTGAAAGGAGGGTGCAGAGAGGGGGGATGAGTCTCTTGAGCCAAGGAACCAGCGGCAGGCCAAGAGGGAATGGCCTCAAGCTGCGCCAGGGCAGGGTCAGACTGGCTCTTAGGAAGGATTTCTTTGCAGAAGGGGTTGTTGGGCGTTGGAATGGGCTGCCCAGGGCAGGGGGGGAGTCCCCATCCCTGGAGGGGTTGAAGAGTCGGGCTGACCCAGCGCTGAGGGATCTGGTGGAGTTGGGAACGGTCAGGGTGAGGTTCATGGTTGGACTGGAGGAGCTTCAAGGTCTTTTCCAGCCTCGATGATTCTGGGATTCTGTGAATCTGACACAGCTTCAATTACATTTACGTCCTGCACCTTCTCACACACTCAGGTTAAGTGAAAGATCCATGTGAAACTAGATTTCTTTTGTGTTCATACTCATTTGAATGATTTCTCTTAAATTCTGACCATTTACGACTGGGTTTTGATTGGTGACTGAGAGCAGTGATGTGTGTGTGTAGACAGTTGGATAACTTCCCTCTGTGTGTTGTGCAGCTCATCACAGCTTCTCTCTGCAGTAGCAGCATCCACTTATTATGAACCTAATCGTTTTGACTTCTGGTCAAGAAAAACCAGAAAAGAGGCCAAAAAAAAACCCCAACCCAAAAAGGGTGGGTGATTCTACTGAGTGTCTGCGTGGCAGCACAATACAAGAAGGGATTGCTGCTGTTGCAGCTAAAGAAAGATCCCACCGACAAGGTTAATGGGAGGTGGGTACAGTACTTCTGTTTCTTTAGCAGCTAAAGACGAACAAAAAGTGAACTTGCTGATAATCCCTCGGCATTAAAGGTTGCTGCAGTGCTGTCCTCCTGCTAAATCAAGGTGGTGCTTGGAAACCCCCATGCATTCAGCACACGCAGCGGTGTTGGACACGTACGGGGAACCTTCAGTATTTGCTGAGTGGAGTTTATTGACTTCCTTGGCCATACAAGTGTAAAGATGTAAAAATGTTCCAAAGCTTGGACTTGAAGCAAATTTAGCTGTCAAACTGGCTCTGCTAGATGAAATAGTAAGGGCAGAGGCATCGAGATTGTGTGAAAGCAGAGGAAGGAATGCTCGTTGGTCCCATGGTTGATGCTGAGCCTGGCGTAGCTGGCAAGGCGCACTTTTTGCAAAATTGCTAAAGGATGGAGGAAGACCTGGGGGAGGTGGTTTTCTCCCCCATTTGCTTGGACCCAGATTATTTTCTGCTTCTTTCTTGCCACAAAAGGAGTAATTTGTTTAATTTTGCAAAATGTTACTGAAGCTGTTGGAAATGAAACTGCAGCCCACGTCTTCTTGATAAATGACTGTGTGTATTCCTGGAAGGAAGTTAAAACGGGTCTGTGTTATATTTGGTACCTCCTGAAGCACTGAGGCTACTTTGAGTACAGAATGTGCTCAGAGAGAGACTAATTTGCTATTGCAGAGCTTGATGTGATGAGATTTGTCAAGTCGTTGTTTCTGCTGGAATTCACTTACGCTTTCCTCTCTCTCATCTCTAAGATGTTTGCTTATATATTTTATATATTTATATATTTATTTATATTTATATTTATATATTTGTGACATCTTTGAACTGGTGGACCATAAAGGCAAGTCAGGAAGCCTAAAACAAGGATTAAATTCCAAGCAATGAATATGCTTGTTATAAGGTGGAAATACAGAAGTCAAGCACCTGTACAACAGGTAGAAATATTAGTGAGACGTTTCCCTGAGTGCACTCATGCTTTTGGTAGCAGCAGTGTTGGGATTATCTGGACATTTGAGCATCAGCAGGGTGGGTTCTGGCTTTTCTCCAAGGATGCCATCTCAGATGGTATGGTGGTGGTTTTCTGCAGCAGGGGATTCTGGGAACTTCAGTAAAAATGAAGTTGGTTGTTTTTTTGGGGTTTTTTTGGTTTTTTCCCCTGTTCATTTCCGATTTCATGCTGTTTCATTTGCTGGGCTTGAAGGGCCTCTTGGTGTAATGCTGCAGGAAAGGTGGAATGGATCAGCACTCCCAAAGAAACCCTCAGTTGTTTTACTGGATTCAACGTTTTCTGCGTCCTGTTTCTCCCCAAGAGTGTTTTTTGAGTGAATGTAAACTAATACTGGGTCAGTGGTTAGAAGCAATGAAAAAATATTTAATGTAAACCTTTTGGTACTGGGTTGATTAAAATAAACAACTGTTATAAGGAGTGCTGGTCCTGGTTTGTGAACAGTAGGTTTTCTGTTCCTCTGTATAATGCATAAAGCATGTGGAGCTGCTCGAGAGCTTTTGTTTTGTGCTGTGCTTATTTTGAGGTATTTCTTTTTCAGCTCTCTGAGCTTTTGTGTCAGCTGGGAAGGGAGGGTGTAGGAGTAACGTGTAAAACTTTGTTTGGCTAAAACCTGTTTAGTCTCAAATCCTGACAAATAGCTGGTTAACAAGTATTTAAATGAAAGCTTGAACTTTGTTTTCTCCCAGTTGAAAGCTGAGAAGATCCTAGTTCTGATTTTATCCACTCCTGATGTTGTTTGTTTCTAGTTTCTACGCGATTCTTCAGCAGAGCGTAGGCAAAGCATAGTTGATGTAGACTTTGTGCAAGACGCGCCGTGTGAGTATTCCACCCCAAGTCATTGAGCTGTAACATAGCTGTAGAAAGATTTTGTGTCTTGATTTGAAGGTGCAAATGTTGAATTTCTGCTGATTTTCTTCCTATGCCTATGGTGAGGTAAAAGTGTAGCCTTGGTATTTTTAGGGGAAGGCAAACTGAGATATTTATTTGTAGGAAAAGTACAGTAAATATGCATATCTATTTTGTTCAACGACAGCAGGTAGGAAACATGAGTTGCAGACCGTTCACATCATGCTGTCTTTTTTGCAGCTGCTGGTCTTGTAGCCAGCTCCTGTAACCCTTCCCTCTCCTCCTCTTATCCTGCGTCTCCATCGCTTCTCCTTTTTTGACTGCTTTTCTTACATGTGCCCATTCCTCCTTTTGCTCCAGTGGAGATAAAGACCACTCTTTGCTAGAAAGAGACGTGTTTTCTGTCCGACGGGTTTGCCCGCTGAGCCTCACGGGTCTCTCTCTTTCTCTCTGGTTGCTGCTGCAGAGCTGTGGAATGCTGTGAAGACTCACTGCCCTGCAGCTGTAGGCAGACTCCTCTCCGGATTATCTCCATCCGAAGGAAGCTCGTATCCAGGAGGTATCAATTCATGTTTTATGTCTGCCCTTCAATTCTAGCGCTTGAGTTTAGATACTCCTCCGAAAACCTTTTTCCCTACTCCCTCCACAGAGAAAAGCTTTGGATGCCACAGAGATTGCAAGTGTTGATTAAAAAGCGTTTGTGTTTGGTATGGGTTGGACCCTTGTTTATATTAAATGAACTTTGGTACAGAATCACATTATGTTTTAAACTAAGCAAGTAATTTCTGGGTCAAGAAATGCATAAGCTGGAACTCCAGCAACACTGTATGTCTAGCGTATTTTATTGTGTTGATTTATAAAGTTAATAAACCTAAGGTAATCAGCAGACTGGAGTAGAACACACAGTAGGTATGTGCTGCTCTTATAAAGAATTGTAAGAGTTAGGATTTTTGTAGTGTTTATTAGTCTTAATATCTTCTTCGTAAATAATTTATTTTTGTTTTATATTAAAAAGAAGGCAAAAAGCGCTGCTTGTGTTCGCTAGCTGGGTCGGAATCACTGGGTTGGTAGAGGCACGATTCCTGGTATAAATTTCTGTCATTTGCCTGTAGAAAGGCAAATTATTTTCTAATAGTTTGTGTTGCAGCCTTTCATAAAAACTAGAAACGATTTTTAAAAATATAAACTTTGCGGTGCAATGTGGTCTGTAAATTGGCTGGAGCAGATTCTATCTTAACTATTTATTTTTGTGTATGGTGTCTGGCATTACGAGCCTGGACAGGTCAAGCCCTCTAAGCATTTATATATAAAGACAATGAAATACTTTACATCAGTGGCATAGCATGATATACAACTAGCTATTAAATACGACCGTACCACTTCAGGAGATCCCTGTGCTGCACACAGTTACGGGCTAGAAAGTATGTTGGGCAGATGTCACTGTCCGCCTGCCCTGTGCTTGAATTTTCCCCTGGGTATTCACACTTGGTTGTTGCTGCAGAGAAGACACTGGGATAGCTGAAGTGTCAGTCTGACCCAAACCAGCTGTTCTTGCGCAGGAGTATGGAAAAAACAGGGTTGACTGTTGGTTTTTTGGTTTGTTTTTTTTTTTTTTTTTTCCTTTTATATGTTTTGCTGCTTGCTTAGTAACATGAACTTTAAATGTCAGCTGCCAGGATACCCACTGAGTGTTCTGCTCCCACTCAAGTCAGATTTGCTGAAAACCAGATGCAGACAGACAACAACAGTGCTGATGGGTGCTCTCTGCTCTCAGATCCGCTGTGCTGCAGCGGGGTTGAACACTTAGGCATGCTGTGACCCTTCTCCCAATATTTTGGCATGTAGAAGTGTTGCAGCCCTGCTTTGGGAAGAACCTCCCTAATTAGATACCTGCTCTTTGGGTACAGAAAAAATCAGGCTGTTGTTTCTTCCTCATCCCACCCTCAGCAACTCAACTGGTCTTAGGTGGGATGGGACAGAAAGTGCCAAGTGCTTCAGAAAAGCTTTGTCCTTGCTCATGCCAATCTTGAAGCAACAACGATGGTCCCCTTCCCCTTTTTGTTGAATATCATGCTAGAAAAAAGGATAAATCCCCTTTTTCTGCACACTTCCCCCATATTTCCAAGTTGAAGCAACAGTAGGAGACGCAGTTGGGGCTATGCTGCTTTTTCTGGGCCTGAGAAACAGAGGCCCAGGGCTGCAGAAGGAAGAGAGGCAAAGCCAAGGGTGTGCATTTGATGGGTTGTGAAGTAGGGAGAAGGCAGAGGTGGGGGCTGAGTTGCTCAGACTGGAGAAGTGGGACTGGCATTGCTGGAAGATCTGGAAGACAAGATGTTTTTTCAAGTGAGAATATGTTGTTAAGTGTTGGCTTTGCATGAGAGAGTGAGCTTCTGGTCCAAGGGGCCCCTGGTCCAATTCAGCTCCAGATTAAGAAATTTAAGTTTAAGCTTTATGTGTGCTGGGTGTCTGAGCTCCTAGCCTAGTCTGTGGAGATCTCAAGTGGAATTGCTGGAGCCTGGGGGGGTTTGGTTGACTAGTTACTGGTTGTCTTCTTCAAGCTGATTGGGGTTACTCTCCAGGCTGTGACTGCCCTGCTTGAGATCTCCACCAGCCACCTCAGACATTTACTTTTCTGGTGTCTATATTTTGGGTTGAACCTCCCCCTTTTAGATTCATGATGGTAAACAGTGTTCAGAAATCAAAAGGCAGAAGAAATTGAATTAAATTCTTGTATGTGTGTGTACCTGACCTCTTAACTTAGTTTACTTAGGTTAGGTTATTTCCTGCTTGGGAAGTACCCCACTCTCCCAAATCCTAAGTGGAATTCCAGCAATTAAATAGTTAATCACTGTGTGTGTGTAAAATCCCTGTGTATGGGAAAATCCCTCTCTTTTCTATGTAGTGGTTTGGTTTGATGTAAATATTTTTAAATGCGCTTTTACATTAGGCTGGTTTTTATACACTGTGTGTGAGGGGAATTTGGCATGTGGTTAACTGGGCCTGGACTTTATACTTTCGCTCCATTCACCTCAACGTTTCTCAACTCTTATGGAGAATCTGTGATTTTTAGTCTCCTGACCATTCATGCCAGTTTGGAAAGGTCCATTTGGCAGTCTTCACCGGGCTGGGAATGCATCAAATCCAGAGCTGAAGTGAAGCATCTTGCTAGCAGGTGATGGATACTTCTCTGCCGTTGGGGCATGACTACCTCACTTAGTGATTTTCTTTTCTACTGCGTGAGCAAATCCTTTGTTCACAGATCTTAAGTTTTCTTGAACTGCCAGCTCTGTTTTGGAGAATAAATTTCCTTTTGGAGAACATAGGATATGGAAGGTGATTTCTGTTAAGCCAAGTTAAGTGCTGCCTCCAGCTCTGGGGTCTCTAGTTTGGGATAAACATGGACCTTGTCCAGCGGGGCCAGAGGAGGCCACGAAGATGCTCGGGGGGCTGGAGCACCCCCCTGTGAGGACAGGCTGAGAGAGTTGAGGGGGTTCAGCTGGAGAAGAGAAGGCTCTGGGGAGACCTTAGAGCGGCCTCCCAGGACTGAAAGGGGCTACAGGAAAGCGGGGAGGGACTCTTGATCAGGGGGGAGGCATAGGATGAGGGGTAACGTGTTTAAACTGACAGAGGGGAGATTTAGATTAGATGTAAGGAAGAAATTCTTCCCTGTGAGGGTGGTGAGGCCCTGGCACAGGTTGCCCAGAGAAGCTGTGGCTGCCCCCTCCCTGGAAGGGTTCAAGGCCAGGTTGGACGGGGCTTTGGGCAACCTGGGCTAGTGGAAGGTGGCCCTGGCCGTGGCAGGGGGGTGGAAATGGATGATTTTTAAGGTCGCTTCCACCCCAAACCAGTCTGTGATTCTGTGTAGGTCCCAGGATCTTATGAGACATCCTATGATTATTTAAGAGTGAAAGGAGATCCCCGTCCCTTGTTTCTAGTGGAGTCTAATGAAGGTGATACCAAGGACAGTGGTTCGTGTTTCTTTCTTTCCTTTGGATCGTGTCTAGAGAAGGAAGATACATCATATTAGAACATTAACAATGTTTTAAAATGAAGCCTTCTGTCTAGTCTGGACATATTATGGGTTTTTAGCATGTTTATTTGTGAGCTCTGGGACCCAGTTGTATCTATGAACATGCCTCTGAGTTAGGAGCACGCTGCTCATCCACACAACTTGGTGTGACTCTATACACTGCAGTAGCATGTAAGTAAATGGAGCATAAAATGGGGCTCGGGAATATTGCCTGTTGCTTCAGAGCTCTTTAATTTGGAGATATTTCAGCGTTACATTCTAAGAGCTGAGGCTAGTAGCTGGTGAGAGAACGGCTGAGACTGCATTTGAGGTTGCTGGTTTTCTGATTCAGATGGTGGGCTCGAGGGAAGAAGCAGCTGCTGGTTGTGTGTGGGGTGTGTGGGTTTGAGTGTGAGGGCAGGTCAGAGGACTGGTGTTTTCTACCATACCACATCACCGAATCTGTGCTCGGTGTGCGACATGCCTCGGCATTTCCTAAGGATGCTCTTGCAGCGAGCGGGAACGGCTGCCTTGAGAGCAGAACCTTCCAGCGTGTTACTTCTGCTTTTGTTGATTTTGGTTTTGCCCAGTAACCTCTGGCCATATATTGGCAGAAACAGGAACGTGGACACTCTTGGTCCATAGTGGGGAATGTAGGTACTCTTCTTTCTCTTAAGATCTGTCTCCTTCATCTTTACACACAGTCTGAGAGTCATGGAGCAGCAAGGGTCTCTTAAACATTCCTCAACTGACACTGTTCCAGGTCCCACAAGGTGTTGGATTTTGGTTGGATTCCTCTTCTTCCCTCTCTCCCATGCCAGTCACAAATATTATAGAGTTTGCAAGGCTTTGGGATCTGTAATTACTTTGCCCATCCTTGCTTCATGGGAATTTTCTTTTAAAAGAAAATTTAAAACTTTTGCTCTGATTGGACACAAGAGGAAAGTTTTTCACGATGAGAACAATCAGCCACTGGAATAATCCCCCCAGGGAAGTGGTGAATTCCCCAACATTGGACACTTTTAGGATTCAGCTGCACAGGGTGCTGGGCCATCTTGTCTAGACCGTGCTTTTGCCAAGAAAGGTTGGACCAGATGATCCTTGAGGTCCCTTCCAACCTGGTATTCTATGAATTTCCACTTTCTGAGAAGTGTTTTATTCCTTTGTGAACACTACTGCAATGCTGGATGTATCAGTGAAAGGAACCCCCCTCCATGATGTACCTAAATATGCTGTAATGTATCGCATAGGGAAACTTCCTCCCTGCATAAGGTGATGAATTTGTGAAGATTAATTTCATCCTAACTAACATTTGTGTAAATGCTTCTCTTAGACCTACTCCCTTAAAAAAACCCTCTTTTAATGTTTTTGCCTCAGTGTGTGGTGGCAGTCAGAGTCACCGGCTAATCACACCCACGTGAACTGTGGCTGCGGGTCCCCAAGCTGGGCTGTGTCACTTCCCACACCCACGGCAGCTCTCCTGATGAAACCTGTGGTGTCCTTTGCCTGCCTGTGGTGTGTGATGGATGTGGTGCCGCAGGGATGCATTGTGATCGAGCACCAGGATAGGAACGTCAGCCTGAGCATCCCACGATGATTGGTTTGGGGTGTAGAGGAACTATTTTATTGACAAAGTGGCTTCGTGATTCTTTATGGCTGAATACTGTCGATATACAGTAATTGTTGGAGGAGTGAGACATCGTTGGAAAGGTGATGCTTCCCATAACAAGGAAAAAATATAAACTGTCAAAAACTGATTCAGAAACAAATGAAGGTTTTAATAAGATTTATGGACTTAAGCAGCAGAGAGGATCTCTGACACCAGACTTTTCAAGATGCTCTGGACTGACTTTCTACTTTTGGTCTATAAGCTTATGTGGCATATTAAAGTGTGCTGAAGATACTGCCCTGAGGTATGTGGAGAGCACACCAAAATGCTTTTTGTCTGTCTACTCAGGCAGAAAGATGCAGTTTAGGGTCTCTTTTCTTTTTCTGAGTCTAGGATGTGAGTCGTATCTACAGCTCTTCTTAAAAAATATGTATGGATCTTGAAAGCTTTGTGGCCTCGACTTCTTTTTGGACTGAGGGTTACTGTGTGGGTATCTTTTTGTAGCCCTGTGATAGCTGTTTCTCTTAGAGGCCCGGCTGACGTCCAGCAGACTTGCGAAGTGAAAGTCCCAACTGGCCGCTTGCACGGAGAGCAAAATGGCTTTCAGAAATAACATGAACTTGGAGATTTGTGTTTCCTGATGAGGGGAAGAAAGAAAACCCTAATGAGAACTCTTCAAATGATGCATTCCACACCTGGAGTGTTTTGTCCAGGTTTGGGCACCTCAATACGAGAGAGATCTCGAGGGGCTGGAGCGAGTGCAGAGGAGGGCAACGAGGCTGGGGAAGGGCCTGGAGAATAAATCCTGTGAGGAGAGATTGAAGGAGCTGGGACTGTTCAGTGTGAGGAGGAGAAGGTGAGGGGAGACCTCATCACTCTCTACAGCTCCCTGAAAGGACGTTGTAGAGAGGTTGGTGCTGGTCTCTTCTCCCAGGGAATTAGTGACAGAACAAGAGGGAACGGCTTGAAACTGCAACAGGGGAGGTTCAGACTGGGCATGAGGAAAAAATGTTTCCCAGCAAGAGTGGTCAGAGAGTGGAATAGGCTGCCCAGGGAGGGGGTGGAGTCCCCATCCCTGGGTGTGTTTAAGGGCCGTTTGGATGAGCTGTTGGGGGATGTGGTGTAGGGGAGAACTTTGTAGAGTCGGGCTGAGGGTTGGACTCGATGATCCCGAGGGGCTTTTCCAACCTGAAGGATTCCGTGATTCTGTGATCGAAACGAGTGCAGCTACAGAGAAGCTCCTGAAGGGCCCAGCCAAGTGGGCGATGGTAGCAGATCTACCCAAGGACCCATTTTCTATTCCTGCTGAAGACGCGCAATAGCGCGCTCAGTTCTTGCAGGCTCTGTGGCTGAGATGAGATTATAGCGAAACATCCAGTATGTTCCCTGCACCTTTCTAGCTCCTTCCCGCAGTGTTTCCTCCACATTTCTGCTCTCACAAAAGCCATGCTGGAAGCAGCGGCCTTTCTTTCAGATGTATAATTTACCACCTCTTCCCAGTATGCCAGCCTTGTTTGTATTGATAAATGAATGTTCTCTGTGTACAGCCTGCAGATAATTCTGCTCGTCGAGCACAATGCTGCTAAATATACCTGTTTCTGATTAAGTGCATTTGAATTTGTGAGTTTGGTTAATAAGCTACACCTTTCACAGATTCTTTTGTTAACTCATAAAAGCTGCGTGTTCTGATTTATAGTGCCAAAAGGGGTAAACTGCCATTAAAAGCATTAATTAGTCTTGGTTGACTGCACAAAGAATAGAGTTGGTGTGAGCCAGCTTTTGATTTAGCCCTTTGTGGGCCTTTGATTTTTGCCTAAGCTTGTTAAAGGGTCTGTATCTCTGGCTTTTTCGTGCTAGATTGTATAATTAGAGTTTAGTGTGAAATACAGTGATTGGGCTTGAAGAGCAAGAGCCCTGTACAATTATAAGCAATGAAATTGTAAAGCAATTGGCCAGAACTTTAAATGTATTTTAATAGAGAAATGTTCTTCTTGACATGTGGATGTGATAACTCAGCGTTGTTAGATTTGCAGTAACGATATCCAGAGGATTTGTTGTAAGCTCTGGGCATCCTTGGTAAACCTCAGAAAGGATATATTCTCGAGAGCCTTGGATTTGCCCGTTGTGTGGTACTTCAGCAGCACGTGAACGTAATGGAAGTTTTGGAAACTGCGTCGCGCGTAGCACCGATGTTTTTTCTTTTCCTCTACATCTTCACCCATTTCGTACAGGCTAATAGGAAAAAGAACGCCAGACCTTGCAGCATGGCTTGGATTTTATACTTGGAATTCTTACACTCATAAATGTTATAATGTATTTCAGGGTATGGTAGTTTCTGTAGCGCCCAATTCTAGCCATCTATTCTCCACACAAAAGTTTGAAAATTAATTGAAATGCAAATCGTAGGCTAAGTTGTTTGTGTTTTTTTTTTTTTTTTAAATAGACCTTCCATAATTATGCTTGACTGCAAAAAAAGAATACCATTGGTATAATTTTGATAATTGCCTCTGGTTTGTTTGTGGGTTAAGATTTCCCTCTGTCCGTATAAACTTTCCTTCTGTCTTCGATATTATCACATTAACTGCTCTATAAAAAGAATGTTGGACTGGGTTTTCATCCAAACTTGCTAATACTTGTCATTAAACAGCCAACGGTTGCCCAGTGTGGTACCTCCAACACCGCCTTCATTTCCTCTGTAGGACAGTGTGTATTATGACAGTTGACTGTGGGACTTGCTAACGATGACCCACTGTAGAAATGTTTTTTAAACATGCAAATATCCAGCTGCATATGAAAATCTCCACATTTCCCACTGTTGAACTCAGAGCTTACAGAAGATTTTGAGTCCTTAGATGAAGGAGAATGGTGGAATACATCTGAAGCTCCTTGGCTTAACAAAAAGCCTTCTTTGGTTTCTCGAATGTTTTATAAGTGTATAATGACATACTGATGTCTTCTATTGTAATTTGTATTTTAAAAGATGTTTGTGCTGTGAAGTTGTCTGCTGGTCTCTGTAGGCCAGTTCAAGGTTTGGCAGCTTTGTAAGCGTAACAGCTTATGCTTTTCCCTCCTCTGACCATTAATTATGTCAGGAGAAACCCAATTGCAACTGGAGACCTTCTCTGCAGGTAGATGTTAATGATGGTTTTGTTAGAGGGTATCGTGGGTCGCTGCTGGAGAGAGCCTCCCGGCTTCTGCTGGGGTTTAGGACACAGCGAGAGCTGTCATCTCTCTCCAGATACCCTCACGCCCGGGTCCTGAACCCATGGTGTACCGTTCAAAACATGGCCATGGGCTACCTTTGGCCCTGTGGCCAAAAGCTGCTGGGCTGTGGACTAGTGCATGCCCACACTTTGAGGTCAGGGTACTGCCTTTTTTCAACCCTATGGAAAATTCCCTTCTGTTTTAAATAACCGAGTTGTGCTAAGTGAAGGTGGAAGGGGACCTCTGCTTTTTGGCACTTTGGCAAAGTGGTAAGGCAATGCTGGGATGGGTTTGGGGATTTTTTTATCATCTTCCTCTTCTTCAGAGTCCTTGCTTGAATTCATTTATGAATGGAAATGAAAAGATAGAGCCATTGCAAAGAATTGTGATTATCATTCTGCCTGGTCCATTAAAGGGCTGGGGTTAGAAATTAGCCTGTGTTATTTGTTAAATGACAAATTAGGATTTTTTTTTTTAAAAAATTTTTTTGACAAGTTGTAATTTAAAACTCGGCTGCACAAATCATTAAAACGCTGAACATTTAAACCGGTGTCAAATTTTGGGAACCCAGTACTACATCATGGGTTTCCAGGTTCTTTATGGAGATAATATGACAAAACAGACACTGCATGTGGCTCCCCAGAAGTTCTGCATTGCCGTGTCCTCTGCAGCAGGACAATGGTTTGCACCTCTCAGTGAGGCTAATGATGAGAGCTGGTACTAAAGCTTCCACTTGTGCTTGGGTGGGACTTTTGTGTTTGCTCAGAGGTGGATATAAAAAGAAGCGTTTCAGAAGAGGATGTTGCAATTAAAATAAAAAGCGTAGCCTGCCCAGGTACATACCTGTGTTAGTGCTGGCAAGTGCATGTGCTACTTCACCACCAAATTAGTCTTTGTTCCTGAAGGATTTTTGCGAGCAGTTGCCTGCCGAGTCTCATCCTCTCGCTCGTTATCATCATTGTTCCCTCTTGCTTGGGCTTTTCTTTTCATAATGTAAACAATTTCTAATGGTTCCTTCCTTCTCTGCTATCAAATAATGGCAAAAGAGAAAATTAGTAATAGCTGAAGACTTATTTTTCATGAGGCAGGCTCAGTTTTATAATAAAAAGATTGTTCCTTGCCTGCTCAGACATTAATGATAATTTGTCATCTCTGCAGTATTTGCTTTTCGGAAAGAGTTTAAAGCATTTGCTTCTGCTTCAGATACTAAGTTTGCTTATAATTATTAATGTAAGACAAGGCATGTGATATGCTATGGGGACTATCCAGGAGAAATTTCCCCTTTCCTGGGAATCTCATAATCTAGAGTAGAAGAGGTGAACTAGGAATTTGGGCTCATTTATTGGAGTTTGGGCAAAAGCCAGTCTTTAACGGGGATGGGGGAGTGTGGTAGGTCAGAAGAGGACTGTGCAGGTAGAGGACGTGGGCAGAAGAACAGCGAGGAGGTCCTAGGATTGAGTCTTGGCAGGAAGATGCTTCTGTTTTCATAAGCCTTGTAAACATTGCTAACCTAATTTCTTCAAATAAATTACAAGCTAGGCGGTGGGGAAAGCAGAGCAATTCTGCAGGGAGTTTAGTTTTAGATTCATTTAGAATTGGGAGTCAGACTTAATGATCAAGATTTAACCATTTCTTTTAAAACTATGCCTTTAAAAGCTTATGCCTTATGCTCTCTGTGTGTTTCCATTCTGCAACCTTTGGAAGTCTGATAAGGGAAGGAGAAGTCTTGGAGATGTTTAAATTCTTCTAGGTCTCATGAAAATACTGCAAGTTAAAGGAAGAAGGCTTTTTGTAAGTGGGTAAAGTGGCAGCATGTACTCTCACACACAATGTGCCAGAAAATCTTCAGTGATCTGATAAATGCCTTGTCATGGGAGAAGCTTTGTTTTGAGTTTCCACTTGACCAAAGTCAACTGATGTGAGAAACAACCCCACGGGAAACCGATGTTTAAGGAGGTCCTTGTTTTCTATTTTCTTTGAGGTTTTTTTGTGTGTCATTGCATTAATTTGTCATATATCTCAAGCTTTTTTCTCCAGGGAAAAAGGTAAAAGAATATTTTGAGTGATGAGGTAAGATGATGAGCATTAGGAGCAGGGTAGTTGCATGTCATTTCAGAAGTATTATATCTATTCAAAATACAGTCTCTGAGAAACCTTAAAATAGATATTTACTCTTTCCTTTCCTTCAAAAAACTCAAAATGAGACCTACTGCTTGGCAATTTGTCCACTTGTCTTCAGGAAACTGAATTTCCAGAATTGTGTTTAATGGGTTTAATTAGACCGGTGAAGGGATTAGGGAAGACTGGAGGCAGGATTAGGAAGCTGTTGTAACAGGTCTTAGACAACCTAGAGAGAAGGGGAACTCTCTCTGTTTTCATTTTTGGTTGGGGTTTATTTACTTCTTTATTTGAATTAAAAGCATTTGGAAAAATTTGGTAGTGCGTTTATACCATAGAAGAAATCCTGTGCATGTGTTTGAATGGCTAATTATAGAAAATGAGACATCTGGGAATCCAGCTACGCACCTTGAGAGGTGATGGTGGTTGTGGAGGACTTTGGAGTATTGAGCTGTGAGCGTCCTGTGCACATTCAGGGAAATGGAAACTGCCTTTAAACTGCATTTTAGCAAAACTTGGTTCCTAACAGCAGCACAGACAGATCTAAAATAACAAATATCTTTAGCAGCACGGAGGTATTTAAGAGCTGGTTCTTCCCTCACTTATCTGTCAGTTTGTTTAGGCTCCCAAGTTTGGTTCTCCCGCTGCAGTTGATAACATCGTTAGCGCTTGAAGCAGGGTAAAGAATGCAGCTCCTTGATCCGCTGCAGTCGCTGTTGATACTCCTGCCTGGAGAAGAAGCAAAACGCTTCAGGCCTGAGCTCAGGTTTTGACAGGTAAAAACATTTCCATTTGCTTGAAAGCTGTATGCCCTTCTGTCTTCCCCTGAGTCCTTGGGGCACTCAGTTGCCGGCGTCTCCCTTGTTTGGCGAACAGATTTTTGGGTGAGAATGAAAAGCTTTGAGCTTTCTATTTCATTTTTCACTCTCAGTCAGCACATCCTTAGAAAGAAGCCCAACGTGTTGGGACCACCGGGACGTGGGACATCGTAGCGTGTGCTGGTACAGCCAGGAAAGTGTGAGCCCATCATGTCTTTCCAGCTGCAGCCTGAGGATGGTTATTCACAACTACCACCAATGTTTCGGTCTTTGACTTGCCATCATTTATTTTCCTTCCCCACTTGAAGGAAGTGGTTTTTTCCAGTATGAGAAGCATTAAATTAACTCAACTACTTTGTTTGCTGAAGTAGCACTTTGAAGTGAATCTTTGAAGTTTCTTATATGATCTGGGATTCGATTAGACCACTTTTACCCAGCAGTCTCATAGCAGGGATTTTATTTGGGAGAATCTCACTAGCTATTTCAGCTCCAACAAGTATAAGCAGCCCTTCCTTCAATTTTAAGGCTATTACCTGCTCAGATAGTGCAGTAATTGAGGGAGTGGAATCATACCGATGTCTAATAAAACCAAGTTCAAGCTACAGTGGGATTGATTAAAATACAGGAGGAGAGGCCCTCTTTCTTGAAAACTTTATGTGAAGTCCACTCTGCCCTTCTTCCAGAGATCTGTACTTAGATTGATGTTTTCACGTTGAGATGTTGAATAACCTATTAATGCCAGGTATACAAAATATTTAGCTGCTTTTTAAAAATTTTTTTTTTTTTTTAATATAAGGGAAAGGTAGGAAGGAGAGGGCACCTTTTCATTCTGCCAGTTTTGATCTTAACTCACACAGTTTTCAGCATTCACTTTTAATACTTGACTTGCGCTTGAGCATGCAGACGTTATGGGGTCATCGTGGTATCGGCAGAATCTCACTGGTCAGCTTTCCGAAACATGTCTCTAGTGTTAAGTCTCAAACTGGAAAGGTAATCCCCTCTGGAGTCTTGACCTACTCTCAAAATTACTTTCTCTTGCTCTTTTGAGCCCTTTGGGTTCTATTCCAGTGTTTTTTTCCTCTTCATCAAGACAGCTTGCTTAATTGCTATGACTGCTAGGCAGAAATCTTACTCTCCTGTCTTACCCACCTCCTTTTCTTCAGTTCTTTCATAATAAAGTAGTTTCTGGAACAGGGCCAGGCCTTTAGCCCAAAGTGTCTTCTAGCTTTCATATCAAATGAGGAACAGCACAGCCAGATTTCTGCCCAAATCCCTCTTCCCAAAGACAAAGACGTCGGCACTGTCTAGACATCGGTGGTTGAAAGATTTTATTCACTTTTTCCCATGTGTTAATTCAAGGCTGAGGGTTCCCTCTTTCTCCTTTTCATCCCACATAATAGTCTCCAAAGCCTCCCAATCTACCGTTGCTCAATGCATGAAATCCCGTATACAATCTGGGACAGAAGCGTACAATCTGGGAGTAGGTTGTCCGTGCCCCTTTGGAGCAGAGTCAATGAAACAAGATGTGGTGAGTTCTGGCTGTTGGCCCTCGTGGTGTCCCTGGGGACTAAGCGTTTGTCATTTAAAGTATCTTTTTTTTTTTTTTTCATATCAAATGCTGTTTTCAGTCACAAGATATTACACAACAGCTGCCAGCTGCTCTTAACACACTTCTTTTATGGCTTGCTTAGCTCAACAGCCTTTCCTTGGGTCCATGCTGTACAGCTTTTCAGTGGGGGAGTAGGTCCTTACAAGCTACAGATTTTTGAGTAGGAAAAGCTGACAATTTAGCTGGTTTCCTGGTCCTTTGAAATCTTCCTTCTACTGATGGCAGGTTTTGACCTTTTTTTTTTCTTTGGAAGTGTTCTGGTGGGAAGTTTAGCTAATGAGAGATCATCAGGATGCTATTTACCTTTGGATGTGGTCTAGTTATGGAATGAAGAGGAGGTCGGGTACAAAAATATTGGGAAAACTGAAGGCAAATTGGTAGGGGAGCAAAAACTGCCTTCAAAAATGTTGTCACAAATTCTTTTTGCCCGCTGTTTTCCCTCACTTTGGAGATGGGTTCCTTACGCATATTTATTTTCCATTTTTTTTACGTTAAAGGGTGGAAATAATGGTTTCCACTTCAACCAAAACAGCTGATGGATTCTCTTGCGAGATGTGAAAGGCTTTGGCCACTTTGTCAGCCTCCCTGAGGAAGTCTGTGTTGGATCTGTGAAGGTGCTGACCATACTCGTCCCCACAGCGAGACCCATGGCTGGCATGAATCTGCAAATAAGTGAGGTGCTGCTCTGAGAGGAAGGAACGTAAATAGGTGAATTAGAAGTTTAAAAGCTGCAGTTAGACATAGTGAAAATGTAAATGGGAGAAAACTAAACAAACTTGAAGCCCTCTTCCTTGGCACTTCAGCGTGTGCCTCTTGCCTGTCTGTCAGTCTTTCTGGATGTCACAGCTGGGGACAAGGAGAAACGTCGTGTTTTTTGTCTTATATACAGCTGAGTGTGTAATTTTTAGTTAAAAATAAAAGGCAGCTTAATGTCAAGATTGCAAGTTCAAAAAGCATAACGGGGCTGTACATCACTAACGGCACTTTCATTTTGTTCTATATATATGTGGATCTTTATCAGCAATCTTTCTCTCCAGGTTTCTCTCTCTCTGAAAACACCATTCATTGTGTGAAAGGTGCCTTGGTCTGAGGGCTAGGGCAATCTTGGGGAAATTATAACTGTAGCCGCCTAAAAGTGAAGCACCTTGTTTGTTGTCTAGGCTCCTCTCGTAGTTCGTGGGGACACCCAGACATCTGCAGCAAATGGTTACCCAACATGCTAAAGGCAGTTGTGTTAACATCGGGTGAATTTGCCTTTGAAGTTTCTTCCAATCGATGATGGAGAACATCTGGACCACTAACATAGCTTAGATACCAAAAATTTAAATGGAGATAGTTAGGGAAGATAAATGGTACCCTGTGAGTCTTGCCTACATTGGTGGCTATTCTTGGATATACACATGTGCTTATTATAAGATATTTAATTAAAATTAGTCTTCTTTATAAGACCCTAAATCAAGTATTGTAGATCAAATGATCTATCAAGGAGTTGTACATTGGCTTTGAACCTATTTTGGGTGGCCAGTATCCCATTTCTCTTAAGGGGGGCACTGAGAGGACGTAGGAAGTTGATCATAAAGAGAACTTCAGTGCACTATTCCTCCAAAAACTGTACAAGACAGATCTATTACCATAGTGTAAGCTGCAGTCTTGCTTCTGAAGGGACTTAAAATAGGCATTTTGGAAACGATCCTGGCAGCACTCTACGTTTGCAAAGATACTGTTGCCTCATCTATGGGCAGATCAGGTTTGAAAGGTATTTCTTCCACAAAAATGCCTGGAAAAGAACTGAAAAATTTGCTGTTCATCACAAGTTAACCATAAAATGGTTTGTCAATGGCCTGTGAGGGTTGTTTCACAGGTACTGCTTGAGGATTATTTTTGTCAGTTCATTAAAGGTTTTGAGGGGGATTTATAAGCTGATAGGTTTGGTTGCTCTGGTGGACTTGGTTTTGGGTTACAAAATATTTTGCATTTAATAACACGGGATTTCAGAATCAGTAGCCAATTGTTGATTTAAAAAGGATTATAGGCAGAAAGCTTACAGACTATGGAGAGTAATTGAGTGTAATGATGTTGTCTAGGAAGACCACTGCACCTTGTTTACCACCGCTCGCTTCCTTTGATGCCTCCCCTCCCTTCAGCAATTTCTCCGACCGGATTGATAACGCTGGTGTGTCACCGGAGCATCCTCGGGCTCCCTCCCCCCGGCTGCTGGCGTGGAGGAATGGCGAGTTCTTGTCGGCGAGCCTGCTCGTTGCCTTCCAGAGCGTCTCGCTGTAATTCAGTTATGAATCATTGCTTTATTTGTCATGTCAAGCTCCGGCAGGACGGTTTAAAGTGCTTTTAGTCGGCAGTAATTTGAGGCACTCTGCCAGACCGTTCAGTTGTTGTCAGAGCCGGCAGTGGCTGCAGCTGATACGATGATAAAACGCGTCCTGACTGCAGATTATTGCCGCGGTGGCAGCAAGGCTGTTCATTTTTACGTGTGGCAGGCAATAAGAGATAATTAACAAGCGTATGAATTCATTGGGTTTATCCCCGGGGATTACAGAGTGGGTGTAGGTATTCAAAACTGTTAATGTATATATTTTACCATCTTTTATGTTTTTAAAAATTCATTTTCCTGACTGTTATTTCACACCGAAAGTGTATCAGCAGAATATGGGTCTCTCTAGTGCAATCAGAATATTTTCTACACAAGAGGAGATGTGTATTAAATTTTTCCCCTCAAACACAAATACAATGTGCTTTAATGGAAAAAAAAAAATCCATTTGCTACCTTAAAATAATTTGTTGGGGAAAAAAATTACTTTTTTTGTGTGAAGGCTTTGTGTCTGCAGGATGCCAGCTGAATGCCATGTAGGAATTGACTGGTGCTAATGTTGATTTTAAAAAAAAGGCAGAATTGCTTGGGCGCAGGAGGTTATCAGTCAAATATTGTTTAGAGAAACTGTTCTGATGTGCTGCCTTTAATACCTCACCGAGGGGTGTAGATGGGCAATAGTATGAGTAGTCTGGGCAACAGTAAAATCATTACTTTTCTCCTGATCACTTAACTAAATCAATTTACAGGAAGAATATCTGTGTTGGTTAAATGAGAGGAAAAAAATATCCATACACATATGTTGTTCTTGTTATCATCCCCCAGCTCCAGACCTCACCGCTGATGCAGGGAGAGCGTTGCAGGATGCCTCACGGCTCTGCCTTGGACTATATGTATTTTTTAAAGAGTTCTTCCTCCTTTCTGCTGCTTTGATCCTGCTTTTCCCTTTGAAAGCCAGACACGTAGCTAAACCTTCAGTTCTCATTATCGTTGTCATCTTTTGTGTCCATCTTTTTTAAAATTTTTTTTCAATCCCACCTGTGAAATAGGTATGCTTTTAAAAAAGAAAACCCAAATGCCAGGTTTATGATCTGGGTTTTGTATCTCTCTGCCATGGCTCGCAAATGAGTGTCAGCCTCAGAATGGACACAAAAGGGTTTACTGGCTCTTCAGTGCTTTTGCAGGATGATAAATTTAAATCAGAGGGGAATTAAAATGTAAAGATAGTGCATCTGAGAAAGGGCGTCTCGCATCTGGAAGAATCGGTTGTGTCTTGCTGGAGCTACTGGCAAATTTATGAGAAGCAAATTGGAGTTTCAAATGCTGCTGTCCTCTCCTATTAACTTTTTGCCAGTAATTCAACATGATCAAAATAACAAACCGAAGCACTTCATGTTCAGTATTTATACTTGGGAGTACTCGGTATGGGATGATGTTACGTGGTTGGTTTGTTCTGTGTGGCTGATTTTTTCTGCCTCTCAAAGTTGAGTATGGTGGGAGCTCGGGGAGTTGTCATCTCATGCTGAAGAATAAGGCACAGCTCTGAAAACCTTCAGACTCTGTATCTTCAGGAAAGAAGAATTATAAGGGAAGAAACCTGCCTTTTCTTGGTTAGGGTTAGGGTGCTGCGCAGGCTAACTGGGCAGTAGCATCTAGGTGATCTAGCTGAGGGGATCAAATGCACCCTCAGTAAGTTTGCAGATGACACCAAGTTGGGTGGGAGTGTTGATCTGCTTGAGGGTAGGGAGGCTCTGCAGAGAGACCTGGACAGGCTGGAGTGATGGGCTGAGGCCAACTGTATGAGTTTTAATAAGGCCAAATGCCGGGTGCTGCACTTTGGCCACAACAACCCCCAGCAGTGCTACAGGCTTGGGGAGGAGTGGCTGGAGAGCTGCCAGTCAGAGAGGGACCTGGGGGGGATTGATTGATAACGAGCCAGCAGTGTGCCCAGGTGGCCAAGAAGGCCAATGGCATCCTGGCTTGTATCAGCACTAGCGTGGCCAGCAGGGACAGGGAAGGGATCTTACCCCTGTGCTCGGCACTGGTGAGGCCGCCCCTCGATTCCTGGGTTCAGTTTTGGGCCCCTCACTCCAAAAAGGCCCTTGAATGACTCGAGCGTGTCCAGAGAAGGGCAACGGAGCTGGTGCAGGGTCTGGAGCACAGGTGTGATGGGGAGCGGCTGAGGGAACTGGGGGGGTTTAGTGTGGAGAAGAGGAGGCTGAGGGGAGACCTCCTGGCCCTCTCCAACTCCCTGAAAGGAGGGTGCAGAGAGGGGGGATGAGTCTCTTGAGCCAAGGAACCAGCGGCAGGCCAAGAGGGAATGGCCTCAAGCTGCGCCAGGGCAGGGTCAGACTGGCTCTTAGGAAGGATTTCTTTGCAGAAGGGGTTGTTGGGCGTTGGAATGGGCTGCCCAGGGCAGGGGGGGAGTCCCCATCCCTGGAGGGGTTGAAGAGTCGGGCTGACCCAGCGCTGAGGGATCTGGTGGAGTTGGGAACGGTCAGGGTGAGGTTCATGGTTGGACTGGAGGAGCTTCAAGGTCTTTTCCAACCTAGACGATTCTGTGATTCTGTGATCTGAAGAGGACAAACCCGCTCTTGAAGGTCTCCTTCCTCTCCTCTTCCTCCCCAAGCTCTTCAAGGCAATGACTGGTTTCACGCAGTGTTAGAGTTAATGCAGAAATGCTCTTAATTTCTGAAAAAATGAAGTGCAGCATTTAACGCAGGTTTTTAATCAGTCCATCATCTAGCAACTGGATTTTTATTGTGTGGATACAAAAATTGCAGCATTCAATGAAAGGATCAAGAAGTCCCATCGCAAGTGACTTTGGACTAACCTGCTTCTAGGAGACCCTTTTTGCTTAAGGGTCTCCTAGAAGATTTATCTGATGTCTATGAGTCCTGATACTTTGGATTTTTTACCTTTAAAACATGGCATGTGTGTATGTGAATTGATTTTAAACTTCAAATCTCTTCTTGAATCACATTAAGCTTTTGCCCACGATATTTAGTAGTGAATTTTGCAAACTTGGAGTAAATTGCAGTTGAATTTTAATTTTTTCTCTTATCTCTTGTTCCTGTAGTATATGGTGGGCTAAATAGTGGCATTTAATTTCATTTCTCATACTGTCTTTTTTAAGATACTGCTTTCATGCATGATATATTTCTCCTGAAGTTAAACTGTTGCTAACCTTTGTTTCTTTCCCTGGGTAAATTTTTCCTAGCATCCATTTCATCTCATCAGCCACTTGAAGTGGAAAAGAAGATGTAGGGCAGAAGGGAAAGGGGAAATGTGGGTGCATTGGGGGTCAGTATGTTACGCAACTTCTCTGGATGGTGATGTTTGGCTTCTTTGTGCTCCCTTCCATGTTCTTCATCCAGTTCTTGACACCATTTCTTAGTATCTTCATATTTCGATAAACTTTTTATCAAATTATTTAAAAAAATATAATTGAGCCCTTTATATTTGTAGTCAGCTGCCAGTGCAACCCAGTATTATCAGAGAATCATAGATTACCAGGTTGGAAGGGACCTCAAGGGTCATCTGGTCCAACCTTTCTTGGCAAAAGCCCGGTTTAGACAAGATGGCCCAGCACCCTGTCTGTCCAAATCTTAGAAGTGTCCAATGTTGGGGAATCCACCACTTCCCTGGGGGGATTATTCCAGTGGCTTATTGTTCTCATTGTGAAAAATTTTCCTCTTATGTCCAGTCGGAATCTCCCCAGGAGTAACTTGTACCCATTACCCCTCATCTTTTCCTTGTGACTCCTTGTAAAAAGGGACTCTTCATCCTCTTTGTAGCCACCCTTTAAATACTGGAACATGGTGATGAGGTCTCCCCTAAGCCTTCTCTTCTCTTATGTAGGAGGATTACTGCCTCTGTGTTTGAGAGGCTGCCTTGACCTTGAAAGCAGCTTGCGCTCAGCAGTGCAAGGGGGTGGAAGGGCAATGAGATACGGCGTCATTCAGCTTTCAAGGGAATTTTCCCTGCCATGCACTTCATTGTCCTCTGCTGATTGCCCCAAAATATCCACCTTTCATGAGCACCTTGGATGTTCGGGTGTTTAGTTGAGCAGCAGTGTTGTGCATGCACTAGTGTGCTCAGTTTGCAGAGATTTGGGAAGATGCTGCTACCCAAGTTGTTCCTGAATAGCTGAAGTGCTAATTATATATGAGCAGGATATATTATTTTATTCAGTATACACACATACTACCTTGCATCTCTCCGCAGATGATTTCACTGGCTGCACTTCTGTCAGGGCTCTCTGAATCTCCCAACTTAATTATGACGATTATGAATAATTTCATCTCTGCAAACATTACCTTATCTCTTTGCTCTCTTTTCCAGTTTCAGCGCCGTACACAAAATACTGCTGGTCCTTGTAAAGGATCTTGGAGCACCTTGCTGTTACCCTTTTGGGAACCTGAACATCCAATGTTTAGTACTAACCTGTGTCCTATAGCTTAGCTGCTCTCTAATCCATGACAGTCCCTTTTCCTCTTATCCTGCAACTTTAGTTTTTTAATAGTGTCTTGCTAAGGCTTTTATTAATAGCTTTTTGAGGTCATCACCCCCCCCAATTATGGACTCTTTAGTCATTGCTGTATAGCCACAATTGAAGGATTTTGTCTGAGTTATTTTGCTTCCCATGCTGTGTCTGTTTATCCGAGTGTGGCAGGGCGATGCATCATTACAGCCAGTTTGCTTTGTGTGAAATAAGACATTGGGTAATTCCATGATAATCCTTAATACACTTATTAGAGATAAGTACAAGTCATCTTCTGTTATGTAATGAGTGATTTGAATAGGATAGCGTGTGTTTGAAAAAATGGACAGGTCGCTCAAAGCCTTTCCTGAACTGTTCAGTGAACAATCTTTGGTTTTACTGACTTTAGTATATATTTACTTTTTCTTCCATCTTGTATTTCTCTAGTAGCTCTCTGGAGATGCCTAATCTTTCTATACTTGAAAAAATAATACACATTTGTAACTGGTATACACACTTTCTAGGTTGTTTGTGGTATTTTGTCTGTTTATGCTACTCTTGGTTTGGATTTTGGCTCATTCGCTTCCCATAATCTTGTTTTCTGATGAGGCTTCTCCTCCCTGCTGTCCTCTTCTCCTCCCATTGGAGGTTCTGTTACATCTCCTCAGGTAGACAACAGGCAGAGTCTATTGTCTTTAATTTTCTCACCTTTTGACTTAAGGCTCTTGCATACTATTATCGTTATTTAAAAATCCTCCTGTAAACAAATGCATCAAATTTCCACGTCACCATGCTTATTTGTAGTCGAAAACGTTGACTTCCGTGACGTTGTGACTGTTGGTACTTAGTGACCACAGCTGTTGGTATATTTCAAATCCAGTCTTGTTATTTATCTTGTTTTGGACTTTAGATGAAAGTAGTCTCAATTTTTTAATGCCACAGAAATAGCTATTGCAAGAAAAAATGGTTAAGTAACTGAGAAACTGCTTTTCTGAACTCTGCTGTGATAGTTGACACCATTTACCTCCTCCTGTGTCAACCAGTTGGATATCCCTAGCCCTTGAGCAGTTCCTTTTCCCATAACCAGTTTATGGCATTGAAGAGTCACAGAATCATCTAGGCTGGAAAAGACCTTGAAGATCATCTAGTCCAACCATTAACCTCACACTGACCATTAAGAAAGAACAAACTGTTAAGAAGAAAAACTGTTCTCACATGCTGCAGGATCTACTTATGTAGAGACACCAGAAAATAGACAGACTCTAACACTTTGAAGACCAGTGTGATGGAGAGCTGATCATGGGATCTCTTCTGGTCATCGTGTTGTCCATTGTGAAGTCCACACGCTGGTTGGTCTTTCTCCCACATCACCTCCATGAGACAACGAATACGCAGCCTTTGGAGGTGTGTGGTCGGCAGTAGTTTGCAGTCTGCTTAGTCCAGGTAGGCATAGATCAGTGATCAGACTTTTGGAGAGATGAAAAAGAGAGAGCAAAGGCAGAGCCAGTGTGCTTAGAGGTGAAACAGCCCGGGACATGATCTGTAATGGAAGTGCTGCAGGTGGCCTTTCCTGGCTGTGATGATCACCTCTGGTCCCGTACGCAGAGCTTGGCAGATGGAAACTCAGCCAGGTCTCAGGAGTCATGGCTTTCAGAGACATGGAAAAAAAAAAAACAAAACAATATATTAAAAAAATTTAAAATGTATTTTTGAAACAGAGTATTTTAAAATGGAGTCATTTTATACTGCTTCACACCCAAAAAACCCACGTGCACAAGCACTGAGTTGTGGAGATCAGAAATCTACTCACGAGATAGCTCTGAAATGAGGGTAATTGAGCAGATATTTAAGATATAGCAAGACAAGTTATGTCATAAAAATATAACCATGTCACTCCAAGCAGAAAGTCCTTGGAAACAGCTTCAACTGCAATTTTTCCCTGTCCCAAATAAGCTTTCATTATTGGCAACGAAGTTCTGAAGTGCTGTTTGTTAGCAGAATTTACGGATGACTGACAGCATGCTCAGTCCTCAGAGTCCTCGTGTTAAAGACAGTTCTTGCTATTGAAAAATATATAAGAAATCCAGAAAAAAACCCAGGGAGTGTACAATATTCCCAAGCTAGGAACAGCACACATGGCTTTTAATGGTAGTTTGTTTGATTCTGGGATGTAGAAGTGATGTCTTTCAGATGCTTTTCAGTGAGAGACAGAGCTTCATTTATTTTTTTCCTTCTCCTACTCATCTGGAAACAGAAATGAGCAATTCCACCTATTTGTCTTGTTGATGGCTGTTTTCTCCTAGTATAGGGAAATAGTTTCCACTTATATTATCTCATAGGGATGTGGAGCAGTTTTCCATTTGCTGCTCTTGGCTAGCGAGGAAACAGTGAAAGAAATCTGGGGGAAGTTGGGGAAAGAAAAGGAAAATTTTAAGTAACTGAAACCACTGAACTGTGTGTCCTGATTTGCCTGAAAATTCCTCATTTTGGGGGTGACAATGATGAAAATAACTAAGGAAAACGCTGTGCCAGGTCTTGCTGATGGTGGTAGGTGAGCGCTGCTGTACTAACATTTTTGCTTTAGGCTGGTGAAGTCTCTTACTGCTGATAAAATGTTGAGCTGCAGGATGTCGTAATGCCTTCTGTAACTCTAGCAGTGTTAATTTTTAGTTTTAAAATTATTATTAATAGAAGCATCTTGGGGAAAGATGTCTTTCAGTCAGACTGGTTATATAGAGAAATAATGCTGGTACGAAGCATCAGATATACCAAAACCAGAAATATATTTATCCTTGCTGTTATTGAACTTGGAAAAGATTCAGTAATTTGGGTGGTCCACAGCTGTTTGTAAATGCCTGAGTCTTTTTTTTTTTTTTTAAAAGCGGTAGAAAATTGCAAATACGTACGCAAAACATTATTTTGCTTTAAGTATCATGTTTTCATAAGCCCTACTAAGTGATGGTCCATTGGCAGTGTTAAGACTAATCTAATGACTCTAATGACTACTGATGCAATTAGAAGGTAGGAAGGATCAGTTTTTAAAAATTGTTCCAGCTAGGTGTCTAGCTATTTAAATAGCACATGTATATATTAAATTTTTTTTTAAAAAAATAGTAGAATACCTCTGGGGACTCCCTTTTCTCTAGAACTGTTAAATCCTTCCCGTAGAATAACTCCCAGCTCTTCCACCTGTGTTTCAGATAACCTTCGAAAAATGGAACTGTCAGATCAAATTTTCTTTCTGCTGGACCCTGTTAATAACTAGAAACCCCCTGGAATTTCTTGCTACTGACCTGCAAGACATGCTTCTGGTATAGCGACCCAGCAAACTCTAGCCTTGGACAACTGGAACAGTGAAAAGGGCAGAAGTAAATACCTTCTTGAAATTACATTTAAAAATCGGTTTAGGCAGTTTTCATCTTTAACTCATTTTGAAGTTAAAGCCTAATTATTAATAGTTAAATTCAGGTTAAATAACCCAATTTTCGTCTAGCTCTGCATTAAACAAGTTGCCAGAACTTGGTAACGGGTTAGGTAGGAAGCATTCTCTGAGGCGGCATCGCTACACTGCAGACTTCATTTACACCCATCACCTATAATAGTATTTTTAAAACATTAATTTGCATAGAATGCAGTTACTGTCTTTCAGAAAAAATTAATTACCCTTCCCCCAGCTGGACCTATCTATGATTAAACTGAAATGCAAAAGTAGGATTCATGCTTTTTGAAAAATGTGTTTGCCAGACTCTCATCTGAATTGTAAATAGCAGCTTTGGGTTTGAAATTAGTCATGGGCTTACAGTCCCGTTCTACAGATGAGTAAATGACAAATGAATTTGGGTAGTGATGTCTTTTTTTCTGGTAGTTTGTATGAAATGGGCAACTACTGAGCATAAAAATGCCAACTTAAAATTCCTTCATGTGTTTTGTGTTGCTGGAAGTTCAGATTGTACTTGTTGATTTAAAATTGGACATTGAAATCATATGTTGGCAGCGGTTGAAAAGTACGGTGTTTACTTGACATCAGCACTGGTTTCATCCTGGAAAACACTAGCTTTTATTTTGCTCAAACCGCTGTCTAATACTTCTGAAGTAGGAGGGCTTTTGCAGCCGGGGGCGGGGGCGATGCAGCAGGGGGTGTGTGTGTGTGTGTCACTTTGAACCTATTGTGAACTGACATTTCCTTGAAGCACAAAGAAACATTATAGTGCCCAAAATGATGTCTTGGATGTCATGTAGAAATTTTAGGTCATAGGGATCAGGCAGAGTAAATTCCAACAAAGCCTTGACAGCCCCAAGTCCCTTCTCAAATTGTAGCTGATTCTTGAAATTGGGAACTTAAGAATGATGCTGTTGTCTGAATTTGTCTTCAGATTATACTAGTTTAATTTAGTATGGGTTTTGTTCTTGCTTTTCTACTCTGAACCAAGATCAGTATGAAGAGAACGAGAATTAATTGTATTAATATTGTCCACTAGAGTCTCTGTCCTCAGAGATGCTAAAACTCTGGCTGGATAGCCCACGAGCAACCTAACAGAGCTTTGAAGTTGTCCCTGCTTGGAGCTGGAGGTTGGAGAAGATCCCCACCGGAGGTCCCTTCCAACCTAAATGATCCTGTGATTTTGTGATCCCAACAGAATTATTCACTAAGCTCCTGCCGATCGCTTCTCAGCAAACTGATTGGAGATGGAGATAGCGGGGATTTGCCCCCAGAACTTCTATTGACTGTGACGTTGAACACATGTGTCCATGTCTCATAGGCAGGCACTTTAGCTCCTGGGTTACAAATTGGACCTGTACTAGCAATTAAATTTTTATATGTGAAAGGCTGATCCAAATCTTCAGTCCTCAGTTGGGGTTGCTGTGCAGTGCTGCTGTGCAGTAGCATCCCTGTTCAGTCCCAAAGGCATCTTAAAAGAGGAGTCTTTCTCCATATGTGTAAAAACTTTGGGATTTTGAATAAAAAAAGAAAAGGGAATGGACACAGCGTATAAATACTTTGTTTGCCAAGCATGCTTCTTTCCTGCAACGATTAAATATCTTTGAAGGGTCTCTTCCAACTGAAACCAGTCTATGATTCTGTGATCCTATTAATGAGAAATAACCGACTCTGCTGTTAATGATAAAATATGATGGTAGTTGAATGGGTGCAATCAGTTTGGCAATCTTAGAGATTGCTGCCCGAATAGTTTCATCTCTTTATTACAGGTCGCTTGAAAGCAGTTAATCTGGAGTAATTTAGTTGTGATATGACCTGGCTAGTCTCAAAATGACACTTTTAAAGAAGTTGCCAAATAGAGCCATCTGTTTTCTTATACTCTTAATTGCTCATTCAGCCCAAACAACTCAGCAGATCTAAGGAAACCAGTTAGTGAGGAGGGCCAAGTGTTGATGTGCTGTTCTAAAACTATCTTGGTAGGAATTAAGACTCCTTGTCGGGAGCACAGACCCAGAGCCTTAGACTCCTTTATTTTTTTTTTTAATACTTCCCTACTTAATCTGGTTGTGCTTCTGTTCACATCACCTGTTCTGCTCTATAGATGAGGCTGGTGAGTTTTATCCTCTCTCTTGCTTGGTAAGAAGTGACCTTTAAATTGCTTTTCCTGCAGCCTTCCGGGCACTGCAAGCCTCCTCTGAAATGATTTTGTGATGCCTCAGTTCTTAAGGCTTTCAAATTCTTCCTTAGGACACGCTTCTATTACAGAGGCTGGAAGAAAGGTGCTTCTCAAAGGGCAAAACCCCTGTGCTAGGCTGTGTTTTATAATCTTACTGAAGTTCCAGTTGCTGCTTCCTTCAGTGTCCCTCTTTAGAGGACGGGTTGCAAGGAGAAGCCCCGCCAGAGTCAGGAGCCCCAGAACACGTGTTTTTTCCAACACGCAGGCCTACGCAATCCCCGAGCCAACGTGAGCTTGCACTGTCCACGCTCAGAGCTGCCCGAACGCGCGCCCATGCCTTCAGCGCCGTGCCCGGAGCCAACGCCGCCGTTGGAGCAGGCTCTGCACCAGCGACGTTCGTGCGGCTTTGAGTGGTTTGAGCATAAACAGAGCAGCTTCGCATCTGTCTGCAACTCTCTGTCTAGAGACGGGCGCCCTCCCAGCTCTATTGCTTCCTCCTTCCTTTGAGCAGCTTGCTGTGGAGTCCTTTGCCAGCTATAAACTATTTCAGCTCTCGGCAGGCTCTGCTGTTATTGCAAACAAGAAGGGGGAATAAAAGCTGTCTGCATTTCGAGCGTGTTTGCCTCGAAGCAGGGGAGGGAAGAAGAGGCTGCAACAAGTGGCTCCAGCGTCAGCTGGTCCTCCCAATCACACCAGGGTCACTGTTAGAGCCCATCTGCTTTATGGGGCACAAACTAGCCCTGGGGCTGTTGCTCCTTGCTGTGTGTGCAATGTTTCTTCTTTCTTTTTTTCTGGGAACAAAGTTCATTGCTATTTTTATCTGTATCGTGTAGCATTTAGTGGAGTTTTGGGTGCTGTAAGAAGCGATCAATAATACTTGTTGACTGACCTCTGAACAAGGCTTCCTATTGCTCACAGAGAAACAAATGTTGGGAGCAACTTGCTAAAAGCAGCTCTAATTCAGCAGAGACCCCTGGGGAGAACTGCAGCAGAAGCTGCTACCGATTCTGAGCGGTGAAGGAGGAGATACCAAGTGGAACAAGGCTGGGATGTGTCCCAGGGTGGGCTCCTGTTGATATGTTTCCTAGAATGACATCTCATGCTTTTGGAGGAGATTTGGGGTAGAAATATAAACTAGGCTACCTAATTAGTGCCTTATTGGGTGAGAGCTCAGTAGCACATTGGTGTGAAATTTAACTTGAGCAGAAGTGGCTAAAGAGAAAAAGATCACTTGAGATACTGTGGCTGTGTTTTAGTGAATGCCCTTCTCTACTAAGAAAGTTGGGTTGTAAACTGCTCTAAAATATTCTTTGATGCAATTTGTTCTTTGGAAATAGGTTGCTTAGGTTTGCAGACATCTAGCTGTAGACTGAGTGAAACCGTATGTTCAGGTTAATGCCCAGGCTATAGTGACACTATTCAAGTTACAGTTAGATAATGTATTTAAATCTTCGAAGGAGGACCACTAAACATTGGCTCTATTGTGTAAGCCCCATACTTTGTATAAACGATGCAGGGTTTGCTAAAGACTATACCCTTGAAGAGGAGCTAAAAGATAGATAAGAAGGAGCCAAAGGCTGGATGATTGCCCGAGAAGCGTGAAGTCAGTGAAAATCAGCAGTAACTGGGGGAAAGGTAAAGGTGGCAGGGGGAGATCACAACCACTGACTCCATTCAAGACCAAGGGGACTTGCCCCCTCCACACCTGTGGGGACGATGTGTGCTAATTTGCATAGTAAGTGAGGCTAATTTAAATATAACTAACCAATAGCATATGGAATGGTAATTACGGAGCCATGAGTGTAAATTTAGATAGGTTTTTACTAATCTTGTAACAAGATAAATAGGCTGTAGTGCCTTTGTGCGTGTGCTAGCTTTGTGGAATTACCCCCCAGCACCCATCTCTGCGCAGACGTGAAATAAAAGAAATACCTCTACCCTGTGCGTGTTGGCTTGCATATGGGGTGAAAGAGCCCTTGTTTTGGGATAACATAGCCATACTTTGTTCTTAGAATCACAGACTGGTTTGGGTTGGAAGCGACCTTTAAAGGTCTTCTTATCCAACCCCCTGCCACGGGCAGGGCCACCTTCCACTAGCCCAGGTTGCCCAAAGCCCCGTCCAACCTGGCCTTGAACCCTTCCAGGGAGGGGGCAGCCACAGCTTCTCTGGGCAACCTGTGCCAGGGCCTCACCACCCTGACAGGGAACAATTTCTGCCCTAGATCTAATTTAAATCTCCCCTCTTTTAGATCAGAACGCCTTGTCCTGTTGCTACAGAACCTACTAAAAAGTCTGTTCTCATCTTTCTTATAATATACTTTCTTTAAGTATTGAAAGGCCACAATAAGGTCTCCCCGGAGGCTTCTCTTCTCCATGCTGAGAAGAACCATCTTTTTCTGTCTGTTATGACTGGGAAGATTATCCTCTCACTTAAGTGCCATTAGTATAGACATAGAAATACCATAGTGGCAGGCATGGCAGTATATATACCCTCCTGACATATTTGAAGGTTGCATCACTATAAAATCGTGAGTAGCGTGGGGAAGGCAAGCAGTCGGTCCTTACTTGCTGTCTCTTCAGTACAAGAACTAGGGGATGTTGAGTGAAACTGGCAGCAGGCTTGTTAGAAAACAGAGCTGCATGTAGTTCAGCAGTTGAACTCATAGCCCCAGTGTGGTGCGGAGGGTAAGAGCTTGTGCTGGTTCAGAAGTGACTGGAAACATTCATAGAGAAGGTCTTCGAGGGCTGCTAAATCCTTTTTTCTCAGGGAATCTGTGAACAGCAGTTTGCTAGAGGTGAGGAGCGCTCTGTGAGGGAGCAGCACGGCACGCTTGTCCTTTCCATGTGTCCTGACATGCCTGGCCTCTGTCAGAGGTAGGATGCCAGTTTAGATTTTCTTTTGGTGTCTCATTTTTTGGGTCTGACCATTAGGTTTTTATGTATTCCTATTCTCCCTGCCCTGGGGTTCCTCACGAGCAGGCATGGTTCCTCATTGAGCTCTCAGTGCATCATCGAGAATGCTTCAGGTTGGCCTGGGAAAGTGTGTGATTTCTGTGTCCTCCAGAACCTCTGCCTGGCTGGTACTGGATGAGTCTGGAGAAGAGGAGGTTGAGGGGAGACCTCATGGCCCTCTCCAACTCCCTGAAAGGAGGGTGCAGAGAGGGGGGATGAGTCTCTTGAGCCAAGGAACCAGCAGCAGGCCAAGAGGGAATGGCCTCAAGCTGCGCCAGGGCAGGGTCAGACTGGCTCTTAGGAAGGATTTCTTTGCAGAAGGGGTTGTTGGGCGTTGGAATGGGCTGCCCAGGGCAGGGGGGGAGTCCCCATCCCTGGAGGGGTTGAAGAGTCGGGCTGACCCAGCGCTGAGGGATCTGGTGGAGTTGGGAACGGTCAGGGTGAGGTTCATGGTTGGACTGGATGATCTTCAAGGTCTTTTCCAACCTCGAAGATTCTGGGATTCTGAGAAGAGCAGCAAGCACGCGGTGCTGCACTCATGGACATCTCTGCAATTACCTTTTAAGTCTTAATGAGCAGTAACCCTGCCCCTCTCCCAGATGGATTTAGCTTAGGATACCATTTTTGAGCAGCCCCAGCCCTTGCTATGAGCAAGTCCCACCAGAGGACACCTGGTTTAGATGCCTGAAAACAAGCCTTGAGCATGAGATTGAGCTGTGTCCTGCTTCTGTTCCACAGAGCTGCCTGCCTGCATCCTGTGTAACGTTTGAAAGAGCAGACACGGACCAAAATCCAGAGCTTGAGAGTTTAAACTGAAATGGAGTTAGAGCTACCACTGCTGCCCTGGCACAGCCTTGTTCAGGAGAATTAATGCCATTCTCTGCAGTGATTTCCCCCCCCTCCCAACTCATTGCACTGCTATGAAATTGTACCTGTGTTAAACAGAAGAGAGTAAAGACGCATTATTTGTATCTCCTGCTTTCAGTTTCTGCTCTCTGAACTCCATCTTTCCTGCAGCTCAGGCTGTGGCTGCTGGGAGCCCAGGTCCATTTTATTTTCTGCTCTATCTTTTCTTTCAGCACAATCCAGACTCTAAAACTGAGGATTTCACATTTTCACCTGAACAAAGGGAAAGTGGAGATGTTTCCTGAAAAATGATGAGAAACACATCTCCTCCCAATGTCCCAAAACACGGGAGTTATCTAGAGATTTTCTAATGGGTACAACTTTGTGATGGGGAAGATCAAGACAGCAAGGCAGTGGTCCAGAGTGATTGTGCCAAGATGGGGCTAAGCGAGGTTCCTGCAGTTGTCTGTATCATCCTTTTTTGCAGTCTCTCTTTCTTTCCTGGAGGCAAGTTAAGGAGCTGTGGGTTAGACAAGGCATTTTCTGGTAGAAGGATATAGAAGATGGGTTGCAGGGACACCTTGTCACCTGCACTAGCTCCCATGAGCTGACAGATGCATCTGAGACCAGCAGGAACTGCTGATGCCTCTATTGCTGCCCAGATCTCTCTGTTTGCCGCAGGAGAGAGCGAGCTCGTTTTGCTGAGTCTTCTTCATCGTCCCTCTGCTTCTGCTGGGCTCCCACATGTTGCAGGGAAAACGATGACTAATATTGTGCTGCTGTGTCCCTGGCTGGCTGGGTGCAGCCACAGCTGCTGAGACTTCTAAAGCAAGGAGTGGAAGATGGGGTTATTTTCTTCCCAGTTTAAAAGATGAATAATTTTGTCTCCTTGTTGCTTAAGGGTTGCCATTGCCAGTTCATATTCCAGGTATGGTAAAGGGGAGATTCTGTGTGTGCCCTCCTGGTGATGCTGATTGTGTCTGTGCGGTGGAAGAAGTCAGATGTGGTCCACAGAGAGGGTTTCATTGCTTGATGAGTGATTGACCGCTTTCTGAATCTTGAGATTCTCCAGGAATATGTGGGGTTGGGAGGAATCCTGGCCACCTGGAAAACTCCAGCCCTCCTTGTTTGGCCTTCTTGGCTTGGATAGATTGGATCGGTGGGCCAATGTTGACGGGATGGGCTTCAACAAGGCCAAGTGCCAGGTCCTGCACTTGGGCCACAACAACCCCCTGCATGGCTACAGGCTTGGGGAGGGGTGGCTGGAGCTGTCTGGGAGAGAAGGATCTGGGGGTTCTCATTGACAAGCAGCTGGATAGGAGCCAGCAGTGTGCCCAGGTGGCCAAGAAAGCCAATGGCATCCTGGCTTGTATCAGCAATAGTGTGACCAGCAGAAGCAGGGAGGTGATAGTCCCCCTGTGCTCTGCACTGGTGAGGCCACACCTGGAGTGTTGTGTCCAGTTTTGGGCACCTCAATCCGAGAGAGATCTCGAGGGGCTGGAGCGAGTGCAGAGGAGGGCAACGAGGCTGGGGAAGGGCCTGGAGAATAAATCCTGTGAGGAGCGATGGAAGGATCTGGGACTGTTCAGTGTGAGGAGGAGAAGGTGAGGGGAGACCTCATCACTCTCTACAGCTCCCTGAAAGGACGTTGTAGAGAGGTTGGTGCTGGTCTCTTCTCCCAGGGAATTAGTGACAGAACAAGAGGGAACGGCTTTAAACTGCAACAGGGGAGGTTCAGACTGGGCATGAGGAACAAATGTTTCCCAGCAAGAGTGGTCAGAGAGTGGAATAGGCTGCCCAGGGAGGGGGTGGAGTCCCCATCCCTGGGTGTGTTTAAGGGCCGTTTGGATGAGCTGTTGGGGGATGTGGGGTAGGGGAGAACTTTGTAGAGTCGGGCTGAGGGTTGGACTCGATGATCCCGAGGGGCTTTTCCAACCTGAATGATTCTGTGATTCTGTGAATAGTTTAGTCATTGTTCCCATAATTCTGTTTACCCTCAGGGGAAGTGCTTTGCCCTGGAACAGAAGTCACTCTTGAAACTCTTCCATAGTATCCCTTTTTTATTCCCAAACTTCTGATGTGTAATTTCAGGAGGTGAGGGAGCTCTTTACAGGGTGTTTGCCAGCTACAAGCCTTGAAGCATCCGTTAATACCACTGGTACAAAACCCAGCAGAGCCTTGGCTGGGACTCTGTGGAGCTCTGGGTCTGTTGTCGGCTCGGATGGGTACGTCCATAAGGAATTGCTGTGACACTTTGTACCATTCCCTATGTTCTTAATAGCTCTTGAAAAAAGCTTTCCTATCTCAGGATCAGAGGTACCTCTGGGAATTAAACTCAGATTCCTTAGGACATAATTCGGTATTTTAACCGTAAATCTTCCTTTTTCTGTATCTTTTCTGATAGAGGTGGAACTTGTATCTCTGAAGGAGATACCTGAGTGTAGGTTTTATAGCAAGGGTGTTGGGATGATAATGTGCATGTTATTACCTTCAGCTGACCAACTCCTCTGTAAATAGGATAGTGGCAGGTAATCCCATTTGTCATGTCTGGTAGCTCAAAGCCTACACCAGGGAGGTGACACTTCTCCTTTCAGCTGGACAGGGGTTGCAGGGTGTATTTGTACGCCTGGGGAAGAAATTGTAATGTTTGTGTTCGTTTATTCCAAGTTATTCAGTTTCAAATCTGCTAGTGAACAGGCTAATGGTGGTGCTCCATCATGGTGATAGGCTGGAAGAGGACTCTCAAGGTGCCGTCTACCCTTTGGACCACAGAAGTAATTTGTTGGTTGTCCTTTGACCAAGTCATTGCTCTGTTTACATCCCTTAACTGCCTGCTCTCCTCAATCTTTTCTCACATAAGCCATTTGCAGCCTATCTTTGCCCTTTGTGTTGGTTCTCATTTTGTAGGAGAGGCTGATGTCTACCTCCAGTTGTCCTTTGGGGGCAGCTTTCCTCCTCCTTCACCATTTGCTTTTGTCATGCTGTCCTGATGGCCAAGAAGAACTGCCTGTAGACACCTGCATGATGGCTGCCTTTGCTCCTTGGGTGTATCTCCTCCGCTGGGATACTGCCAGGGTACCAGGGTATGGTGATGAGCGCAGGTTGTGCTCCCCAGAGCTGCCCTGTTTCATACTCGGCTGCTGTCTCCCATAAAGCTGGTAGGTGGTTTGTGTGTGACACCTGTCACCGTTCTCCAGTACTGTGATGGAGAGCGCTCTGCTGATGCAAACTCGAATAAGTGTGAATTACTTTGCTTTTTGTGCCTCATCTAATAGTGCAAATCCACATATTAGCAAGTGAAAAGTTATTGTTCACAGCATTGGAACCAAACTGGGGGTGTTGATTGCTAGCCAGCAGTGTGCCCAGGTGGCCAAGAAGGCCAATGGCATCCTGGCCTTTGTCACAAATAGTGACCAGCAGGGACAGGGAAGGGATCTTACCCCTGGACTCGGCACTGGTGAGGCTGCCCCTCAATTCCTGGGTTCAGTTTTGGGCCCCTCACTCCAAAAAGGCCATTGAATGACTCGAGCGTGTCCAGAGAAGGGCAACGGAGCTGGTGCAGGGTCTGGAGCACAGGTGTGATGGGGAGCGGCTGAGGGAACTGGGGGGGTTTAGTGTGGAGAAGAGGAGGCTGAGGGGAGACCTCATGGCCCTCTACAACTGCCTGAAAGGAGGGTGCAGAGAGGGGGGATGAGTCTCTTGAGCCAAGGAACCAGCGGCAGGCCAAGAGGGAATGGCCTCAAGCTGCGCCAGGGCAGGGTCAGACTGGCTCTTAGGAAGGATTTCTTTGCAGAAGGGGTTGTTGGGCGTTGGAATGGGCTGCCCAGGGCAGGGGGGGAGTCCCCATCCCTGGAGGGGTTGAAGAGTCGGGCTGACCCAGCGCTGAGGGATCTGGTGGAGTTGGGAACGGTCAGGGTGAGGTTCATGGTTGGACTGGAGGAGCTTCAAGATTCTGTGATTCTGTGAAATTAAAAACATTCATATCTTATAGCAAAACTCTCCAAAAGAAATTACTGAGATTTGCTTTGAAAATTACAGAAACTTGGCTCCTCCTAATAGGGTAGTTTATTTTGGGAGACAGATTAAAAGCCACGCTGGTTATGGGACATGATGTATTTCAGGGCAACACTGAGTGAAGAACCTAGTGCTTCTTGTTGTCCTCTTACTGAATCGAGCCTGTAAATGTCTTTGTAGTATCTGTGGGTGAAATACCTGCTCTTGGCACAGTACTGTGGATCCAGCCAGCCAAAAGATACGTAAGATTGGAGCTGGAAAAATGATCCTTTGTTCTGAAAGTCCACAGATCCATAATGATTCATCTTCAGCTTGTTTGCAACTTAGGGAGCAGAACAAGCCCTGACAGTCACTGACGGTGAGCGTGGGTGAGCTGCTGAGGCGCAGGCAGTTGCCTTCCCTTTCTTCCCTTGTGGGCAGGCTTTCCTCGGCCTCCCTGCTGAACAGATTTAATAGGTTTTTAGAGGCTCGAAGGGCTCAACGCACCTAGCTTGGCTTTCTGTCAACCATACTGTGGGGCTTCATGCAGTGATGTCTCCATCAGGCCTGTACCTTCCAGGTAAACTAGTGCCTGTGCTTCACAGAGGTCTGTATTCTTGATTTATTGCGTATGTTTTCCCCAATAAAGGATTCATGACATAGTTTAGGAGTTGGGGCTAGTTTAATTATGCAGAGCAGCTTTGGATTAACCTGGAACCTTTGGAAGTTGGTGTCTCTGGGTTGATTAGTGATGGGTCTGTCAGGAAATTACACAGACTCGTGTGAAGTCTCCAACCTGTGTCAGGAATATACATAGGATATATAGGGCATGGACCAGCAGATCACCTCATTAACCAAATCACCTCAAAATCACCTCAACTGGTCAGGAGGGAGCTAAACCCACGCCAGTTGCAGCACAACTTCCAGCCCTCTCTTGGGAAGCGGGACGTGGGGGTAGACAATAGGTTAACAAAACTAAACCAGAATAAGATGTGTAATTGCTAAGAGTCTGATGTTGAGAAAGAAGCAACGTGTAGCCGTAATTAACAGCCAAATAATTGAGTGATTTGCCAAAGTCGTGCAGGATACGCAGCGTGATGTATATAGAGAACATGCAGTGAAAGGGGTTTGCAGGAAATTATCTGAGGTCGTGGGCTGTTTCAGGCAGCCTCTGCTTGCTAAAAAGGCCACCCCTGTAGGGCAGAGGCTGCTGAAGCAGCTGTGAGCCCCATCTTTTTGGGAATATTGAGAGTCCCCAAACCTTTCCTGGGCTGCACATACTTTCTCAGTCTCATTACCCCTGGGAAAGTAAAACATGAGAGTTTGTGCTGCATTCGTCTGAAGCTTTACTTTGTTTGAAAAAACACTGAACAGCCTTAAGAAAAAAAAAAAAAGAAAAAAACCAGGATGCTTTTTCTTTTCTAGTGAAAGCAAGTGTTAAATACTGGATTACAAGATTGGAAACAGAGTCGTATTTTTATGTGGCTCTTTTGTAATTCCAGGATTATGTCTAACAAAGATCCTCTTCAGCTACACCAGTGTTTCATTCGCTGTGGATGCTAGTGACCCCAGAGCTTTTCCTACTGCGTTAAACTCTCTGAGATGAGGTCTTTCTCTCTATATTCAAGATGGAATTTCCTTTTTTTCCTTCTTAGTATTTTGTTAACCTATTTTAGGAGTGATTCTTCTGGATTTATACCAAATATAGCTGCTGTGACTCAGCCTCCTCTGTTCCTGGTTTTGGACTTGGAGATCCACTTGCTGCTTTTGCGTTTTGTAGCACTTCCCTCCGCCTCTGTATTTTCCCCTCTTCGTTTCTAATCCAGTCCTCTTGTGTTCCTCAAGTAGTGTTCTTCAGTTTAAATGGCTTTCCTATTGATCCCAGGATTTTTTAGATTGTCACAGTATTTTATAAATCCACATTAGAAGAATTCAGCACGGGAGATTCACTGTATCCAGTTGGCCATTAGACTTTCACGAAGCCCTCACCTGACATTTTAATAATACAAATGATAGATATGGAACTTAAGTGTGTTATTTCAGTTGTTCTAGATCTCTAGGGAGACTCTCCTCCACATAGCACCTATGGAGGAAAGTTCCTCATGAGCTACGTGCACGGGCTGTCATCCTTTGAAGTCCATCATGATGCTTGTGAATGTTGTTGTCTCAACCATGGTCCCACACTGCAGGAAGGAAACTACATCAGGGTTGAATGTTCTTTTGCAATTTGTATGAGCTTATGTTGAGGGCAGGGTGAATTTAATGGTGAGCAGTGGCTGATCTACAGTCCTTGAAGCTATGAAGTGCTCTTCATGTCGCACAGAGTTGGGGCAGGATCGTGGCAGTTTTCTCTCTTTGCGTGGCAGCCGTGGTGCAGAACCCACGCGTTGTTTGGTTTTATGTGTGCTCTTCTGTTAATGGCCAGAAATAGGGCAGAATCACAGAATCCCAGAATCATCGAGGTTGGAAGAGACCTTGAAGCTTCTCCAGTCCAACCATGAACCTCACGCTGACCGTTCCCAACTCCACCAGATCCCTCAGCGCTGGGTCAGCCCGACTCTTCAACCCCTCCAGGGATGGGGACTCCCCCGCTGCCCTGGGCAGCCCATTCCAACGCCCAACAACCCCTTCTGCAAAGAAATCCTTCCTAAGAGCCAGTCTGACCCTGCCCTGGCGCAGCTTGAGGCCATTCCCTCTTGGCCTGCCGCTGGTTCCTTGGCTCAAGAGACTCATCCCCCCTCTCTGCACCCTCCTTTCAGGGAGTTGGAGAGGGCCAGGAGGTCTCCCCTCAGTCTCCTCTTCTCCACACTAAACCCCCCCAGTTCCCTCAGCCGCTCCCCATCACACCTGTGCTCCAGACCCTGCACCAGCTCCGTTGCCCTTCTCTGGACACGCTCGAGTCATTCAATGGCCTTTTTGGAGTGAGGGGCCCAAAACTGAACACAGTAATTGAGGGGCGGCCTCACCAGTGCCGAGTCCAGGGGTAAGATCCCTTCCCTGTCCCTGCTGGCCACGCTAGTGCTGATACAACAATTACTGCCCATTGTGGATGTGAGTGTCCATTTACTCTGATCTGGGCTGAAATCCTTAACTCACTTCGCACAGACTATTCAATAGCTGTGAGATGGAGATGAGCAGGCCGGACACAATGTGGTGCAGAAGGATGGAGAGGGACGGGAAGCTGACTTTGTCAATGATGTCAACGCGGATTTGCAAGATGGTACAGGGGCTGATGAGTATTTTTGCTTGCCTCTTAATTGCCAATAACTGGCAGCACAGACTTAGCAACTCTCTCTCATGTTCAGTTTTCTGTTTCCCCCTTCCAATGTCTGCAGAAGATTTTCAAAATCAGATGGCAACAGCAAATTGCAAATCAGGGGGATTAGTATTTGTATCAAACACACTCCAGCAGAAGGAGATTACAAGTCCTGGGACAGCCAATAGCAAGAGCTCAGGAGCGTAGCTATGGAGTGGGTGCTGCTGGAAGGGGTGAGAAGGAGTAGAGTTCAGTGACATTGGCCACCTGATATTCTGCTCTGGCCCCTCTACGAGGCTGCCTTGACAGATGTTTTGCTTCTGCCAAAATTTTGTGTTCTCCTCTGGAAATGCTTGGAGGTTTCACCTCTCTCTGCAGAATAAATTCCTTCAAAAAATGTCATTCCTGTTCTTCAGTATCATACCTTTCTTTCTCTTTCAGCCAATATCAATTATTTTGCATCAGATTAAAAAAAAACCAGTAGAGGTGCAGGCGCAGGCTTCATCTTTTTATGGATGCTCTCTGTGTAGGCTGATCTGAACAAAGAAGGGATGTGAGACCAGCGAGCATCAGTGGCAGCTTCGCCAAGAGGTGAAAAAGGCCCTACTCATCCACACCGAGCTCAAGTCTAAAATACCTGTGGTTTTGTACGCGCTCAGCGGGGTGTCATGTTAATTTGAAAAATAATAGTGGTAGCTGGGGGAAACCTGGCCTTCCTCTGCAAAGGGTTTAAACGCTGAAGATACACATTCACTTAATTGCTTGCCTGGGGCAAACAGATTGCCTAAGGGTGAAATTAAAGTGCCAGTCCTAGAAAGCTTTCTAATTACATTTCTGTAGCCTTCAACCACATTAGGAGGAGAAGTCTGATGCTATTGTGCTGATAGCTAAATCTAGGCACTGTTGCTTTATTATTTCCAGAGAAAAAGGAGAGGTGTGAAGTGCATCTTCCTCTCCCTGTGCTGTGCACCTTCCTCTGTAATTGGATTAGGAGCGTTTTGCACATTGAGGGGTGCTGGCAGGGGGAGCACGGCCCCAGTAACGCAGGGACCCCCGCGCCCCGGGAAATTTATATTGAGATGCTTTATGGGGTGTCATTCACTCTGCTCTGACTTCTCAACACATGCACCATTCTGTTTAAATGCATTCATATTTGCAAAGACATTTAAATATAAATTTTATATTAAAATATAATATTTAAATTTATATTATGAATTGAGAAGGAATAACCAGATTATTTTATAGTTACTGAAAGAAGTCTATTTGGGGAAAAAGAAAGAAAGAAAGGGGGGACCTTGGGGAAGTGTCTTGCTGTGTAATGCTCGTTCTTTATGAAGTGTATATTCCCAGGCTCTCCAGCTCGTAGAGGTCATGATTACTCTCACAATTTGCCCTCCTCTTCTTTCCATCAAGGACATTTTTTTTCCCCCGTGTTGCCTGGCAATTCATGTGAAGATTGTTTAGGTCCTGCCCTGTGCTCTCTCTCTCTGTTTTCTGTGTCGGTCACATTGTCAAGCATCTTAGGACTGGTCTTCCAGAGGATGCACATCCAGCCTGGTTTCGGTCTCGCTAACGGGGTGTGCTGCCGTTGGGGCTGCAGGGGATTTTACTATGCTCACTATACATTTAATTCTTTCTAGATCCCAGTTCCTTGTTAGCTCTCCAGGCATCATTCTTCCTTGCTATTGGAATCATCTCTTAAAGCTGAATTAATCTTTGAACTGAAACCAGGAACTCATTTTCTATTATTTTTTAAAGAAAAAGCCCATGCCACCCAATATTTCACAAAACACTGCCTGGGAGTATTGAGCTTATTTTCCAAGCATGTAAAAACAAACCTGTGAGTTCATTAAAAGCTAGAGTGAATCTTACCAAAATTAGTCCCCTGCCAGGCTGTGTTTTTCATCACAGGTAATATCAATTTGGGCATTGTCAGAGCAGAGAAGAATTTGGAGAAAGGAAATCTCTGGAGCCGGTGGTGTGCACCTGTTGTATGATTGATAGAGATAATTTAAGATGCGAATTGAATTGTTACGAAGAATGATGGCAAAAAGGTTATTATGTACAGAGATGATGCTTATCAGCATGAAAATAAATGTGTCACAAATTGGTTGCAAATCAAAGGCCTGATTTTTTTTTTTTTCTTTTTCGAAATGCATAAATAAGGGTGTGCGTCTGTAAGTCACGTAATCGCTGTCTAACATATGCTAGGGTCTTTGCAGAATATACAAAAGACTTTGCTCTGTAGAGTTTATAATGTCAAACTATGAGGCTACAGACATCTCTGTGTGCTTAAACCCAGGTGGGTTTAAGCATGCCTACGCCTAAGTGTGTTGTAAAACAGCTGCAGGCACTGAATTCTAAAAATAATTTAATTATTGGTCACAGGAGCTCCCTATCTATTTGGACATGTACAAGTGCTTAGTTTGGTGTTGGCTTTGGTACAAGGCAGCAGCACGTGTATGTTTTGGTGTCTTACTTCTGTTACATTATTATGGTGCGAAGACGTAGGGAGATGTTAAAGTTTAATTTCGGTGTATTTTGGAGAAAGCCATTACCCGAAGATTATATGTTCTGTCTTCAATTAAACGTTTGTCTTTGTACCTATAATACTACTGAAATTATATTAAAAATGCAGAAAGCTTAGGCACGCTGGCAATTGGACAGATTTTGTAGAGACAGTCTGAGTTGTGGTGGCAGTGTGTGTGTAAAATTTGGGGTAACCTGTTGACTGTACATGACATTTAAAAACCAAATTCACTGAATCTGTTAAATTGCAAAATTGATTTCTTACAATAGGGATTAACATGTAATTAAGCCATTTTGTGGCAAATGGAAACTCTTAGACATTTTTTTTTTGTCAGTGTGGGAGTCATAGCATCAAAGGGACACTGATTGATAGAAAATAAGGTTTTTATTACTGCTATGTTGAAAGGCATCGTAGCTCTCGGTGTGGAGGCTCCGGCATCCTTCAAGCCAAAGCAAATGTGAATGACAGATTAGTGAATTAAACTAATCATATCATTGCTGGATGCCCTCTTGAGTTTTATTGTTGCGTAATATCCTTTGACAGTGAACGTGTTGATTTTTTTGGTATTACTTTTATCGAAAATAGGGGTAGTTGCGATTGGAAATCCTACTTCACGCTCAGACACAGAGAGGATTGTCTCGTATTGGGTCGCATGACTATTGCATCATTAATATTTTAAACAAAACACTGGGATTCTTTTTTCCTACGCACGGATGCTGCAGCCCTGGCTGTTCAAATGGTTCCACGTATCCTTGACCTTACATGCAGGAGAAATCAATTTGAGGTGAATAGAAATGTTCACATGTGAAGACCAATATTTGCTTAGCTGCTTTAGAGTAAGCTTTTCCCTTTAAACATTTCCGAGAGACCTCAAAGACTTTTTTGTTGTTTTTTAATGTCAGCATACACTGTTATTTTAAGGAAGAAGTGAATGACTGCTCTGCTTTTAGTTTCTGCTGCGCCATTCAATCCCCAAACTGGCCTTATCCCCTCTCTAGATGAAAAACAAGAAAGCAAAGCTGGGTTGTCTGGCCAGCCTGAATCATAGGCCGGGATTTAGCAATTCTTTTTTGCTGATATAAACTGCAAGCTGTAAGCTCCTTCAAACTTCATTGAATCTCTTCCCACTCTTTAGGAAGGAAAGTCCGGAAATCTATGAAAAGTGTTAATTGTTGACTTGCTGTGGCCTTTCAGCCCTTTCCTTTGTCTGTGCTGCAAAAGCATTCCTGGTTTTGGCCTCCTGGGCTGGGTATATTCACTGGAAACCTGAATGGGTGAATAAGAGCACTGCAAAATCCTCTGTAATGGCAGGCTGAAAAATTCTTGGCTTTTACAGTGATTATGAAACAAATATGCTAATTGACTGCATATTGCATGCATTATAAAGTCATATACATTCACAGGTCTCGGTCTCCTGTCTCTTGGATAGTGTCTGCTACTAACCTTGGGTTATTCCTGTATTGAATGTTTAACTTATGTTTGAGACCTAGTACAGCTTTATAAACATATGTAGCCTTTATTTAAAGATTCCAAGTGATTGATCATGGTCATCCGATGTAAACTTTCCTTCTCTTACGCTGGTTATACATTGTTATACCTTGTATTTTTGCAGCATCCACCCATAGAGGCTTAGGCTCAGAGTCTATAATAAATGCCAAGTAGTAAAGAATTCAGATACGATGTGAGTTGGATACGTACTAGAGCAGCAGGGCACATGTGCAGAAGGAGGTGTGCATTCATGATAGGGAGGGAATTTGCTGAAGGTTGCTTCTTCACCCACCTGCAGCCACCCAGGAGCATGGCACGGTTTGGTAATGGAGGCAGTTGGGTTTGGGCAGCTGGTGAGATGTGTGGGACATGGACAGTGGGACTGAGCGCACCCTCAGCCAGTTCCCCGCCAACACTGAGCTGTGTGGTGCGGTGACACGCTGGAGGGAAGGGATCCATCCTGAGGGACCTGGGCAGGCTGGAGAGGGGGGACCCTCTGAACCTCATGGAGTGCAACAAGGCCAAGGGCAAGGTCCTGCCCATGGGTCGGGGCAATCCCAGGCACAAATCCAGGCTGGGCAAGGAGTGGCTGGAGAGCAGCCCCAAGGAGAAGGACTTGGGGGGGTTGGTGGGTGGAAAACTGCCTGTGAGCCAGCAACGTGTGCTGGCAGCCCAGAAAGCCGCCCGTGTGCTGGGCTGCACCCAGAGCAGTGTGGGCAGCAGGGCAAGGGGGGGATTCTCCCCCTCTGCTCCGCTCTCTGGAGACCCCCCTGCAGTGCTGGGTCCAGCTCTGGGGGCACCAACAGCAGAAGGACACGGACCTGCTCGAGCGGGGCCAGAGGAGGCCACGAAGATGCTTGGGGGGCTGGAGCACCCCCCTGTGAGGACAGGCTGAGAGAGTTGGGGGGTTCAGCTGGAGAAGAGAAGGCTCCGGGGAGACCTTAGAGCGGCCTCCCAGGACTGAAAGGGGCTACAGGAAAGCGGGGAGGGACTCTTCGTCAGGGGGGAGGGATAGGACGAGGGGGAATGCCTTTAAACTGAAAGAGGGGAGATTTAGATGAGATCTAAGGCAGAAATTGTTCCCTGTGAGGGTGGTGAGGCCCTGGCACAGGTTGCCCAGAGAAGCTGTGGCTGCCCCCTCCCTGGAAGGGTTCAAGGCCAGGTTGGACGGGGCTTTGGGCAACCTGGGCTACTGGAAGGTGGCCCTGCCCATGGCAGGGGGGTTGGAACTGGATGATCTTTAAGTTCCCTTCCAACCCAAAACCAGTCTGTGATTCGATGATGATTGTGATCCCCATCAGTGCTGCTTAACCTTCAGCCAAAGTGCAGAGCTGCTGTGGGCAAGGGGAGGGGAGCAAGCTGTAGAACATCTGGTCTCCCACTCAACTTTTTAAGTTTGAGAGGTGGAGGTGATTAAGTGAGTCTTTAGGATTTAAATCAACAAATTAATTTCATATTTTCAGCTTGAATCATCTTTATTTTGATGGCTTGTAATAGTTGTTGCAACACCACTGCCTTTGGGTGTGCATCCCTCTGTTTTTTTTTAGCCCGGACTGTCCTGTATTTCCTAAAGAAGTAAAAGCCCTGCCTGAGCTCTGCCCATGATTGTTATGAATATCTTATTTTCTTACTTGATTTCTGTTGTTCATCACTTGGCAGCTTTCACCTGAAAAAGCCAACGGTGTTCTTTTGCCTATTTTCCAAGTGGTAAGAAGTTGCCACATGTATTAACAGGGTTTTGGTGGTCCTTAGTAGCACCAGGCACAGCAAGACCAGCATAAGTCTGGGGTCTGTTATTGTTCTCCTTCCATGTGGATTGATTTCCAAACGGAGTGAATGAATGCCAGCGTCTGCCTGTCCTATGGGTAGGAAAGACTTTCAGTCTCCTGGGCTTGTTAATACAGTACCTCTTGCCAACACAAAATTACAAAAAGAGGATGATAAACAGACCTCTTGCCAAAGCTCCCTTTCCGCTAACAGATTTAGCCTGTGCTCTCCTTCATCTTCCCTGGTACAGCTTTGTTTTAGAACAAAGATTACAAAATATTTAAGGAAGAAGGGACTATTATGGAGGAATGATCCCCTCCATTTGCGCTGTTAATCTTCATTTTTACCGGTCTGTATAACCCGTCTTTGTCTGTGCATCAGCGTGAGCAAAGGAGAAGAGAGGGCAGGGAGGGATTGGCTGTGCTGCCTGCCCTGGGAACGGGACCGGAGCTGGAGGATGGCTCCATCGCCCTTCTGCTCCTGAACCCTGCGTTGGGTTTCCAGCTCTGACTGGAGAAGAAAGCGTACGACCAAAAAACAGGACCTGGGAGGAGATTGTTAGAGGGCACCAAGGAACAACCATGGCTGGAAGTCATAAATCACACAGTCAAAAACTGCAGCGCAGTGGATTTGAACGCTGACCAAATAAAGCCGAGAGGATTCTGACCCATCTATTATTAAAAGGACATCTCTGCCCTCATCTGATTTTAATTCCAGGAATACTGTATTTCTGGTGTGTCAACTTTGTGTGGTGTAATCCACTCAGAAACAAATTTAGATCTTTATCCTATTGCAGTGCGTGGGAAGGAGTGATGTTTTCAGTATTCAGGATATGGTTGGAAAGTGATTCTCCCACACTGAGGGGAGTAATTACAAAAATTGAAGGAAAGTAATTAGTGGTAGTGGTTGGAAATTTTGGAGCAAAACATAAATTAAAACATGTTTTTGAGGGTAACGTGAATTTTTCTGGTATTGACATTTTTCTGTCAGAAATTGGTTAATACAGTTTAGTTTGAGCCAGTGGAAAATAAAATAAAATAAAATGTGATACTGTAGCCTAAAATGAAAACAAGAGTTGATGCAGCCAGTGAGATTTGGATATGCCGTCCACAAGTGACCGCGTCCTCAGCTCGCTGTGAGTGTCACCTTCAACTCTCTCCAACCTGGTGTTTCTCTGGCTCACCACATCCCATTTTTAAATTATGCTTTAAACCCTTTGAGATGGGAGCCTCCACCTCCAAAACATGCTCAAATCCTTGAGTCTTGTCTATTGAAAAATATACTGATGGGAGCAAGTTTGACACTGGGGAGCTGAATCTTGGTCCTGCCAGTGTGGTCTTGCTTACCTTGAGCCCATCATCTCACTGCTCTCCTGCAGGCTTCTCAGCATCTCTAAAACGAAGCTGCAGTGGTGATGGATTATTTAATATTTTTAAAGAGCTTGGAAGAAGGGAAGCTTATATTTATTAGTAACATAAATTGTCTTTTTATGAATACTGTTTTTGTGTCTGCTACTAAAGTGTAGCTTCTCTTAGGAGAAGGAGCAATGGTTGACTGTGAGAAAGGCCTGAAGCAGCTCAAGAAGTCTCAGATAAGAAAGATAACTAAGAATATTATTTTGCCTTTTTTTTATAGTGACTGGGTGATGTTATAGGATAGATGCTTATAATGCAGCAAAATTTTCTAACCAAAGCCTCAATAATTCTATGATAGGTCAAATTCTGCATTAAATTAATAAAAAAAGTTGGTTAGATGCTATTTAGTGCTTGTTTAGCATCATAGCTGATGTGGTGAGTACATTTTCATGGTGCTGAGAGGCATCATAACATCGTCTGTTCGTCTGATACGCTACAGTATAGATACCCATCAGTGGCAAAGTGGGAATGCCGCCCTCTCCCCCAACACCCATCCAAGATTTCTGGTGTCCTGCCACGTGCCAAGGAAACTTCTGATTGGAGGCCATTGGGAAAATCCAAAGTCTCTGAAAAGCGGTTACAGCTGAGACAAAGAAAGTTACAGGCTGAGACTCTGGAGGGAGATGAAGGTCTGAGAAATGAGTTGCAGCACAAACTGTTTTGAGCCAGAAGTTGAAATGCTGGTTGGAAGGACATATGGAACCATCCGGTCCAACCTCACGCCCACAGCGGGGCTTTCACCAGCACCAGGTTGAGTCAACCATGGTTGGGCCTTGCTTAGACCAGTCCTGGAAACCTCCAGCAAATCTGTGGTCAACCTGGTCTAGTAATGCAGCGTCTACCTCGTCAAAAGGCTTTTCCTAATGCCAACCTGAATCTCCCAAGCCATCGTTTGTGGAAAGAAAGGAGCAGAGAGAAGAGTCTTCAAACTGTGTGTCCTGGGAAGTCTTTTCAGCAGAACACAATGAAGTAGGATTGTGAAGATGAAAGAATTGAGATAATCAGCCAGAGGAGGACATGGCTCAGTCGGAGAGCAGAATGAGAGCACTAAATACAAGAGTACAGCAGGGTTCATTTCAAAAGGAAAAGTCAGCAAGGCCTCAAGTTAAAGAAATTAATAGGAATATATCAAGGAAGTCGTTTGAGAACTACTGAGAATGGTTTTGGACACACAGGGACAGATATGTTAGAAGATTTAAAAAATACATGTATTTATTGGTTACCTGCTGGTGAAACCCATCAGTCTTGCAGATATAAAGTCAGGAATTTACAGCGCAGAATTCATCTGCGTACAGACATTTTATTCTCTGGAAACAAGCTAATATAACATCAGCTGTGCTAGCATCATTTTTTTTTTCTTATTGCCCAAGTTTCTTGCAGGGGAACTGGTTTCTCATTTACAGAGGCCCATAAGGGTATTTTTGTAAGCTCTGCCTAATTCAAATAATTCGATATATAGATCTTTTGCCACACCATGTTCAGGATCACTGAGCAACTGCTTGTTCTACCAAGTGCAACAAATGATCCTGTCTTCCTTGTCTTGTCTCTCGCTTTCTCAGGTTAGGACAAGGATTTTCTTTGCTATTTTGTAATATGCTATCTAGCATAGTTGAAACACCAAATTCTTTTGGATCCTCTGGCTTTTAAGTAGATCATAAACTTCAGCAAATGAAAAGTCAAGATTTTTCCTGCCTCAGCATTTATTTTTGGTCAGTTTGAGATCAGCAAATTCCAAAGTCAAGAGCTGCTTCGTGCTTATAAATTAGCCATTTAGTTTTTCATACAATGAAGATGCAAGGGCTTGTTCCTGTTATAGATGTCAAACTTTTCTCAAATAAAAGACGTGTGGGTTTATTTAGTTATTTTTCTGAGAGGAGGCAATAGTTGATGGGAATGTGGCTCTTTACGGGCTTGGCTAGGTGACTCCCAGCTAGCCCGTGCCACCCTCGTCTGTCTCAACGAATAGATGGGTGCTACTGCCCTGGTTTGGAGGTGGATCTGGATGAAAGATGCAGTATCTATGAAGAAAATACATTGTCAGTGTAATTAATGAGTAATTAATGAGTAATGCAATCCAGTCACGTTCAGAGCCTCATGAAGGGCCATACGCAAATGACGTTGTGTTGATCACCATCTGCATTAGCTGTACTGCTGACTTCAACACCACCCGTGTTCATACATTGAACGTCTTGACTGCTTGGGCGATGACTACGCTTCAAATATTTTCATATAATGCTTTTTATGTATTCCCTCAAAGTTGTGGTCTCTTGAATGGAGGGAATATTATTTAAATCAGCTCTCTAATTCAAAACTTGGCCGGAGAGTAAAACTGTGCAGCATCTTCTGAAGATGGTCTGTGTGTGGAGGACACTGATGCTGTCTGCAAACCTTTACCCCCTGAGGGACACAGACGTGCCATCCCAAATCTGGTCCACATCAGCAAAGGCATGCCTGCGTGCAGTGACATCGGCTGCTAAAGCGTTCCTGAGCTGCTGCTTCACTGCACTTCTTCATTTCCACTGGAAATGCTCCCAGAAAAAAAGGGTCCAGGACATGCCTGAGAGCAAGCCTGAAGTCAAATGTGCGTTTCAAATGTGGAAACACTTTTTAAAATAGCAAATGTTTTGTCAGGATTAAAGAAAAGCTTCTTGACTAGATCTTGCTGCTAGCTACCACTTCCTGGGTGCTTTATCAATCACAGAATCCCAGAATCATCGGGGTTGGAAAAGCCCTTGAAGCTCCTCCAGTCCAACCATGAACCTCACCCTGACCGTTCCCAACTCCACCAGATCCCTCAGCGCTGGGTCAGCCCGACTCTTCAACCCCTCCAGGGATGGGGACTCCCCCCCTGCCCTGGGCAGCCCATTCCAACGCCCAACAACCCCTTCTGCAAAGAAATCCTTCCTAAGAGCCAGTCTGACCCTGCCCTGGCGCAGCTTGAGGCCATTCCCTCTTGTCCTATCACTTATTACTTGGTTTAAAGAGACTCATCCCCCCTCTCTGCACCCTCCTTTCAGGGAGTTGGAGAGGGCCAGGAGGTCTCCCCTCAGCCTCCTCTTCTCCACACTAAACCCCCCCAGTTCCCTCAGCCGCTCCCCATCACACCTGTGCTCCAGACCCTGCACCAGCTCCGTTGCCCTTCTCTGGACACACTCGAGTCATTCAATGGCCTTTTTGGAGTGAGGGGCCCAAAACTGAACCCAGGAATCGAGGGGCGGCCTCACCAGTGCCAAGTCCAGGGGTAAGGTCACTTATCACAATAAAGATGGCAATATGAAAATCAATAGATGTATCAGCAGGATGGTTTGAGGACCAGGATGACCCTTCTGCTCCAGCTGCCTGAGTTTATGAAGCAGGGTGCTGCAGGTTTTGAGGAGCTGGAGTGTGTGGTACAAAGTTTACAGTTATTTGGGTAAAACAAGGCTGGAGCAGAGCTGAAATTTTCTTTGAAAGTGAAAAGTGGGGAGAACTGCAGAAGAAAAGCAATATTCAGGCTCTGGAATGATGCCCTAGATCGATGTGTGTAAACATCAAGGTAAGCTGAAGTATAGTGGAAGAAGTAAAAGTGAACATTATATTGTACAAACAAGAGCTACCATTAATAATTTACTGCTAATTGAAGCCTTAAACTTTTTGTGGAGTCTGGCCTTTCTTTGGTTTCCCTCTTTAAATTGATTTTTTTTAGAGTGCATTTTATTTTATTAATAAAAGATTAACTAAAATTGTGTCAATTTTGACCTGATTTTTTTTTATAAGGTCTTTAACAGGTTAAATAATTTTGCTTCAGGTCAGGTATGTTCAATCAACTTTTAGTTACAGTGTAGCTAAAAAAGGACTAAATTAAAATGGAGGTCTTAATTGTGGAAAACCACATTGTGTTATGAATCTCTGAGCCTGTGCGTGCTATCACAGTAGAGTTTTCTGGGGAAAGGTGGGACACAGCCTTGTAGCTTGCCTAAATTAACCTTTAGCTGATGAATTGGAAGTTAATTTAATTATTGTTTGGCAGATCCAAGTGAGGGTCGAGCTTCAAATGACTTAACTGAAAAATTGTCTGAAAATTATTGAAATTTGAATGCAGTGTAAGGTCAGGAGGTCTTTCCATGTTCAAGGAGGCTTTGGCTGAATGCTATTAGCATCTGATTTGTATAAAATTAATTTAAAGGGGTGATGTGCAGATCAAGGAAGAAACATATCTTTTTGCTTTGCCTTTTTTTTTTGTTCATGCTCTCTCACGTTTGGTTCTGTGCTGTCTTACGTGAAATAAATAATTTTTGATACATATATTTTTCTCTCAGAGGATAAAATACCACTCTCTTTCCAAAGGAAAGTGTGGGGAACGGGTCTCTCGAAAGCACCTACATCCCAGTTTCACCAAAGATGAAGGCAAATCACAACTTAAGCGGTGTGGGAAGTTAAAGGGTCAGTCACCTAGACACAAGGACTGACATGAAACAAGATGGAGAAGTGTCTGTCATCCAGCAAAGCTCACATTTGCATTATTTACTCTTTTCTTTACAATTGGACTTAAGTTTAGACTTACTATTTAATTTTTTGAGACCCTGAAACGTCCACCTGTCAGTGTCACAGTTTTAAGAACACTGTAAAATATATTTATTTCTCAGTAACACTCAGCTCCTAAAGATTTTATTCACTTAATCTGAAAAGAAAATGAAAATAACTTCATGAACTTCCTGAATCTTGCATGCCTATACATGAGTAAACCTATTCTTTTCTTTCAGGATTTTTTAAACCTCCTTCAATGTCATCTTTCTTTGCCTCTGCACTGTGTGGTAGAAGTGGGAAATACCTATATTTCTGTATATTTCTCTATATTTCTGTATACCAGAGTGGGTGAGGCGTATAAGATGGCAGATCCACCAAGAGGTGCATAGAAATACTTGCGTTAAAGTTTGTTGATGTGTTAAAAATTACTGATGCCCACCAGTATTTGAAGACTGAAGGCGTGAATGTCTTTGGGAAGCAGCGAAGCTGGTCACGGCGTTTTCAAAATAAACTAATGGTAGAGAAAAACAGCAGGGTAGGATGTTGCTTTTGTCTTGTGTCTGTAGTAGTTTGAATAATTAGTGTCTATATTAGTGGTGATACCTGTGCTGGTTCTTGAGTGCTTTGAGTGCTCCCGTAGGAAGAGGATGCAGTAGGCGATGTCCCAGGGTGTCACCAGGGACGGGGGACAGAGTCCTCTGCCTTGGCAGTGGCAGGAGAGCGCGACGTGGAGTGCAAAGCCCAGCTCTGGTCCAGCGAGGCGAGAGCAGCCGAGCGTAGCTCTGCAGCCACTTCACAGCACAGCGAGTCCCACCTCAGCATTCACAATACAGGCGTTTTAATTTCCCTTCTTGTGCTGCTTGGAAATCCCCCGTGCAAACTCCTTTGACCGGCGCGTTGGCCTGCTGATGGCGTGGTGGCTGCCCGACGACTGACCTCTCTTGTATTTCTGTTTGCTCTTCATCTGAAGTAATTTCCTAGTGTGATGGAAGCATGTCATGCACTTTCAGAGGAAAGATAAAATAGATGAAAATGTAACCAGGTTACAGCCAGAAGGTATCCCAAGTGTGTTTGCTAGCAGCTTATTCCCATGGCATTCCTGCGGGAGTTACTCCTTCAGCTCCTTGCTGGAGTCTCAGCAGCTTCTAAGCAACTGAGCATCACTGCCGTGGGGATTAGGAAGCAGTGGAAGCTCCGTGCAGTAGAGCAATACTTGTGTTTGTCTGTTTATAATTCATTTCTATTAGTCTTTTTGTTGTGCATTCATGGCCACAAGCAAGTGCTGCAAGTTATTGTGGTGAAGGAGGTTTAATTTTGCTAATCCTGTTTTATTCCCATTTCAGTGTAGCTTTTTGAATGCCACTGTGCGGTGCCTGGAATGAATTTAAAATGTATTTTTTGAATGGTATTGTCTTGCAGAATGTATAGCTCATCTGAATGTGCTTTAATACTAGATGCTGAAAAGAAAGAAAATCATCCATCTGAAAATGCTGTTCGCATGGACTTTTTCATGCTGGTTGGAAATAACACCCTGCATACCAAGCAGGGAGGAAGCACAAACCTCTTCCTCACAATACACTCAAACCCCTAACGTGATTACAGTTTTTTTATTTTGGCTAAAAAGCATTTTCTTTCATCCTTCTCAATAAGAGTGTTTCTTTTTCCTGTTTGGTACAACACCTAGTGCAAGCCAGACATATGCAATAATTTTCACCAAATTATGATTTATTTGTACTCTTTACACCCAGAAGAGCGCAAATGAAATGATGACTGCGTTGAACAAGGCATTTTATAGATGCAGCCGTGACTCAGTCCTTGCCTGGGAGCAGGTCCAGCTGTCACTGCGTGGTTCTGGGTGGAGGAACACACATTCAACTGGAAGGCAGAGGGAAGAGGGACCCTCATCAACTTTATTTCCTGAGCAGGAAGGCTCAGCTGGGTAGGACGCTGGCTCTGTGTGTGTGGGGAGGAGAATATAGGGCTGGAGTAAGATGGACCCATCGCTTCCTTGCTCTGTTGTGAGTGTCCTCAACTCACAGATCCTCTGAAATGGCCAATGCAAAGAGCTACATTCCCGTGCTTGACTGATGGATAGGATGTGGCTTTTCGCAGCCATCTGGTATTGCTACAGGGATGTCCCGTTGGTCCCTGGGCAAAGAGCCACCATTCAGCACCACAGACACATTTGTTGGGAGCATAGTCCAATGTCAGGCATCATGCTGTTAGTGGGGGGACCAGGCACCTAAAATGGAGCCGGGATATTGACTTTTCTCCTGGGAACACAAGGATGGCTGGATGGTCAGAGGTCCTCACTGGCTAAAAGCCTGTCTGGGGGAGAGAAAGAATTGCTCTGTCCCCCGAGAGGCTTTTCAAATCCCACCATCCTGGCAGCGAGGGATGTGCTCAGACAAGCAAAGCAACCAGCCACCCCCTTTGCTTGTTTTGAAGCTACAACACAATTATTTCTACTGATGCCTCCACTTGCTTGGGTTATGAGAAAGAGTGTGTGATTGCTGCCTCTCCACCATCTCCAGGTCATTTGTGATTTATTTTTTTTTACAGATGTGTATCACATTCCCTGTCCCACTGGACATTTCTTGTCTGGACTTGAAGAGTCCTATTAGTCCTATTGTAAAACTGTGATTTAACAGTTAATTATGGCCAGGAAGTCTTTGCAACTCTATGACACCTCTCTCCTCCTTTTTCTCTCGAGTCCTGTTTGTGACATCTATTACTTAAAGCATCATGTACTAGTAGTAACCCTTAGGCTATGTATATTACTGGTGTTTTAATTCAGAACAGTGTCACAGAATCATAGAATATGAGGTTGGAAGGGACCTCAAGGGACCACTTTGAAGGTAACTCCCACCAACTGTGTTGTTTCTATGTGCAAAGTGGTTTTGGTGCACATAGACCAGATTTCTTTCAGAAGCTTCACTCCAGTTGCCCATTGTGTGTCCTCCAACCTCTTATGGGACATACAGGTCCATACTGGTGATGGACATACCAGTAAAGGATGTACTGGTGATGTCCTTTAGACAGCTTCAAGGCATGCATTGGGTAGGGATCAGACTAAAACCCAGACTAGATCTAGTCCAAAGGAAACCCTCAAAGTACAGAGGGTGTAGCCATAGGAGCCTCAGCACAAACTGCTTTGCCTGATTATGTCTGATTCACCAAAGTATTTGTTAACATAGACATATCTTTGAATTTTTATAGTGCTTTTCCTTGTCAGAATATTTTATGACCATCAAAAATGTGAAACACCTTCTTGCCTTACTCCCACTATTGATGTGGAATCTGCATTGCAGGCTGATGGTGGAATCCAATTGCAAAAAAAAAAAAAGTCATTGATGGAGGCATTTGGGTGAAAAGGAAGAGGTTTTGGTTTCCAGGCTTGTGTTTAGAGCAGCGGTATGCATGCTCCTCATGCATTGTGTTGTGCTGGCACTTCTGGGCAGCACGTTCCCCCACCTTGTTACTGTCAAACCATCTCCTCTCAGATGCTGTCAGTTTACTGAAAAAGTGAGGTGAAACGTGTCCTATGTGCTTTGGACAGGGAGAGGAATTTCACTTCGGTGCCTTGTCTGCGATGATTTGTTTGGAGAAATAATGTGCGATAGAGAGGGGGTGGTTGGGCTTAAATCAACATTCTTTTTCACTAGAGAAAAGAAAATATCCACGAATGTAGACGACTTTTTAATTTCATGTTCATATGAAGAAGTCATATGTGGTTAAAGTAGCGGTAGGTAGGTATCAGATAGCGTATGTGGACACGTAACGTGTGCGTTTGTGAAGTTTGAGGTATATGTATGAGTGTGTCCTGTATCAGCCACATCCTGCACTGAAATAGCCCCCTGTGTTGCACAGCATCCTTCTGGCAGCCAAAAGCCTGGGTCTTGGATGGACGCTTATGGAAGCTGGTGTTCACCCTCTCAGGGAGAGATGACGTTGGGTTTTCTCCAAGACAAGAACTCTAAGCCAGACAGCAAACACCCGCTTGCTCATCAAGGAGACTCACAGCACTGCCTGGGGACAGGAGGCCCAAATGGCCATAAACCCCTTGTGCTTCAGTGTAAATCCCCAGCCATAGTGTCTCACAGACGTGAAGTTTTGCATTGATTTTCCCGTCAATCTTCTTAAGAGCTCCATCGCGCGTTACCGAAGCCGCTGGTGTAAATGCGTGTCTCCGTGTAGCTTTCTCTTCCAGTTTGCCTTATAACCGTGATTCCCTTTGCTTTGAGAATTGCTCCTTCTGTGCTAACTTGGGGGTGGAGGGAAGGCTAATTAATTAAGCAGTAATTGTTGTCAAGTCAATTGGTGCTAACATTTAACATTTGACTTGTTTACTATCCTGAGGTAAAGCGGAAGGAGTTAATGATCTAACAAATTGTGCATCCATCATGAGAGACTTGTTTGGAAAGAATGGTGTTATTTATGAACTGTAAAATACTACATTTTAGAAAACCCCACATTTTGAAGCAAGATCGTTGAGGTTCTTGTGTGAAATTAATACTAGATAGCTGTGGAGACAAGTGTGTCGCCTAATAAAGCTTAATGACTGATTTTCCCATTAATCAGAATTGAGAATGTGCTTCATTAAGATAATTAACTGAGCCAGTTGCTTAACTGACAGTTAGTAGACACAAATTCCCAAGTTACTTGCTTTCCTCTAAATAAAACTCACACGAAGCTAACCCAGCACTGCTTCATCATCTTTATTGGAGAGAGAAACAGAAGGGCTGTTAAAATCTCACTGCTCGCGTTAGGTCTGTGACTGCATCTCCCCATCTGGGACAGCGGTGAGGTGTGGTGGGTGCCACTGGGTGCCCTGCGCAGCGTTGAGCAGGACCCAAGCCCTGGGCTCGAGGTTATTATAGTCAATTCACGCCGAAAGCTCACAAATATTTGCCGCTCTCCATCTCGCCAGCAGCAAACGGTCTTTTATCTGCTAATTGCTGAAAGGTCAGGTCTTCATTGTGGTTGTTTTTGTCACCAAGAACTATTAGCTTCTCCAAGGGGGAGAATTCCTTGTCTGAATTTGTGGCTTCTCCTCTTTGTTCATTGCAAGCTGGAAGTGGGGTCATGAGTCTTGGGCCCCCCTGAAGGCAGGGATGTATAAGATTAATTTGCTCTGGGTACATTTGTAGGCAGAATATGCAGCGCTGAAGAAGTTAGGGGAATTAACTGAGAGATCCAAAACTTGAATTATTAAATATGCTATCTGGCTGTAACGTCTACTTGTAAATCCTTTCCTTCGCAGCTCTCTGTGTCTTGAATGATAACGTGGTAATGCTATGACGTAGCAGAAGACTCTTTGTACAGAAGACGACTCTGGAGCTAACGTAAGGCATTTGTCTCAGCTCTGCTTCTCTTTTGTCCTCAGAGTTCCCGGTCTTCCACCATGAACCCTGTTTACAGCCCCGTCCAACCTGGGGCTCCCTACGGAAACCCGAAGAACATGGCGTATACAGGTAGGACCGGTGTTCGGTGGCTCTTTTGTGAATGTCCGTGTTCGGTGGTGAGAGCAGATGATCATTAATGAGTGGTTAATCCCTTAACGAAGGGAGGAAGAGTTCCCATCAGGGAGCCAGATGGGAACGTGACTTGCAGGAAAAACTCTTCAGTAAAGCCAATGCAGCAAGGTTAGTGAGAAGAAATGGATCTGAATTCATAAGAAGAGGATGCCCTGGAAATCCTAAAGAAAAGGATCAAAAGGAGGTTTCTTTAGACAAACAAAACACACAAGAAGTTGCTGGGGAAGTCAGCTGGGGGCCTTGCCTCCAGAGCTGAACTGAGTGACTCGGGTGCACGTGCTGGAATAATCCTGCCATAGAAATGAGGATCCCACAGGCGAGAGCTTGTTATTTGGAGAACGTGTAGTTATTGTTCTAGGTGGTGATTTAAACTGCATTATTGACTGATTTTTTTTATTTTCAAGTTACGCTTTGGTTGAGTTAATCTTATGTTGAACAGCAGCTCTGATGTCTGTTTGAAGTCCATCTTTAGAACTGAGTTGTCTAAAAATGTCATCTTTAATACTTGAAAAAGGCACTGAAATATGTTTACCATAATTATGTAACTAGTGGGGAACTAAAGTGTACTGATACGGAAAAAGATTTAGCTCAGGGAGAAATAGTTCTTTGGAAGAAGAAAATCTCAGTTTAGGTGTATCTGTGATTTTCGCCATGGATTATGTTTACCGTGTGTTCTTCTGATCTTGTAAGCACCTTACAAAACCAGCCTTGGAAGACTCCTTCTAACGTTTTGTTGAGTGTGATCAGCTATTAAGTGTCATACCGTGTTAAGACTTCCTTCTTTATATTTGCATTGCCAGTTGTATGAGTTGACTTTTACCTAATGTGTGAAATTGCTTGGGAATGTGCTTTTCTGGGGGAGAGTGGTCAAGAGCAAATGGAAATGAACATCAAATGCTCTCAGCTACTTCATTTACAAACTCTTCTCATTGACTTCGGTAGCTGCTTCAGCCCGTAGATCAGTAGGGCTGGCTGCGTCGCTGCGAGGAGACCCGTCTGATACTCTGCGGAGCAGAGAGTTCCTCAAAGGCGTTTTGCCCCATTTTCATTCACCCTTTCTTTTTCCCCATCAAATTTATGCATGCTGCTTTGTTGGAGATACTGTAGCTCGGGGGAACTTTGGTCTCACAGTCAAAGCACTAGAGGCTTGGAAAAAAAATATTTCTGTGAATAATAGTCTCTTCAAAAATACCACCATTGTAAGAGGACTGCAGGCTCCAGCGGTGCTTGGGTGATAGAATGAGCTCATAAGTGCACAGTTATTTTCCTGCACTAGAAAGAACAGCAATTTTGTGCTTTCCAGCACAAGGGTGGTTTGGAGAAGCGTCCACTTCTCTCCTGCTTTACTTCCTTTTTTTTTGCATGTGTTCAAAGCTCCACCTTAATATCTGTGGAATGTAGATTTTCTATATTTGATTTCATACAAGCCTGAATGTTTTAGAAGCTGCTTTCTGGCGCTTGATAAGACAATTTTATTCAAATATTGAGGTGCAGATTGGATAGTTTGTACCTTGACCTTTCTGGAAGGAGAATTTTAGAGAGTGACTTCTGGTTTAGATGAATGAATTCTACATGACTGCATTCTGAATAATGGCAACGTCAATAGGATATTATCTTCTAAAATAACCTGCTGGTTAATAACCATGAAGATTATTCTGTGCACTTAAACATATAAAGCTATTGTCTCCCTTGGCCAACTTGTGCCAGCTCTGGTAGGGATCATGGCGAGGTGGCCCCCATGAGACTGGTTTCCCCCCAAACCATCAGACTTCAGGCATTTGTCTTCCAGAGTTTGTGGTAAATGAAGGGAGATCAGTGGTGTATGTGCACGATAACCTTGGGAGAAAAAAGTTGGAGGCAGATCAATGTAACAAGGTCCTTTCTTATGTCAGTAGAAAAACAAAGAAGGGAAGAGTCAAGTGACTGCTTGAACACAGGACACTGAAGTAGGAATTGAATGATATTAGTGCTTGGTTTTTCTATTGCAGAGGTGTAAGGTAAGGAGTCAGTGGGCTGAATTCTTACAATGAAGTCCCAAAATAGATAATAGGTTAAAAAGTGTTTAAACGAAGAGTCATTTTCTTTGCTAGGCAAATAGTATTACAAAACCTTTCAAATACGAATTTGTTTCAATATTTAATAAAAGACCTAAAGTTGTACTGCAAAAAAGGGGGGAAAAAATTAAATTCTTTCCTCTATATATCAAAGACAGGCAACTCCAGAGGGTGACATGAACAATTATTAAAAGAAAGCTGCCATGTCTCTGGCGTTACAAGTGCCAGGCTCTGTCTATCTAATTCTTGCTTTCTGTTCTTAGACTTCATTCACATCGCTTTAACTTGCGTCATTTAGCTACGTATCAGCTTCTAATATAGCCACAAGCTATTCTGGAGGATATTTAAGCTCAGAGAGATGAACAAAATAGACTTTCCACAGGAGGAGCATGAAGTTAAAGAGTTTGTAGATACTTCCTTCTCAGATTGCTTCGAAAATAATCGCTAAAGCATATGACATGGTAGATCTGGAGGGGATGTTGACTGCCATCGCGTGTGCAAACCCCTTCCATGGTGCTGGGAGCTCATTACAACTTTGGGGCTTCACGAGCGTCTCAGTCCTGATCAGCAGTTGAATTGGAAGTTTGCTCAGAGCCCCTAATTTGAAATAACACATCAGCAAACCATTCCCATGATCATTTCATGAGACAGAGTGTATGACATCTGTCCCAAAATTTTAATTGGGATGTGATATAGCATTTATACAGTATAAGATAGAAGTTTTTTGTTAATCTCATCTTTTTGCAGTAGTGGCAGACACTGAAAAAAAAATTAATGCCAAGCTTTATATTAGGCAAGAAAGAGAAAGAAAAAAACCTGAAGTGTAATAAAGTTGAGGGTAAAGGTTGTTAGCCCTAGGCTATGTTCTCTATTTGCTTTAGAGTTCAGGTTTTTTACCCCAAATCTAGTACAGCACATGTATTACTTAAATTTTTGTCTTCAAAGATCATGCATAAACCATTAATTTCTGACCTTGTGGAATAAAACTCATGTGGGATATATGTGGAAAGAAAACAAGGATGGTAATCAGGATACTGGCGGGTTGAATTCTATGCTCTTGTGGTTTTTTAGTGTAAATGTGAATGCTTTATATAGAATAGCTTGCTTTTGGTTGAAATAATCAGTTTTAATCTGATTTTCTTTTTGTTCTCACTTCTTTTTGTTTTCCGTACCTGGTGGGCTAAGGAGCGACGTCCATTTCAAGATAAATACAAAAATTTGTACCAAATTGGCTGCTTGTGTGTTAGGGAGAATGGGAAATCCTTGGCACACACTCAAGTACTTGAGGTACCATACGTTTAGTCAGATACTTCATTTTTCCATTTTGATTTTCCTTACAGGAAGCACGAAGGACAGTTATTTCCTAAACGGTTTTTAGGAAAAAGTGTGGTCTGAGTTAGATGAATTTTAATGGGAAATTCTAATTAAGTTAACAAAAGGAAGTTTTAAAATAGAGTTATTGGGTGAAACAAAGTCAGAAGTATTAAGTTCATAAGAGAAATGTTTATTGAAACATTCCCCATATTTGAACTAATAGTTTTATTAAGCAAGGGTGGTTTGTCATGTGGTTAGTATGTCTCATTTTTCAGGTTCCTTATGACCCAGATCTGTTGAATCGCAACCTCCTTCCCGTTTTTTCTCCTAAACTGAAAGAGCAGAATAAGCCTTGTGCGTTTTCTGCTGGCGGTGCTTTCTCGCTGTTGGATGAGCTGCTTGTTGAGCTGAGCTGAGGTGACATACAGACAATATTCTTGCTGCAGATGGAGCTACATCTGTCCAACACCGGGTTTGTGCGAGTCCGGGTTCCTCGTGCTCGGCTGGCGACTGCTTCCACTTCGCTAATTTGGTGTATTTTAGAACATCAGCAGCAAACAGTGTTTGAGTGTTGTTTACTATTTAATTAAAACAGACTGTAATTAACTCAGATCTTCATGTAAGCTATTGTTTTAATTGAGGTTAACTTTAAAATGTATTTAAGGACTCCCATTTGCTTTTATATTATTGGTAGAATTCACTTTACCTGCCCCAAATGTGAGCTGACTGGTTTTCATTTGGCACGGTATCCTTCCTATTTTCTTGCATCCACGTTTGCTAAGGCACCAGTCCTGCAGCAAATAGATTAGCTCGTTGGTGTGGAATCAGGGATGAAGAATCAGTCTCTCCTGTAGCTTGTTTGACTTCAAGCGTGAAACTATAAAAGTGTTTGTTATAGCTCACACTATTATCATTTTCCCTGCCAGAGGCTGATTAATATGCTGATAAGATGCTGTGATTCATGAACCTTCAGTAGACTGACTCTGTATTCGTCGTAGTTATTACTAAATAATAAATGATAATAAAATCCAAGAGCCCAAAGATGTGAAGCTGGTTAGTAAGTCTCCAAGGAGTTTGTGTCACATCGCTCTAGCGCACGACACTTCCCAGGTCCTGCTGCAGCACCAACCTGCTCAGAAGAGACGTTCTCCAGCTCAAGTTTTTTGCTGATGGAAGCCCTTGGTTTGCTTTTGACAAACAGCTCTGCTCAGGCTCTATGTGCCATGAAGCAATATTTCTGTTCCCCCTCTCAGTTATTGAAGGTAAGGGAAGAATGCTTTTATTCTGTAGGTTATTTGACATTTTAGAAGGAACAGGACAAGTTCAGAAAAATCACTAAACAATATGGATATATTCTCTTCTGTTCCTTCTTTGACCACAGATTACTGATGCTACTTTTCCAGATGATTGTCCCCCTTCACCTTTTCCCACATCTGACCTTCTGCTTGCTCTCTGACAAAAATTCACACTTTTATTTCAAACTCCCTGTACTAGTCCTAAATCCCTGCTGTGGAAGCACCAGTACTTTTGTATCTGATGCACACACCGTTTGACCCTGCCTGGGGTCTCTCCTGGTCACCCAGATTCAGAATTGTTTTGCCCAGTTTTAGGTACCTGCAGCATGGATGTGAGTGTTCCCCCAAACTGCTTTAATGGTAAGGGGCAAGAAAAGAGCATCTCCCATGTGGTCTGTTGTACTTGATAAGCCAGTGGATTGTGTCCTAGAAGTGGTCGTTTCTGATATTGAAAGGTGTATTGATGACTGACTCAGATGTAGACATCTACACAAAGTGGTCTGTGTTTGGTCTTGAGTCCCATCCCTGGGTTTGTGTCTGAATTATTTACTGCAGGTCTTCTAAAATGGTAAAATCTGTTTTAAAGAGATTCTGTCTTGACCAGGTTATGTGCCTGGCTCTTGGGTAGGAAGGGAAAGGCAAACATTGCACCAGGGAAGGTTTAGACTAGATATTAGGAAACATTTCTTTACAGAACGGGTTGTTAAGTGTTGGAATGGGCTGCCCAGGGAGGTGGTGGAGTCCCCATCCCTGGAGGGGTTGAAGAGTCGGGTTGACCCAGCGCTGAGGGATCTGGTGGAGTTGGGAACGGTCAGTGTGAGGTTCATGGTTGGACTGGAGGAGCTTCAAGGTCGTTTCCAACCTCGATGATTCTGGTATTCTGTGATTCTGTATCTTCAGAGGTGTGAGGCAAGGAAGGATTGTAGCTCTCTTTCTAGGCTGGTACTCCCCCCACATGTAAAATGAGGACACCTTGCGCACTGAAGGCCAGCTGGGCCGATCATTTCTCAAACACAAGGTTTTCAGCACTCTCTAATCCCTACAGCCCATGTCCATCGCTGTGGTCTCTCCTCAAGGCCATCAGATCAAGGTTGTTTGAACTAGTGAGGATGCTTGGTCCAAAGCTACGTAGGTCACTGATCTTCACACCTCTTTGGTCTTGCTCAGGAAAGAGTCAGGGATGTGCAGCTTGGTGACAGCTGGGGACAGTGTGGCAGGAAGCAACGCAAGGAGTCCTCAAGAAGGAGGGTCCCACCCTCCTAAAGGGCATAGAGAAGACAAACAAGTCTCTGTTTCTTTCAGGAACCAGCAGATCACCGAGTACAAATGTGAGCTGCTGTCATCAAGAAGCTTTTGTTGGGGGGCAGTGTTCAAATGGCCTAATCCTCTAGTTTTGATAAATAAAAATGTGCATTTCAGAGTTGTGATACTGAATGTGCTTGTCCTGTTGATAGTCAATTAGCCATGATCAATTAGCCACCCATTACTGAAGGTCGATAAGGAGTTCACTTCTCCAGGTGTGGCTCAGTGGGTGCTACTGCAGGGTCCTCATCTCCATCCTGCAACTCTCAAGGGGTTTCCACAGAAATCTCTTAGGGTCAGTGTCACCCTGTCTGGGGCAGTTTATCCTTATATATCCTTAAATCCAATCAGATACAGGCTGGGAACTCTCCGCTCTTCCGCCTCCGTTGCACATAAGGCTTGGGAATCCCACTGGCAGCATCTGAAGGTACTGGATACCCTCATGACTTCTCCCAGGGCTTTTCCTGAGCTGTCAGGTGGAGCCCCCACCCTTCCTGTGTCCTTGCAGCAGGAATTCCCTCGTCTCTCTTCTTAATCAACCTTATCCCTTTTACTCAAGTCCTTTTTCCATTTTGCTAATTGTATCCATCATGCGTTCAGGTTTCTGCCGTGGACCTTCCGCTGCTTCTCCACTTGTTTTTTGTCTCGGAGAGGGCTGGAAGGTAGCACCCTCCATCACCCCCTTCCTTGGCTTTTGGGGAAAGATTATCAGCCAAGCCCCTCTGCTGCTCTTCTGGTCCTTCTCCTTCTTGCATTGCTCGTTCCCTGGAGCCTTTCACTCCATCCCAGCTATTTTTCTTGCTCTCTTGCAGCCTGTCAGCCAGGCCCAGCTGGCAAACACCTGCACAAGTCCGGAAGAGCCGGACTTATTTCTCCAGGAGGAACCTGACGCCTTTTAATAAAAGGTCTTTGTGCGACTGGGTTCTGTTTAGCTGCATTTCCAAAGTGGATTAACCTAGACTGCCCAGAGGCGTTTTTAGTGAGCCTCAGCAGCACACCAACGTGAAATAAATATTCAAGGGTAGCTGCTCAGCAAGTTTTATCCTGCACAAGATTCACCAAAGTATTTCGGGGAAGCAGAGGAGCAGTCTGAAGCAAGGAAGACTTTGAATCACATTTGCGATTCATCTGTGATGTTGCTGTGAGGCCCAGTATGTTCTTCCTCAAGTAACAAATGTGTCATCTTCATTGGAAAGCATAAAATAGTCTTATTTCTGATGATTTAAGGAGAAGTCCTGGCTAAGAGCTTTACCATTTGTATGTAGGAAAGCGTAGTGTCTCCCTGTGTCACTTGTCAAACTTTTTTTTACGCTGTCTGCAAGGTCTGGGTTCATTTGCTTTCTAATTTAATTGATTTTCCTGCTTCTTCAAGTGGCAATCTCTCTGTGGGATTTTTGAGAGCATTGAGAAAGATATATGACAGTAATGTAATTTTAATTTACAGTATAATGCACGCGTGTGGTTATAGTTACAAGATTTTGTGATAGAGAATAGGTGTGGCTGGTAGGCAAATATGTGAGTCAACATATTAAATTCCTACTTTCTTTTCTGTTGGTGGAAAGGCATCGGTTTGATACTCTTCTTGTGTGTCTGAAATCTTGGAGATCTTGCAGAGGGAGTCCCAAAAGAGTTAAGGATTTGTGCGAGCTGATGCTTTTAGGTTTTGACCCATACTGGCAGGCTGCACAAGTCTGAAGCAAAAATTGTACAGCCATCAGGGTCTTAATTCTCTCTAAATCATTGCAGAAAGGTGGAGAACAGACATGTAGTCAACTTCACAGCCGTTGCTCTGGGCTGTAGGTTGACCAGCGCTGCTTGCCCAGGGTGGGTTTCCTCTAGGACCCTCCACACCTCTGCTACTGCTTGTGAGTGAGCCCTGCTCCGTCCTCTTTGGGCAGGGAAAGCTCCAGTGCTTCCTCCAGCACATGAGCTCTCCCACCCATGATTTGAGACCTCTGCACGCTCCAGAAGAGCAAGACGCATCCCTAAGCCAGGCTGTTTGCTGCACTCCCAAATTACAGACTCCCAAGTGGTGTCATTTTTTTTCCCCAAGGTGAAACCACAACATTTGTTTGGACATAATGATTAACAGAGGGAATCGGCACCGTCCACCCTTGGGTCATCGGTTTTGTTGGCAGGACAGGAGGTGTGGGGTTCTCACGTGTGTTTCTATCCTACTCTGTGTCATTTGTATTCGTTGTTGAACCTCAGACACAACTGCACATGTGAGGACTGACCTGATTTACACTTGACTGTTCATTTAATTTATTGGTATGTTGAAAGCCGGTAGCCTCCAATTTTGTAGAAGACAGAAGGATGTTCTGATAGGATTTCTGCAGTTGGCTTTTAATCCTCTTTTGTGTACTTTTTGTGGGACAAAAATAATTCTAGGCTTGATTTCAGCCTTTGTTATTAACTTAAAATTAAAATTTTGCTGCATTATTCTCGGAAAGGCTAGGCCTTTGATAACAGATTAGTTCTTTGGCCACGGAAACCAAGTTCTTTCAGAACTGCTGTGTGCGAAGAGGATAAACTTGACGTTTTTCCTTTTTTTTTGGCATTCCTCAGCACATTTCTGGGGAGTGCCGAGGAACGTGAGGAAAATGGCTTTGATGCTGAAGCAGGCAGGGTTGGTGATGCTGAAGCAGGCAGGGTTGGGGTGCTCTCCTTCTTATTTTTCCTTCTGCTTGTAAGATCTTCATGCATGTCTACTCCTTCCATTGGTTGAGAAATGCCATTTCTGGATTTAATTAGGTGATCCATTGCTTACTGGTTCTGTAAAACAGGAATTTTAAAGTGTGTTCAGGGTGTTGAATTGATTTCAGGGCGATTAAAAATGTATGAAGTGGGTACAGTGAATATTTTTCCTCTGGCGTTTCTTCATGTTTATTAATTGGTGTGTATAGAGCAGACAGGAAAATCATACTTGACTGGGAGAAGAATGAGCTCTGACTTGTGTAGACTCTTGTTATTTTTATGTTTAAATGCATAATTCTCGTACAGGAATACTTCCAAACAACTCGCTGAATTTCTCAGTGTTGGAAGCTGTTAGAGTTTCAGTGCTCTGCTTAGCTGATCAACGATGCCTAATTCACCATCTTCATAATAAATTAACTCATGGACTTTCTTGAAGTCATAAAAAGCATAAAACCCCTAGGGAAATGAGGGACAAATTTTCTTGTTTGGGGAGCAAGGGAGAAGGAAGCAGAGGGGTTTTGGGTGAGATTAGGGTTATTTATGAGTGTGTACGATAGCCGTAGGCTGTATTTGGGTGGTTCTCCTGCCAATGGCAGCACCGTTGGATGATGGACATGGAGGTCACCCCACTGCACTCACCTACGGATGGACGCAGGTTGCTGTGCAAAACAGGTCTTGGTAGACAGAAGAGTTGCTGGCATATACCCGTGTTTCAAGACAAAAGACTTCTTTCTTTTTAGTGTTAGAAATGGAGACATAGTAAAGCTCCTTTGAAGAAAATAATTCATAACACCTCGGTACGTACGCGTGGTAGACTCAGCTGGTTTGGAGATCGGTCCAACTGATGTCAACCTTCCAAGGGGTTTCATAGAAACTTCAGGGAACATCCTTCACTCCTTGTTTTGTAACTGTTTGTATAAGGTTTTACACGCTTTTGAGTTTCCCTGTGTTGTAAATAAACAGAATAGCCTCAGATCTTAAAAGCAAACAAAAGTCATGTTATGTTTTCCTGAATGACCCCATTGTGTGCCTTTTAATCCTACGTGCTCAGTTAGTACGTGGAACTGGTTTATGCTCTGCCTCATTTCTTGGCTACAATATTGATTTTGTTTTTCCCCGTAGTGGAAAAGAAATAAAAAGATTAAACGACTAGGGCTGAAAAGGGCTGGAGAAAACGTGTATAAGGCAATGAATAAAAAAAAAGATGGGTGGAAAAAAAGAGATGGCCTTGGAAACATGTTTTGAAGGGGAAAGTACTCCTTCATTTAAAGAAAATAAAAGGTGAACGGAGAATTTTCTTGTGTGTCGGTTACTTCTGTAGAGTATTGGCACATAATCTGAAATTCTTCACTCGCTTGAGGAAGAAATAAGCTTTATTTTTAAGCCTGAGCCCTGCCAAAGCTCTGTCTTATGTAGCGCATAGACAAATTCTGACCAGTGATTTAGGCTTTTAAAGTCCATATTCAGTATTAAAATTGGTGGATGTATTTTTTTTTTTCCTTGTTTTGATTCTTAGTCTCTGTATACCACAGAATGAAACTCCTTTTTGGTGGCTTTGTTAATTTATAGTGTGTTTCTAAGCCATCTTATTTTTCTTTGGTTTAGCCATGGTTGCATTGTTTTACAACATTTAACACTTCTTTTCCTATATGTTCCCTTTACTTCTGTTTATTTTCCTTTATGTTCACTTTACTTTGCTGCTGAACGACAAGGAGCCTCTGTATAGGCAGTCAACGATCACGTTGGCCATCTTGGTGTCGTCTCTGTGACACTTCGGTTCTCCATGCCTCTAGGTCATATTGCCAAGTCACGTTTGATTTGCCATACATCAAATCTTAACCTTATTTTGGCCTCGTTGCTTTCTAAACCCCCATAATTATTTCCTCCCTCCCCATAACTACCTCTGGATGTCCAGTTTGCTCTGTTGAGAAAGCTGCTGATGTGGGTGGTGTTCCTGCCATGAAGCCCCTCTACTGAGAGGTTATTTTAGGGAGCTTCCTCCCCTTGCTTCTGATCCAGCACACCTCCTTTCACGAAACCATGGCATTTATCTTTCAGTGGTAGCAAGTATGGAAAAAATACTTGATCAGTTTTTTAAAATCCTTCCTTCTGGAGGTGAAGAGCACCAGCATCGGCTGGCAGAAGTCTGTCAGCAGTTGCTAAATGGGTCAGTGATTCTCCGCAGAGCACTTTGGGAGCCTCCGCCATGGGCACCGTGGAGCTGAAGTGTGACCTTGTCATTGTGTGAATTTGAGATGGGGGTTGTTCATAAAACAAAATGAAAATGTCTCCTAGCACTGAAACCCTGTGCCTGCTCGGAATCTCTCGGTTGTAAGTTAAAATCTCATCGAGTCTAAAATAAATGGCTTTTTCTGCATATTTTTTCCTGCCATTTGCAGTTCAAATTCATATCCTCCCTTGTTTTTCTCTGTGCATACTTGCACACCACACACTCAATGCCTCTTAAATCCCCAGGTGCTTCAATTAAATGATTGAAAATAAGCTCCAATACTGCCTCATGATCCGTTGAAAACCCTTAATATTTGCTGCCTTTCCTCCCCGCCCCCCCCCCCCCCCTTTTTTTTTTTTTTTTGTCTGGCACAGCAAGTAAGCGGTTAGATACTTGTTATATTTTTGCAGTCTGAAGGTAATAAATTAAAATTTTGTGGCTTGACTTCTGGAAACATGTTTGTAGATTAAATATTGAATTTTTCTCCTCTCCGGGTGCACAATTATTTTTTACACCGTGTGCAGTCAATGAGATACAGTGCAGAGGTCTATACATCCAGAAACGTGATCTGGTTCGGGGTCGTAAAAGACTTTTATAAGCTTCAGAAATAGTTCCCCGGTTTGTACCAGTTCTGTAAATTACCGAGTCTATTTTTCTACTGTGCTTTGTACCTAACATCTTAGTTTTAGTTTAATGGGGCTCAGCTTTCCCAAAGTGGCACGGTTGAGCTCTGGCTTGTTAATCTGTTTTGCTATGCTGTTTGCATTAGATTTGCCTCATCTGAAACCAAAATCAGGAGTTGCTTATATGCAAACGCATTCATATACTTATTTTAAAGCGCGTGTGCCTGCCTTTCCCTCTCCCTGCGCTTGCTGGCATTCGGCCTCATTTCATCTCATGCAGTACTGGGCTAGAATTTTAATGTCTCTGCGGCCAGCGATGATTTATTAGATCCCAAAGCCCTGGCTCAGAGTGCAGGAAGAAAATATTGCATCAGTGAGCTGGCTTGGCACTGCTCGAATAAATGAGTCCTGAAAGACTCTTTAGTGCTACAGCCTTTTTTTTCCTTCCCCTCCCCTTGCCCCCACCGGTCCTTCCCCCGTCCCCGACCCCTGAGTTTCTGCTGATGTTGAGAAGTGCTCGTTTCCTTGCAGGAATTGCCATCTCCGGGTCTTTTTACGATAAATGCATTTGTCAACAGCCTCATCATAAAAAGCCCTTTGAATCCCCATGGTTGCTTCGCATGAGGCCGAGAAGGAGCTGTAATCCTCAAGTGAGGAAAAAATGAAGCTTTTGTGGCAGGGTGCAAGGTTGGGCTCCTGGTGATGGACTGGTGGTGCCGTAGCATGGCAGTGGCTGGGGAAGATGTCCCTGTGGTCCCTGTTCTGGCCAGCACGTTGTGCCATCAGCTCTATGCTCAGCACCTTTTTGGGGCGGCACGCTGCCAGAGCAGCCCTGTTGGTCACTGTGGCTCAGAGCTGAGCTCTCCGGGGGGATATTTTACCTACTGGAAGTTTTCAGAGTCTTTGGAAAACATGGTTTCTCCATTCAGCTTATAGTATCCAATAAATCTTTGTTTAGCTGGGAGGAAAATTGTGCTACTGCTTGAAATGTCCCCGCGGGTCAAGGCACGATGAGTTATGTGTTATCTGTCACTGTGGTTTTTTCTCTTGTATGTGCTGATGGCGAGGTGATTTAATTTTGTGAGTATGTTTTGCCTTCTTCACAGGACAGGAGTGAGAGCAGTAAACGTCGGCGTTGTCACTGCTTCGCCACTGAAGGGAGTGGCTTTGGGCATCTCTGCTGTCGGTGTCACTGCGCTCCCAGCCACCCTACCGACATGTCACTGTGGTGGGCTCCTCCATGGGGCAGCTGTCTCTACTTGTCATTTAAAGTATAGTATAAAGGAGCTAATCCCACTGCTTTAAACTGAAAGAGGGTAGATTTAGATGAGGTATACGGAAGAAGTTCTTCCCCGTGAGGGTGGTGAGAAGCTGTGGCTGCCCCCTCCCTGGAAGGGTTCAAGGCCAGGTTGGACAAGGCTTTGAGCAACCTGGGCTAGTGGAAGGTGGCCCTGCCCGTGGCAGGGGGGTTGGAACTGAATGATCTTTAAGGTCCCTTCCAACCTGGAAGTTCTCAGAAGATTTGAGTTGTGGGCAACGGTTATTGGTTGTGAGGGTTGGAGGGAGAAGTACAAGAATGAAACCCTGGAGTAATGACAAGTGAAGATCTTTGTAACTCATAGTTAAGAAATTCTCTTTAGTAAGTAACCAAAGGCAGCTCCCGCCTTATGCTTGATTTGTTGCCATCCATTTACACTCAAAAATGATGTTGCTGTCTCTCGTTATTAGAAACCTAATGTATTGCAGAGAAGAGCATCCATCTCTAGGGAGAAGTTGTCGATTTTGGTGGCATTCCCAGGAGATGCAGAGCACATGATAACTGTAAATGAAAGCAGATAGGGGAAAAAACTGATTTTTAACAGCCTAACAATGAGTTGTTTCATTCAGAAAGATAGAAGTGTATATGCATCCGAACTTCTGTTTACCTCTAGTTTCTTCTTATTTCCAATTAGTAACTATTTCTTGACGTGAAGACCCATTTTGTGCCGTGTGTTGAAGGTGTGGGTAGAGATGTGTGTGCTGTTCGGGCATTCGGTTGCCAGAATAGTTTTTCTCTCCTCTCAAAACAGTTAAGGAAACAGTAGTATAATTAACTATCATAGTAATTCCAGGGTGAACAGAGGAATTTTTCATAAGCGAAGACACAATAATGGTTATGTGTTCTTTAGACAAGGCATGGTTTGCTTTGAGCCTATGAATATAATCCAGGGTCTAGGACTGCTGGACTCAGACTTACAGTTGCACATCTACAGCATCTCATTGAACGCTTGAGCAGCAGGTTGGTGACTCTCAGGTCTCTTACAGCCATCTGAGACAAATCCAGATCTTAGGTGGGGGGATTGTTCTTCGCGATTACTTATCTCTTTCTGTTGGCTTCAGAGAGTTTAGGATAACAGTGCTTCTCACACAGGGACCTCAGTTTGACGCTTGACCTTTGGTACATGCAGTTGAACCTGGTAAGTTTGTCTCTTCTATTCCAGCCCCTGACCCCAAGGTGCCGGGAGTTAAATCATAAAATCAGTGGTTGACGTCTCCCTGTCTGGTGGGAGGGAGAGAGCAGAAATAACCTTTCTGCTTCTGTGTCCAAGCAAACACTTGAAGGTCAGCGGTGCTAGCTAGCTGTAAGTGATGGAGGCTACAAGAGGGTCCACGTGTGTTACACTCTGTTTTTGATACCAGTTTTCAAAGGTGGGAGTTGTCTGTGTCATGCAGCTTCTTGCAACGTCTTTAGCAAAATGCAGATGAGACGTGCAGAAGGGGAAGGTGACTTATTAAAAAAACCCGACACATGCCTCATCTCCCTCTTGCTATTCTGTCATACTTGCAACGCCAAGATAAATGTATTCGCAGAGTCCGCCAGGACCACATGCATACCGGATGGAGAAGGCGGCTTGCAGCCGTCGAGTCCTCGTCACATCTCTTGGGTCTCCCTTGATTGGCAAAGACCAGCTGGTTTTTAGATGTGCCATTTGTACCCTTTGGGAGTTGACGGTGATTGAGATCTTTCTCCTCTTCATCCTGTCTCGCCTCTTGTCAGTCATTTGTCAACATTGCTGATTTACTAACTGTCCCTTTTTCCCTTTGTCTGGAGGTCTTATGGCTCTTGGCCTTTTTTCTTTTTTTTTCCCTGGTTTGAGTGTCCTGAGAAACTGGACATACTGTGATTTTTAAATGTGCTGTGATCTTAATGACCTGCTGACACAGGTGCCATCAACATGTGCTTTTCTCTTAACCGTGTTTCTGCCATTTCTTCAACAAAGAGCTGCGTTATTCTCTCTGGCAGCCATGGGAATGCCTCCACTGAGATAAAACAGAATCTTAAAAATGCTGAAACTAGTGAAAATAAATGATAAGCAGTGTAAAAATGAGTGGCTGATGACAGGTATGTATGAAGGGTAACACTAGTCGAGTTCCCGCTCCCGTCGCAGGGAGGAGAGCCCATGGGCATGGGGCCGCCGTTCGCTTTCCAGCTTTCCCAGTGTTCCCACGCCAAAATCCACTTGCCAAAAGGCAGGGCCTCCAGAGAAAGAGGGCAAAGCTGGCATCAGCATGGCCTCACTAGCTTGGTCCGATTAGTTTGTCTCCATTAAAACAATAAATCATTTGCGTTGCTGCTTCCTTGAGTGCTAGTGATGCTTCTGCTGGAGCGGTTGGCCCAAGTGACCTGCCCGCTCCCTGCCAACGTTTCTGCTACTTGTCCCGTAGTAATGATAACATTATCTAAGCACTAAAGGGCAGAGGAGAGTGTCTCCCTCAAAAAGGCATCATGCATCTCCCCACGCATTTTCATCTCTGGGTTCTTTTCTATCCTATCAGCGCTTTGGTTTGGCGGTAGAGTTTTTCAATTTCTTTTTTAACCAGACAGTGCGTTATCCCTCCCTTGCTTCTCCCCAGCTGTCTGGTTCCTTAAAGGCAGTGATGTGTAATTCTCCCATCGTGGATGTTAGACCCATTATGAATAAAGATGAAGTGGAAGCGGAATGCTTTCCCATTAATTTAAAACTTTGGTTATCATGACAACAGGTTACAACTCTCTTCATTGCCATGACAATCTCCTGCAAAATTGTTAAAATGTCGTCTTATAGTTATTTTTAGTTTGTTCTCTATTCCCATGGAGACCAACTTTTACTTGAAGTGTTTGATGCTTTGTGCTTGGAGCCTTTAATGAGCCTCACAGAAGTATGTAAGTCAGTAAAGGCAGAGACCTCTGAGGTCAACCGATCCCTCCGTCAGCCCTTGCAAGAATGGTCTGTACAGTATGCTTTTCTACTGCTTTGTTGTATTATGTGCACTTTTTTTTTTTTTTTATTATTATCCTCTCTTGTGTGATTTTTAACATTTACATTTGCTGTAGTGCCTGAGCACTTGTATTCTTCTTTGCATATGACCTTATTTGTTGCATTGAATTCTGTCTGAAAGCTTCAGATTCTGCCCAGGACAGTGGAAAAAAAAATCTACAAGGAAAAAAGAAAAAATATAGAGGCCATGAAGAGAACACTTAAAGTGGTAATTTGGTTTTAGTTGCTATGTATTTGTTTTGGGGAAGAAAATTGCACAGAAATTTAAGTTTTCTCTCTGTCTTTCTAACAGTTTATAAAGGAAGTTTTACTGGAGTAACATTTGCTCAATCAGCTAAAAATTTACTAGGATATCATTAAGCAGTATTACAAATTATCCCAATTAGAAAAGGAAATAAAACTGTACTTTGTGAACCTCCCTTTTCCCCATGCTTTTATTTTCTTCCCAAGTAACCAGCTCGTGTGATCCATGGGAGTATCCCATTCATCAGTGGGAATTAGGAACTAAAAGTAATAACAATAAATAGTAGAAAAACAGGTTGAATCCTAGACTATTTCCCAAAAGCTGGGCAAGGCTGACTGTCAAATACTATTTTATTTATGATTTATCTTACTAATTCTTCAGTGGATGTGAGTGGGGCTGCTCTGAAGTCAAAAATGGCAAAATTGAGATGGCATCACCACTTGTGCTGCGCTGGAAAGGCTTAGCGGAGAGGTGACACTATGGGTTAATCTGTGTTTCTTTTCATTTAGGCGCTTGCTGCTAAAATTTAAAAAAAAGGACACCTTCCAGTATATTGTTGTCTATGCAGTACTGATTCAGATCATTTGAACGTCATGTTTCCTTCACAAAGATTGGAAAAAAAAAAAAAAAAGTATTTCTGTAGGCAACTGCCGTTGGCTTGATCCAGCGGTGGTGGAGCTGCCGCGATGGTTGGGTTTTCTCTGCAGGGCTCCACAAACAGCACAGAGGATCAAAACCTCCTGTCCGTGTGTCATTTTGTGCCCCCTTCCACTTGACTGCTTGTGGGTTTATATTTGTGAGGAATATCTAATGCTATCTGCCTCAGCCTGGAAGCCTTTCTTGAAGGTGGCTGAGAGTCTGTAGGCATTTCATTTGTATTCATCACATCTTGAGTATGTGAGTTTGCGCTGTACTTGGGAGTTTTTTCCATGTCTAATAACTATTACAGTTTTTTTATCAAGTAGTTTCTTGAGAGCTATCTTAAATTGTTGTCTCATTAATACTAGCCTAACTCTTAGCTCTACTTCCTTTGCCTTCATCGTGCATACAGCCTTTAAGTACTTGTAGACACTCATCAGTATCCCATAAAAGACTTTACCAAGGCTTGTAGGGATAGGACGAGGGGCAACGGCTTTAAACTGAAAGAGGATAGATTTAGATTAAAGGAAGAAATTGTTCCCTGTGAGGGTGGTGAGGCCCTGGCACAGGTTGCCCAGAGAAGCTGTGGCTGCCCCCTCCCTGGAAGGGTTCAAGGCCAGGTTGGACGGGGCTTTGGGCAACCTGGGCTAGTGGAAGGTATCCCTGGCTGTGGCAGGGGGGTGGGACTTGGATGGTCTTTAAGGTCCCTCCCAACCCAAACCAGTCTGTGATTCTATGAAATTATCACTTAGCCAAACTACCTGTATTTCACTATCTTAATCTTTCCCCAAAGACCTTCTGGCATCATAATCCTTTTAGGTGCTTTTCACTAACTTTCCTGCAGGTTGGCTTTATTGGGATGGGGTTGGATCCCTAACAAACCGTGCCTAGAGGTGTTCGCGCTGGCAGAGAGCTGGGTCATCAAGAATTTCTTGTGATGAAGCTGGTGTTGGTCAGTGCTCCTATTTCTTGAAGTAAAACTGGTTGTTTTAAGAGATGGTGCAAATATGTAGCTAATATTTCTATCAGTAATTTTAGGCCTCTCTAGCTCAGGCGCTTATCATTGATTCTAAAAAGCTTTTTTTAAATGGTGTAAAATCTTTTCCTCTCAGGGATAATTAAAGCCTTTTGCAGTTTAAGGTCACTCTGGATCTTTTTACAGCCGATAAGAGCAATCAGAATGGTTTTTTAGTGTCTCTTGCTTGCAAAATCTCAGTATTTATCAGAGTCCTTTTGCTTTCTGGTGTGTCTGATTTTGCATTTTCCATGCGGAATCAAAATATAACATGATTTCTGCATAACTCAGCCCTCATCTCTAACATAGTATAGTTATTTTGGTAGCAGGATTTCCTGGGAAGGTTAATGGTTCAGTTCTGCTTTTCAGTTACAAGCAGTAGTTATAAAATACGGTTGATTTTTTTAGCACTAACGGTGGCGATCAAGGTTTTTATCCTGGTGTTGCTCAGCATTCTGCAAGATGCAAAGAAGATATAGGCCTGATGCTGGGAACATAGCACCCAAAGGAAATGATAATCTATAAATCCCTTTGATAATTTTTTTTGTGCCACTACTTCTAGAGGACATTGCGCTGATGTTACTCATGTGGTAAATAATGTTGATTGTAAGGTGTGTGGCTGTATCTGTTTCTGCAGATTTTTTTACACGTGCTGCACTCAAACTAATTTCTTTGCCTTTTTTGTGTGTGTTTAAAAGGACATTTAGCTTTCCCCATGTGGCGGTGTGCTCCGCACTGCCCCAACCTGACCTGTATTTCTCGTAACCCTGTTCACATGAGAACCACCAGTGGTGATCATAATGGATGTGTCTGGTCGTGATGGCTGCACCCCACTCAAAGGGGATTTGGGGGAGACAGGTAACAATCCAATAGCCAAGGGCTAATCTGAACAAGGTGCCCACCTATCCACGGTGCTGGTCAATGTCCAGTTGGGAAGAAGCCAACATCTCTAGTCGGTGTGTAAATATAACTATGAACCAGTTACCTTACTGCATAAGTAGTGGACGGCCCAGGACCCGTTGAGCTCTCCTGCATGGCAGTGGGCTGCACGCCAGGATCACCCCTTGAGTAGAGACACCTCGCAAGGTTACTCCTTGAGGTTGAGAGATTCCTTGCTGCAACAGATTCTTGGTAAGTGATTAGTAGCATGCTAAACTTTGAAATCTTAGCTAAGTGATGTGAAGGGTTGATTGCGCACATGTAATCCTTTCGACATAAACTGTTGACCAAGTCTGGGACTAGGAGTGGATCCAGCCTCACCTAGGCTTCTCTCTGAGAAGGAGTTTAGAACGCGAGGGGTTCCTTTCTGAACCTCGTGATTCAATGGAAGGGTCTCCCTGATAGTTTTGTCTGACCCTGTTGTCTCTGTGGTAAATATCAAGTGGACCTTGCCATCGAATCTTGTTAAACCGCTGTCGCATTTACTATCAAACTTGTTAAATTGCTGTTTTATATCAGTAAACATATTGCTACTTCTCTCTTATGAGTGAAGTGCATCACTCCATCTACGACACCCCAAGAGCAATAGTTGCTATAATGGCTGTTATTAGTGAAAAAGGATGTAGCTAATATAATTTATGCAAGTTATTAACAACACTCTTGATAGTTTTCCTATCGAGTGGGTTTTGTTGCTTGTGTTTTTTGTTTCTTTTTACATTACTTAGAATAGACTATTTCAGTTGGAAGAGGCCTACAAAGATCGTCTAGTCCAACTGCCTGACCAATTCAGGGCTGACCAAGTTAAAGCATGTTCTTCAGGGCACTGTGATTTCATTTTTAATTTGCATTTCAGTGACCAGTGAATTATTTTTATGAGACACGTTGGTTAACAAAATACACCATCATCGTGCTTTCTCTAAGCTTGGGACTAGCAGCTACATTGAAGTGCAATGAGAAATCTCCAGACACAGAAAGATGGAGTTTCCTTCCTCTCACACTTAGCAGCTCCAGAAGAGGCAAGAGGTAACATATAATTTTGGAAAGGAGGGGAACTTTTTCAGATTTCCCTACTGGAACTCATCTTATGTAAATCAGCGCAAATACAAGTCAAGTCTGTTCAGTTCCTTTAGTAATATGAGGGCTGATGAGATGGTAAAAGAGCTCGACCTGCAGAGGTTGTTAGAAAAGCCCCAGTTTGGCAAAGTACCGTCGTGCCTTGGCAGCAGAGTTCACTTGCACCAAAAAACAGGATCAGGAGATGAGTTTGGGTTCAGGCTACCTGAGATGAAGAGCTATGAGGAATCCTCTCGTGGGGTAGATTCAGACTAGATTTAAAGAAGAGATGTTTTAGGATGAGGTGCTGAGACACTGGCACAGGTTGCCCAGAAAGGTGGTGGATGTTTTATCCCTGGAAACATTCCAGGTCAGTTTGGACGGGGCTCTGAGCAACCTGATCTAGTTGAAGATGTCCCTGATTGCAGGGGGGTTGAACTAGATGACCTCTAAAGGTCCCTTCCAACCCAAACCATTCTGTGATTCTATGATTTCTTCTTAATGTAGACTCCACTCCAATGACTTCTGGAGTAAACAAAAGACTTAGAGATAAAAAAAGCTGTGTAAAATCCTTACATCTCCCAGAGATTTTTCTCTTTGTGATTACATGCTTGCCCCAGAAAGACCGACAGTTGCTTGGAGAATGGGCTTGTAAAGATTTTGTAGAAATGTGAGCTATCTGCAGCTATTTCCAATATTTCTTGTTTAAAAAAACAAACCCACAAGTAGTGTGCAAGAGCTTCGTTCTGTCGGTAAGTAGGAATGGCAAACAGCTCCAGGCAGCTGGTGCATTTTTTCCTTGGATACCAAAGAAGTCATCCCAAGCAGGAATCTGTTCTTAAATATTTCTTTTTAGTATAATAAACAAATCTTTGAAGCCTTGAGATCAAGGAGCAAGCAAAAATGTAGAACAATAACTTATGAAAGTATGATGTTGTTTGTGCCCCTCAAAAATACTGCTGGTATTTATTGTAGTAATCTTGTGATAACATGGGGATTTTTTCCATTTAACTATGGCCTACTTCTGTTGCTGGTTGGGTTTCTGGCTTCTTCTCAGCAGTGACAGTTTTAGCTCCTGTCTGTGTAAGGGCATTTTATTGTACTCTGGTTTGAAAATATATTATCAGGATGGGTCTTGAGTCCAGAGCCTTAAATTTCCTCTCCTCAAGCACCGAATGTATTTCCTTGCAGGGTGAATGCCCAGCCCTGAATTATCAGGAACATTTCTCTCCTGTAGAATCATAGCATTGTTTAGGTTGGAAAAGACCCTTAAGATCATTGACTCCAACAGTAAACCTCACACTGCCAATCCACCACTAAACCATGTCCCTGAGCACCACATCTACACGTCTTTTAAATACCTCCTGGGATGGGGACTCAACCCCTGCCCTGGGCAGCCTGTTCCAATGCTTGACAACCCTTTCAGTGAAGAATTTTTTCCTAATACCCAATCTAAACCTTCCCTGGTGCAGCTTGAGGCCATTTCCTCTTGTCCTATTGCTTGTTGCTTGGGAGAAGAGACCGACCCCCACCTTGCTCCAACCTCCTTTCAGGGAGTTGTAGAGGGAGATGAGGTCTCCCCTCAGCCTCCTTTTCTCCAGACTAAACCCCTCCAGTTCCCTCAGCTGCTCCTCACAGGATTTGTGCTCCAGACCCTTCACCAGCTTCGTTGCTCTTCTCTGGACACGCTCCAGCACCTCATTGTCTTTCTTGTAGTGAGGGGCCCAAAACTGAACCCAATAATTGAGGTGCAGCCTCACCAGTGCTGAGTACAGGGAGATGATCCCTCCCCTAGACCTGCTGGCCACACTGTTTCTGACACAAGCCAGGATGCTGTTGGCCTTCTTGGCCACTTGGGCACACTGCTGGCTCATATTCAGCCGGCTGTTGACCAACACCCCCAGGTCTTTCTCCACTGGGCAGCTTTCCAGCCGCTCTTCCCCAAGCCTGTGGTGTTTTGTGGGGTTGTTGTGCCCCAAGTGCAGGATCCAGCACTGAGCCTTGTTGAACCTCACACGATTGGCCTCGACCCATCGCCCCAGCCTGCCCAGACACCTCTGTAGAGCCTCCCTACCCTCCAGCAGATCAACACTCCTGCCCAAAAGATGTACCTCCATCTGATTCTGTGTGATTCTGTGAGTTCCCTTCCAGTGCAGCGTCTGCTCCTCATCTAGTGAAGCACCTCAACTGAATTTCCAATGATCTCTTTCTACCTCCAGCTTTGTCCTTCAGTCTCCTTGACGTGTCTCTGAGATTCACCTTCTCCATCAACTTAAGAGGTTTGTCACCTCTTGTCCTTGAGAAGTTCTGCTTTGTCCCACCTCCAGCTTTCTGTGGAGTCCTCACTGGGGTATGTCCTCACTCTGGTTTTGCTTCTGTTGCAGAAAACGTTATAAACAGATACAAATTAAGCTGCTGTCTTTGAAATGAAAATTTATGGTTCTTCCTTTCCACTTAGACTTGTCTCTTCTTGATCACTACAAAATCTGACCTTTCTCAAATTCCTTTTTGTATGGCTGGAGCTCATGATCTTTCTCCCACAGAAATCTTACATCTCACTCTTCTTTCTGGATTCCCACAGAAATCACTTAAGTGCTTCATCTGCCATCAGAGCTGGTAAACTAGAAATCATCTTTAAGCCAAGACTTTACTGAAGTTGCTGGCTTCTTTCTCTCTTCTTTTGTTTCTCATTTTGTTCTGAAGAGTTTAAGCCTCAGCTTAAATAAGAGATCTGTCACTTGGTTTTCTTACCCTTTTTGATATTTTAGCAAAATTACGATAGATCAAATTTCTAGCTTGAGGAGACATTTCTCATCCGTGATTTTAACCGAATTTGAGATGTCTCCCAGAGCTTGCTGAAGAGTCTTAGAATGGGGGACAAAATTTTCACCTTGTTTTTAGAGGGGGAAATTTCTTCTTGCAGTGGGGAGATACAAGCTGGTTGTAATCAGCAAGTATGTTGTTCCTGGTGTAGTATATTGATGAGATGAATGAAGGCGGCTTACACAGCCTTGGGGTACCTATTAAATAAACAGAGCTGGGGAAGTAGATGCAAGACTAATGATGGTAGATGAAGCTTTTCAGCTCTGCATCATCAGTTCAGCTGCCGTCCAGGCAATTGCCGGGAAGTGAGGATTATCAAACTAGTGGTTGTTGGCCTGTGTGAACTGGGTGGGTGTTTTATGGAGCTTCTATTTTTTGTACTAAAGCAGGGAAGGACCCTGTATTCATTGTTGTAGTCTGTTATAAAAGAGCAAAGGGAACTGGTGTGTAAGATTGGTATGAAGCAAGCAAAGGGAAATTCAGGAGGCATTTGCTGTAAGCTCAGTATCAAATGCTGCCAGCCACTGACTCAGCGAATGTGCTGCGATTGATTATCCACCGACTCGTCCACTTGTTTGCCTTCCAGCTCTTACATTAACCAATAGTTAAATCATCCCTAGAAGTCCCTGGGGCTTCCTTGACTAATTGACTGCTCAAGGTGGTCCAGGTGGTTCTCTGCAGGTCCATCTGTCAGCAACGTGAACCCATCTGGCCCCGCTTTGGCCTTGGAGAACCTCTCCTGTTTCCCCCGGGAAGTTTATCCCAAAATCTTTGCTTTCAGAAGTGTTTAAGAAACAAAGCAAGATGCTGCAACTACCAGTAAGTCCTGTCTGTCAGTTGTTTGTAGGACAGACTGCATGACTTCTGCTGCAAAATAGTTCATGACTTTTTTATCATGCACGAGAAAAAACAGGAGCAAATGTCATCTATTGGGAGAGGCCAACTCATACAAGAGCAACGTGTGGTCCTAGGGAACTTGGATGTTAAAGCTTCTGGTATATCCATTCAGAGCAACTCTCCAAAGTAAATGGGCTGACCCAGCGCTGAGGGTTATGGTGTAGTTGAGAATGGTCGGTGTGAGGTTAATGGTTGGACTGGAGGAGCTTCAAGGTCTTTTCCAACCTCGATGATTCTGTGATTCTGTGAAATGCAAAGCTGGGCATCTTCAAAAGGTGCAGGACATGTCATCCTGTATATCTGTGTCCACCCTCGCCAAGTGGGATGACTTGGCATTCTCCCGGATGGGGAGATTTGGTGGATGACGTGACTTCTAATGTTGTTGGCAAATGGTACAAGTTGCATAGTATTTGGCAATGTTGGAGGGTTTTTTTTGTATTCTTTATTTTTAGAGAAATTTTTTGGTTTGCTCTTGCTCCTGGTGTAAATCAATAGGCTTCATAGGGACGTGTCTCCAGATACTTGCATGCATCTACATGTGTACAAACTGTGTCACTGATGTCCTCACTATACTTATTCAGTTACTAAATACAAGCCTTTGCTTTCCTGCACTGTCAATCCAACACATTTTATCAGCAGAATGAAGGTCATTTCGATCCTTCAGGTGAAGATGTGCCCACCTTTTAAAATTAATACTGGTGGCAAGATTATTTTTAGAAAGGGAAGGTCAAGCCCTGAACCTGAACATCTCTCAGCGGTGACAGGGTTCAGGTTTAGTCCCTGGCTTTGCTGCCTGGGGCTGGGATGATGCTTTCCCCTGTGGTACCCAACGTGAACCCACCGGCGAGGGCCTCTGGGTTTCCCTCCAGCATCACCCTCGTCGTGCCCGAGTCCCTGTGGCTAATGTGTACAGAAAGGAGATTTATGCAGCTCATTTGCTGCCCCTGTATAATCATTCTTAGCTCTGCATTAATGTGCTGAGCAAGTAAAACTAGTTAATGAGAGGAGGAGAAAGGAATCTTTTTTGTAGGTCTAATGCTCTTGTTCCTGGAAGCGGAGGGGAGTAATTAGCATTCCAGCTGAGGACCCAGTTACTATGGCAGTGCGTATTGATGAAATGCGGTTGATACAGGTGAGGTAATTCAAACCAGCCAAAGGCTGTACGTTTAGCTCTGTCTTTGTTATATAACAAGTTTTGAGGTCTTAAAAAACCAAATTTCTAAGTAGAAATGACCTTCAAGGAATGGTTAAAATAAGAAAGCCACTGGCCTTTTTGTTACTGGCACACAAACTCATTAGTTACATAAACAGGATGAAGGTTTTTAATCTCCTTTTGAAGTTATTTGCATATTTATTGGGACTTACTGTGCCTTTTTATTTGGGATCCCACTGATCTGAAAGTGGAGGGTACACATGGCTGCAAAAGCCACCATGTCTCCCTGAGGTTCATATCAAACTAATTTATTAATTTATTATTGATTAATTTAGGGCTAAGCAGGACTGACATCCTGGACTTCCAAAGAGCTGATTTTGTCTTGTTTAGGCACCTGCTTGAAAGGATCCCTTGGGAGACGGTTCTGAAGGGTATAGGGGTCCAGGAAGGCTGGGCGCTCCTTAAGAAGGAAGTGTTAATGGCTCAGGAGCAGGCAGTCCCCAGGTGCTCTAAGAGGAGCAGGCGGCAGAGAAGACCACCCTGGCTGAACAGGGAGCTTTGGCTACAACTCAAGGAGAAGAGGAGAGTTTACAGCCTTTGGAGGAAGGGGCTAGCCACTCACAGTGATTACAAAGATGCTGTGAGGCTATGCAGGGCGGAAATCAGGAGGTCCAAAGCCCAGCTGGAAATTAATCTAGCGTCAGCAATCAAAGATAACAAGAAATGTTTCTATAAGTATGTCAATAGCAAAAGAAAGACCAGGGAGAGTCTCCATCCCCTGCTAGATGCTGAAGGAAACTTGGTAACAAGTGATGAGGGGAAGGCTGAGGTCCTTAATGCCTTCTTTGCCTCAGTCTTTAATAACAAGACTAGTTGTGTTGAGGGAATCCAGCCCCCTCAGCCAGATGATAGAGACTGGGAGAGCGACCCCCCCGCAATCCAGGAGAGAGTCAGTGACCTGCTACACCACATAGACACACACAAGTCTATGGGACCAGATGGGATACACCCAAGGGTGCTGAAGGAGCTGGCTGTGGTGCTCGCCAAGCCGCTTTCCATCATTTACCAGCAGTCCTGGCTGACCGGGGAGGTCCCGACAGATTGGAAACTGGCCAATGTGACGCCCATCTATAAGAAGGGTCGGAAGGATGATCCGGGAAATTACAGGCCTGTCAGCTTGACTTCGATACCCGGGAAGCTGATGGAGCAGCTCATCCAGAGTACCATCTTACAACACATGCGGGACAACCAGGGGATCAGGCCCAGTCAGCATGGGTTTATGAAAGGCAGGTCCTGCTTGACAAACCTGATCTCCTTCTACGACAAAGTAACCTCCTTATTGGATGAGGGAAAGGCTGTGGATGTAGTTTACCTTGACTTTAGCAAGGCCTTTGACACCGTTTCCCACAACATTCTTCTGGTGAAACTGGCTGCTCGAGGCTTAGATGATCGCACACTTTGCTGGGTAAGAAACTGGCTGGATGGCCGGGCCCAGAGAGTTGTGGTGAATGGAGTTAAATCCGGTTGGAGGCCGGTCACGAGTGGTGTCCCCCAGGGCTGAGTTTTGGGGCCACTCCTGTTCAACATCTTTATTGATGACCTAGACGAGGGGATCGAATGCACCCTCAGTCAGTTTGCAGACGACACCAAGCTGGGTGGGAGTGTTGATCTGCTTGAGGGTAGGGAGGCTCTGCAGAGAGATCTGGACAGGCTGGAGCGATGGGCCCAGGCCAACTGTATGAAGTTCAATAAGGCCAAATGCCGGGTGCTGCACTTGGGTCACAACAACCCCCAGCAGCGCTACAGGCTTGGGGAGGAGTGGCTGGAGAGCTGCCAGTCAGAGAGGGACCTGGGGGTGTTGATTGACAGCCAGCTGAACATGAGCCAGCAGTGTGCCCAGGTGGCCAAGAAGGCCAATGGCATCCTGGCTTGCATCAGAAATAGCGTGGCCAGCAGGGACAGGGAAGGGATCTTACCCCTGTACTCGGCACTGGTGAGGCCGCACCTCGATTACTGTGTTCAGCTTTGGGCCCCTCACTACAAAAAGGACATTGAATTACTCGAGCGTGTCCAGAGAAGGGCAACGGAGCTGGTGAAGGGTCTGGAGCACAGGTCATACGAGGAGCGGCTGAGGGAACTGGGGTTGTTTAGTCTGGAGAAGAGGAGGCTGAGGGGAGACCTCATCGCCCTCTACAACTACCTGAAAGGAGGTTGCAGAGAGCTGGGGATGAGTCTCTTTAACCAAGTAACAAGTGATAGGACAAGAGGGCATGGCCTCAAATTGCGCCAGGGAAGGTTTAGACTAGATGTCAGGAAGTATTTCTTTACAGAACGGGTTATTAGGCAGTGGAATGGATTGCCCAGGGAGGTGGTGGAATCCCCATCCCTGGAGGTGTTTAAGAGTAGGGTTGATATAGCACTGGGTGATATGGTGTAGATGGGAACTGGCAGTGCTAGGTTAATGGTTGGACTAGATGATCTTCAAGGTCCTTTCCAACCTAGTTGATTCTGTGATTCTGTGATTAATCCTTGAGGTGGGACAAAATGGCAGAATTGAATTTTGCTGTGAAATCAATAAACCAGGAATTTCTTGGTATTTCTATGCATTTTTTTTGAATATTTGATCTTCAGATTTCCCTCCCCACCCCTGTATTCCTTGTTACTCTTTAAAAGAAGAAAGTCTTTGGGGCATTGAAATTCATTTTATGACAGGGAAGAAAACATGGGATTTCAGCCTTACTGAGTGGCAAGTGACCATCATAATTAGATTTATCAACAAAATGGTATCTCAGAGAGCTCTACTGAGGCAAATATTTCTTCTCACTCAGAGAAAGGGTTTGGACAAGTGGTTCTTCATTTTCCCTGTTGCTCTGTCATTAGCTCCATTGATAGACTCCACATTCGTAGGATGGTTTCACGACTGAAGGTGAAGCAGAAGCCAGGATGTCCCCACTCCACCCTGCGCTGGTGGTGCTGGTTCTTCTTGATCAACCTGGCTGGAGACTGTGACCACAGGACCGGTTTTGGATGCTCTGTTTCACATAACCATCTTCTCTTAGTTATATCACAGCCGTGCACATCACCTGTACAGGTATAAAAGGTATCGTGCTAACTGTGGGTTCTGAAAGTTGGAGTCATGTTGAAAAAAACCCACCAAACCAAAAGCATTACTCCCCAAATATGTTTTAGCTAGCCACATAGTGCCAGGATGGGAATTCTATAGGCTACAGGTTGAAGAAAGTGCTATGGACAGCAAGGAGTGTAATAATTAAATTGCACAGTGCACCTGAACGTGGGCTATAGCGGTGATTAATTTTAAATGCTGTCCTGTAATTATAATCAAACTATATTCTCTGCAGAAACCTTTGTGCGCAAGCAGCAAGGAGCTGTTATGCATTATTGACTTCGGAGTAGCTGGAAGAAATTCAAAACATCTTCATATAAATTACATTTTGGTCATGGTCTGCTCATCCACACTGGCTTTGCAGGCACAAGCTCCCCCTCCTCGAATGCGGCTCGCGGCTGTAATGCAGCTTTTCTGTCCCATTTTGTCAACACACCTTTTCTGTTTCCTGTCCCCACCGAGGAGGTTTCCTCCAGGACATCAGCAACGCAGCTGGGGTTCCTCACCCTCAACCCCACTTAGATCCCATCGGAGGCGCATCCATTGCATGTTCTCCGGGAGCATCTAGCCCCAGGTCCCTAAACCCAACACGTAGCTGATGGAGATGAGGAGAGACCTCAGTGCCGTGCTGGGAAGCTCTTTCCCAGCCTCCCCCCAAGCCTGGTGTGGGCTGAGCTTTAATGAAACTTGTACTTGGTCTTACTGAATCACCGCTTACCTTATTTTTTTTCTCAAGGTTATGCTCCCACTGGTGCTTTTTGCTGCCTTCTTTCTTTTTGCTGTATTTCTGGTTTACCCCAGTTAAGGCAAAAAGTAATTAGGGGGCAGATGAATTCAGTAATTACACAATGTGTTTATTTTTTTGCTGCGTAGCTCTGTCAACAGAAGGGCTGCCAGAACAGGGGTGTGGAGGGGGGAAGCAGCAAACTACATCAAGGATGCACCTTGGAGATAATCCTAAGTCTCTTGACCGATACCATATTTCAGAGCTTTGGCTTCTGGGGATGCACTCACTTGTACACTGCTTTGGCTGCTTTTAAATTTTCATTTTACTCCTTTGCTTGGCTGTACCACTCGCTGACAGAAGCCTGGAGGGGATTCCCAGAGCCTGTTCCCTAGTCCTGCAAACGCTGGGTACCCTCCAGCCAGCGACATGAGCATCAGCCTGTTCCCACCGAGCTGAAGAGATGTTCACAGCTGTGTTGTGGTTAACTCACTAACGCAGCCTTCTCTCCTCCACGTTGTATTTTGCAAAGTAAAGGCATCCTCACATCTACATCCCTCTCTTCCTGCATCTTGCACTGGGATCATCTCAGCATCAAAGTGCCACTTCCAGTTTTCTTATTGAAACATCCCTGCGTGTTTATCGAGCACCTTTTGTCATCCTTAAGATTTTTCTTTATTATTTTCTTAGGTAAGAAAAAGAAACTGGTGCAGGGTCTGTCATGTGTTGATCTGGGCAAGTGTTCCTAATAAAACATTCATAAAATTGCGCTCTTTTATGAGTAAAATGGTGGCCTGCACACTTTTACGAGCTGTGCTGTACTAGTCGTCGCAGAAAATATATGCTCATTTAATGCGTCGCAATAAAGAGCTCTTTATAGAGTGGGTTTTATTATAGTTTATTCATCTCTATTTATGTAGAATCCCCTTGAGAATCCACGAGCCTTTTGCTTATTCAACCTTTCTTGGCTGTTTTGCCACGTCTCTCCCATCAAGGGGATATTACAAGGTACTTAATATTTATTTATTTGATGAGCCTTGCCAGGACCTGTGCTGTTATAATAATATCCTCTACCTTGTTGCAGCAGCTTGTTGCTGCCTGTGGATGAATATCGTTGTGGTGGGGTTTTGCAGCTGGGGAAGGGAGATGGGGAGGGTTGCAACACACCCTTTGACGGGCTCATCTGCCATCAGGTTTAAAACCCACGACCTATGGTTAAACTACACTTTTAAGCTGCGTCCTGCTTAGCAGTTCTTGCTTTTTGGTGCTCCAGGACTCTGCTGCACTGGGCACAGGATCAGATGAAAACACTCTCATTAATGTCTGCCCTATACAACACATTTTTGCAGTTTTTGAATAAAACTCCACACTTCTGTTATGGATGAACCATATTAATTTACTTTCAGGAAACGTTTGTCTGACTTGTGTGTGTTTTCCTCTTTTTTTAATCATTGGCCAATTTATTGCAGACGCTTAAGTAGATGGCAGAACTGTATTTGATTTAAAGCAGGCTTACTTTAACTTAGTGCATATCATAAAAAAATGAGATATTTATAGATCCTCTTCTGTTTGACTGGAATACACCTGGCTTTCTGGGGTAGACGCATGCTATGCCTAAACCCAAGGTTTTAGAGATAAGACATGACACTGGGATGCCTGACTAATCTCATGGAGGGGTGCTGCTGTGATAAGATAATGAACTTGTTGTGGTTGTTGGAAATGGTTATTATTGTTGTGGTTATTATTGTTGTTGTTGTTATTATTATGTTATTATTGTTAGGAGGGCACAGACTGTCAAAAGCGCCCAATAACGTCCTGTGAGCGTGGCATCTATGGGTCCTGTCCTGCTGGCATGTTCCAGGCTTTTCTGTGCATATCAAAGGATAAATTTGTGTCTCGAATTGCCATACTAAAAAACTCCAAATGTCAGCTGTGTTATCCTGGATTTTATTCCTCCAAAGTCTCAGATTCCCTGTGGAGTGACTCCCTGTAAGGACAGGCAGGGTGTTTTGAGGAGGTTTCCTTTGCAAACTATTAATGATTTCAGGGAAATCATAGAATCACAGAATGGTTTGGGTTGGAAGGGACGTTAAAGATCACCCAGTCCCAACCCCCTACGATGGCCAGGGCCACCTTCCACTAGCCCAGGTTGCCCAAAGCCCTGTCCAACGTGGCCTTGAACCCTTCCAGGGAGGGGGCAGCCACAGCTTCTCTGGGCAACCTGTGCCAGGGCCTCACCACCCTCACAGGGAACAATTTCTGCCTTTAATCTAAATCTCCCCTCTTTCAGTTTAAAGCCATTACCCCTCGTCCTATCCCTACATGCCCTTGTAAAAAGTCCCTCTCCAGCAGGAGCTGTTGGTTAGTGGACCCGTATACATTTCTGTCCCTTCCTATAGCACCTATACAGCAGTTTAGGGGGGCTCAGCATCACCCTGTAGCCATGCCTCCTGCCTTGCAGGTTATTAGTCAGGAGCCGTAAGCCTCCAGTGCCATACCTGTGCTACAAGATTGACAGCCTCCTTATCTTTTAATCCTCTAGACCGATATGTTTTTTTTTCCTTCTCTGCTTATGTATTTGTGTGACCCTTTATAAATATTGCATAAAACACTACATTTTTTTCTGTGTGAACAAATAGTCAGGATTCTGTTGAAGAACAGGGCACGACACCGTTTTAAAAATTAAATAGAGCGTTACAAATTGGTTTTCTTCCTTTAAAAACATTTCAGGTGTATTCACCAGGATGTGGAAAAACAAGGAAAATGTATCACAGTGTTAAAAAGAAAGAGAAATCTTTTCGGTCACGGTGATGTTGGGAAGAAAGAAAAGATAATTTTATTGGGGCAAATAAACCTATTTTTCTTCCAGTTTGGGACTTGGATAGCCAGCACCTGTAGTTATTCTGCCCAGAGAGTTTAGGAAAATCCTTCTCCATCAGTGTTTAAGCACTGCTTCAGCAGCTTTCCCAGGGCTTCCTCGAGGTCTTGGCTTCGGACTGGGGTTCCTGCATCACCCTATTTTGTCCCCATTCTTCACTCCCAGTTCTGCCTAGTTCTTTTCCTGCCTCTTCAGCCTGGGCTGTGGCAGTCATGTTATGTTTAGTTTGGCAAACAAACTGAAAACGTAAAAATAATTCAATTCAGTTTGAATAATAATTAATATTTATTCTTCTCCAAACACCCCATTTGCCTGCCAGCCAGTCTGGTTGCATTTAATACAAATTATTTCATTCAACCCAAAATGTTTAATTTCAATCATTTATGAGAAAATTAAAGGAAACAAAGAGTGAAGAGAGGTGCTAATTTTCCCCTTCAACCCAGTAATCCCAGGGTTAGGATTTTTTTTTTTCAGGGTATTGAAGAACCAGCTTCAGTTCTGTCTCAGAAAGTTTGAACCTGTAGGCTCTCGTTTCAAGAGTGATCACAAGGTTTAAGGATATTTTGGGATGCTTTTCCTATTTATTTATAATCCTGCTCCATTTTACATTAACACTGGAATGGGAATAGAGTCCAAATGAATGTCCAGCAGGTTCAGTCCTCAGTATATTTTTCCAATTGAAATTGTCCCATAAATTTGAAGGAGAGTCACCCAATAATTCAGGTTGGAAAGGACCTCTGGAAGTCATCAGGTCCAGCTCGAGTCAGGTTGCTCAGAGCCTTGTCCAGTTGACAGAAGTTAATGAAATGTTTTCAAATGATTGAAGCCACATGCTTTGGCAGGTTTGCAAGTTTTGCTGAAAAAGGTTCTCCTGACTCCATTGCCAGGTTTTGAAAGGACGGGACCTTCAGAGGATCCAGGATGTTGTAAAGCACTTGCTCCCGGAGGCTGGAAAGATGACAGAGCTTTGAATGAGCGTAGTTTAGGGGAGAGATGGGGAACAGGAAAGCTCAGGGCTTTAGCTGGGTTACATGTACTTCCATATACCATAGCTGGCAGGCATGGTACGTACGGTGTGCGCGAGCTGCCTGCCGAGATGAGCCTACGCTTCGGGGGTCAAGGCTGGCTGGAGACTCTTGCTGTGGAAGTTCATTGAAGTGAATTTCTCTTAGCTGTTACCTGTGTGGATTATTTTAGATTATTCTTAGTGCTGACTTGATTCCCCGCCAGCTCGAAGACTTTATTAGAACACAATAGATTGTTTCAGTTGGAAGGGACCTACAACGATCATCTAGTCCAACTGCCTGGCCAATTCAGTGCTCAGCAACAGTTAAAGCATATTGTTAAGGGCATTGTCCAAATGCCTCTGAAACACTGACAGGCGTGGGGCATCGACCCCCTCTCTAGGAAGCCTGTTCCAGCGTTTTTTATCTTAATATACTGTTGCACTTGTCTTACCTCAACTGCACGTTGAGCAGTGACTTTCCTCCATCTCTCTTTCTAGGTGCTGAGGCAGTGTGTACAAAAATGCTCATTTTATTGCTGCTTTTTTTTTTTCCCCTCTGACAGTGCTTGAGCCCTGCAGTGCTTTGACTGGAGCTGACCTCAGAGTGCAGGTATTAGGGTGGGCACAGTGGAAATCAAACAACAGCATTTCAAAACCATTATCTCCTCACTGACAGGACCAGAATCTTCCTTTTAGTCCGTACAGGCTTTATGGAAAATTTTACAGCTCGTACGGAAAGATTCAGCATCCTTTGCTGCACTATCAGTTTGAACGCCGGGTTTCTTGATTTATTTTTTGTGGGTTTGTTGGGTTTTTTTAAAAAGTTTACAGGATCTGTGGACACAAAGCTTTTGCAGCTGGTGCTGCTTTGTCAATGGATTTCCACATCCTCCCAAATTCAGGGTGATGAGTCACCCGACATAAACAGGAAAGGAGTAGCAGTGCCGTCTCATCCGAAACACGTCCCTATTCATACCGATGCCTTATGATGCTGCACGTTGTGCGTGATGAACATTACATTGTTTTGTTTTCCTAGAATGTGCAATTAGTGGAGATATAAAAAGCTGGTGCTGCTCACAGTTTCTTTGATAGCAGGATGAGAGAATAACAGCTGAGAGAAGGCGAGAAAAGCGGGAGGTTCTAGAGACGTCTCGGCTCTTCTGAGTTGGGACCCATCTCTGCTTTCCAGCGGAGCGCTCTTCCTACGAGACCATCACCCAACGATTTTTGTAACTTAACTCAGTCTGAGGAACATTTTATGGTCATTAGGGTAAAAACATATCAGTTAGCGAAAGTCCATCTCAGTTTTCTTCCTGGAAAGCTGGCTTAGTCTTGCAGTTGAGCTCGTCTATACTTTAGTTTCCTAATTAAATTGCATTCTTGATAGGAAGCAGAGTGTGACTCAAAGAAAGCAGATGATGATCGTATCATCTCCCTGTATTGTCTGTCCTGAGTAAAAGGCTAAAGCAGTGCAGTGTGGTATTCTGTCTTGTATTAAATGTTGCACAAATTAAGAAGAGTGATTAGGAAGTGCCATCTGCTTCTGTTAAAAATGCACATACAGTGAGTAGCGAACATGTCCCTGTCAGGTCACAGTTTTTCCTTTCTTGACTGTGTATATTCCCCTTTTTCTCTAGTTTTCACAAGGTAAGATGGAAATGGTAATAAACAAAAACCCAAAAAAGTCTGATTTCACCCTGGAACAAGTGTATACCGGCGCACACCGGTGGGATCTTTAGTTTTCTGACCAGACTTCTGCTACATAGTCAATTTATAGCATGCCTACGACTCAACCTTTGGGAAGCAAAGACCTTCTTGAATATTCATTGAATAAGTCCTTCTAATGTCCTGAGCTTGCATACCTAATCAGGTGATATATTTACTTTCTTAATCCCTCCTGACCTCCTTCCATATGTAAATTACACAATTTGAAAGCATATGCTTCAGCACGGGATAGGAGATCCAGCTGCTTACTCTTACGGTAATTGCAGTGCCTCTTCTCAAACTTTCTTGGAAAAATGCTCAAGTCTTACTTGGCCGTGCTATGCCCTTGACCACTAACAAATTAGTTTTGGCCCGTTTCTGTTTCCTTTGAAAGGAACTTGCATCGACATTTTCTTTAATCTCTTGAAAGCCTGCACAAATTACACCAAAAGGCTTTTTGGAAAATTGCTTGAAAGCATTTTCAGACAGGTAAGATACCAACTCATGATCACACTAATCTTTTGGAGCGATCCTTTTAATTTTTTTGTGAAACAGCGAGGGGCTGTTCCAGTAAGTTTCCCTAGACATCCTTAATGCCATCATTTATTTAATATGACCAAATGGCATTCCTTGTTATCTGTAAAGACATTTAGTTGATCTGGAGGAAGGGTCTCAAAACCAAACCAGTCTTTTGAAAATCGTAGCGACAAGAGCATGAATAATAATAAAAATGAATGATGCCATCACTTCTTTTTCTGAACTTTCAGTTTATTCAATGCTTTAAAGTCAAAATTATGGTGATAGTCGTTAGGGTTGATTTTATTCAAATAGCACTGATTGGGGTTTCTCTCCTGTTGTGATTTTAATCTAGTTTGTTTTGTTAATTTGTATCTTGCCCCTTTGGGACTGCTTGGTGTTCGCAGGAGGTTCGTCAGGTTCTTTTGTCCTTGCAAACGTGCCTGACAGTGGTCAGGGAGCAAAGCTGCTCTGGGTTTTGAAGACCTGTCATGTTGTCTTGCATCGGTCTTGACTTAGGAGGACACTCAATCTCAAATGCATCCCCACTCAGGTAAAAATGCAGCATGGGCTTAAGTGTTTGCCATACAAGAACGTTTGTTCTTTTTGGACATTAATTACGAGAGCAAACTCTTTCTCTCTGTTCAACTCATGTACGTATGATACTTTGATTAGGGCTTAATAATCAGAAAACCACCCTAAAACCAGAATAAATGGCTAGTACAGGTTATGTACAGCAGCCCTGGAAGCTGTAGGGTGTTTGTTAGTGCAGGACATCTCAGAGGCAGGAGCTTCTAGAGATGCGAGGAGAGCCCACAACTGATTTTTATCCCCGTTCTGTTTCCTGCGTCCCGCTTGTGTCGTGTTTAATGCTGCGTTTTGGGCATGACCATGACTGGCAACTGGGCTGCTGGATCTTAACCTAGCCCTTCCCAGCGCCTATGTTTTGTTATGATGGAGGAATTGGCTGAAGAATTACCAGCTCTTGGGTTTCACCACTCTTCCTGCCAAACATCAGAGAGTTCATCGGCGAGTGCTGGGCTCCATATTGCTCCTCAAATGAAACTTAATTAAATGAAGCATAATTAAAATATCTACTTACAGTCATGGTAAATGTATATTCAGCTTCATTTCCTGTAAATACATTTTTAAAAAAGAGGCCAAAATGATGTCATCTGAGGAGCTGGATTCATCTCACCTGTCTTTAGGGGGTGTCAGTATAGAGGGTCTATATGTTAGTCCCTCCCCATAGTCTCTCCCTGGAGAGAAACAGATTTCTTGAGTGTTACTCATCTCAGTAAATGTAGAATTACTCTGAGTTGCAATGAATCCCTTCCCCCTCATAATTAACTAATTGTAACTAATTCACGTTCTGTCAAATAAATTGGAGATAAAGGCGTGTGAACCTCTCTGTGATAACTGATTGTAGACTTCTGTATGATGATATTTAACTTGGCAAGCCTGTTTCTCAGTGCTAATTTTAATAAGCAAAAATAATTAAAAAAACCCCAAACCTGCAAAAAGATGCACAGGAGACAAAATAGTTGTGAGGTGATCAGTGCATGTTGAGATTTGGACTAAAAATGCCACTTCTCAAGCTACTTCAGGCAAGTTTTTGCTGTCATGGAAAATGAATTCAGCTCTGACACTGATTTTATTATACACTCCAATAAAACAGGTTATTGAGTTACATAGGTTATATATAGTTATGGAAGACAGATAGTATAGGAAGTACAGTACGTTCTTCTTTTTCACTCTTCTGAGTGAAAATTTTAAGCTAGGATCATTTTTTGATGCCCTGAATCATGAGGATACAGCTGAACCTTTATAACTTCTTGCTCAGCTGGGATGTAATGATGCTGAGATACAGCTTCACCGCCCGCCGGTACCCTTAACTGCCTTCAGAGCATCTCCTCTTCTGCCAGTGGTCGTATAAAATAATCCTGACAATGTGTTGTACCTGCTCCCAAGACATGATTGCCAGGCAGTCCGCAGTTGTAATTTCCTGCTGAAATAGGGTGGTGATTCTTTGTTTTAGGAAGAGATAAACGCCATGCAAGAAGCTGGTGTCACCGACAGGTTGCAAGATGGTTGATCTGGGTGCAAGTGGTACGTAAATACCTGGTGCAAGCTGCTCCTGAGACACACCAGCTGAAATAAAAGGTTTGGTATGGAACTGCAATCTTTAACTAGCTTGATTTTGCACTATTGAGTGTCACGAATGCAGGGGACTGAACTAGATGGAGAGTGCACAGGCTTTGGGGAAGACCATCCTCAGCGAGACGTACCAAGAGATCGCTTATTTTCATGCACCAAAAGCCAAAAATGCAATCACGCAGAATTCCATGAAGTATGGGATAGGTAAAAGAAATGTTTGTGGATTTGTCAGCCCTTGTGAAAGTGGGATGAAAGTCGTAAGACGTATCAACAGGCCGAGTGGGAACCTAGGGGAAGGTAGTTTGAGGATGAAGAGGGCTAGCTAGGTGTCATACGCAGTACTGTAATGAAGGGGAGCGAAAGGAAAAAAGAAATTTAGGCAAAAATATGAAGACCAAAACCTCAATAGTAGCTTTCAGGGTCATGTTTCTAATTCTGGTCAAAAGGTCAGTGAAATCCTGCGTGTATTAAATCAGACAGTGATGCAGGAAGGTTCATACATGATGAAACAGCCAAGTGCTGCATGAACATCAATATGTTCTCCGGCTCTGCGTAGAAGTGCATTGCAAGGCACATAAACCACGTCAGGTATAAAGTAAGGTGGAAGTTTGGAAGGAAGATAAAGCACTGAAGTTGCAAAAACCTAAATGAGGTATATTTGTGCTGTTTAGAAAACTTCTTGTGTTATTGCAGTAGCTTTAAGAGGACTTTTTGATTCTGCTGAAGCTTTTCAGATCTTCACTTTCATGTTCTTTTTCATAATCTCTTTATCTTTTGATATACCAACACCAAAAAGATCCTGCCAAGCTGTCTGAAACCATAAAAAAAAGAAGTTGCCCTGTTTATTGACCTCTGCTTGAAAGCTGGAAACCATACTTCATTTTCTTAGATGTTTTCCTCATTTCATGTCCTATGTTATTATAATCATCTGTCTTTCAAGCATGGGGCAAGCTGTGAGCTTAAGAATCGCCAGTCCAGAGCAGATCCTCATGGTCCCCATGGTTCCTTCTCCTCTCCATGGCAGGACCAGCACCAGATGCCGCAGAGAGGCACAAGAGCTCCACAACGAGAAGTCATGGAGGATTCTTCCTTTCCCCTCTCCAGGTACATGGATGTTAAGTCCCATCCTGAGCTCTGTTAGTTTGGTTTAAGCTCTCTGGTATGAAATCTCCTCACTCTTTCTAGGATGGATGTATTCTATACTATTTATTGTCCCCAATGCGTTAGATATATACTCAATTTTTTGCATCAGTGACATACTCTGGTAAGGACTTTCACAAACAAGTATTTCTTATATCTGGTTTGGTATTAATCACCTTTTATTTTCATTAAATGCTGCCTTGTTCATTTTGTGCAAGACTGCGGATTCCGTGGCCCGTTGCTCCCTACTCTTGTCCGTACCTCCTCTCTGTAGGCCATTGCTCAAATTTCATCTTTCTAGAATATTCTTTCTCATCTCCTTTCTGAAGTGAACTGCCCTTCCCTAATCCCCATTACTTTTGCAATACTCCTGTCGAGCTGGAGAGCCTGGCACCTGCACACGGAGCATCCAGAGGAGAGGAGAGCACAGATTACTAGACCCGAGTCCTCCCTGCCTTTCCATATGCAGCGTAATATCTTATTTAGTTTCCTGGACTCCAGTTGCTCATTGAGCAGATGCTTCTCTTCATCCTGGCACTGTTAGCACCAGTCCCTTTTCTGAGTGGATATAGTTCATTTAATACTTTGGATGGGGTTTCTTTTTGTCCCACTGTGTATTATTTTACACTTACTAGTGGTGGATTTTGTTGGTTGTCATTTGGTTATTCACGTTGTACACGTGGTTTTTTCCCTTAAATTCCCTGTGGTCCTCTCTTGTCTGGCTAGTGTTGTTAATACATTTTACTAGCAGGTTTTCTTTTTTACTACTCACTTTTCATTATTAATACATATATCAAACAATAGTAATGGCTTTTTGGTTTTCTTCTGTAAATTAATAGAGGCATAGTGCTGCAGTGGATTAATACAAAATAAATTATAGCACCTCCTCCATGAGCCAAGGGAGCTGACGGAGGGTATTTTTACCTTTCCCAAGTTTCACGAGCCAGCCTTCCCCTGTGCCCACAGGGCAACATGTCAGTTTTAATGTGCATCATTGCTGGCTTTTACGGAGGGCTGCAACCTCCCCCCGTGTCCCTGGCCCCTACCACGGAATCAGGACGAGACCAAACGTCCTTTCTTGGCTGTTTAACACTGACCGTTGTTATCGATGCTTTTATCACAGCAACAGCTCAAATCAGTTCCAGTGGGAGACAGAAAGTACACCCTGTCCAGGACACTGAGCCCGGGTCAGCTCAGGCAACCAGCCTTTTCCCGCCTTGTCTAAACTGGCAGCGAGCTGATATCTTTTAATTGAAGTGCCCAGTGATAGCAGCAGCACGTGTGCTGGAACATTTGGTGGCTGGACCCTCCAGGAGGGGATGAGGATGCTGCAGAGGGCAGATGCTTGTGCGTGCATCAATTTGGAGTCTTATTCTTCTACCCTTGTTTTGCCTGTCTTTCCTTTATCCCCTGCCGGAGGATTAATTTAAATACATTCTCATTTCACTATCTTTTTTTTTTTTATTATTATTTCCTGCCAGGCTGTCTATACTTGATTTGCAGTTAATTTTCCAGAGTACGTGCAGCTTCTTGGACAGGGAGAAAAAGTCTTCTGATGTATGATTCTTGCATTGAATCATAAAGCTTCATTTTGTGTCATTTTCTAGCAGATGTAATTCACTGTGGGAATTATGTTTGTTGTTCGGATCCTTGGGTCTAAGACAGCTCTTTCCTATACATCATTAGCAAACAATACAGAAGCTGTTTCTGATTGACAGCTCAGTCAGTATATGTCATTACTCCACTCTGGTTTATTTACCTTTTTCATTAAGCTTAGGTGTAGAACTGCCCACGTAAAAAAAATAAAGAGTAAATTAGCTTCAACAGGAATGATTAAAGCTATTACCATATTCTAATTTATCACCTATTACCAGACAAATGAGCACACGCTGACTTTGTGCTCTCCCTCCACCACGCTCTTCACTGCCAGCGTTGCTTCTAATAACAGAAGGTACTTGACACCACTTAGAGCACGGTGCCCAAAATGAATCCAGCACCTCTTAGCGTCCAAACTCCGGTGAAAAATAGGACTGCTATCTCATATATATTTCATATAAAGCCATGCTTGTTGTAATTGCAAGTCTGGAACAAAAAGATACCATTTCAGGGGAGAGAAGATGGAAGAAGCAGGAACTGAAGTGCATGAGAGGAATAGAGAAAGCATAAAATAGCAATTATTAAATAATTCTGTGTCAGAAACTCTGGCTAATATATTAAATCCTAGAATAATTTAGTTTGGAAGGGCTCTCTGCAGATCTTTTTTCCTCAGCCCCTGGCTCAAATCAAAGCCAACTTCAAAGTTAGATGTAGAGTCATATCCAATTGAGTTTCAAATTTAGCCAAGAAAGGATATTTCCATCCCTGCTCTGGGCCCCAGTTCCACCCTCCCTGTGGATGTGTTTTCTCCCGATATTGAGTTGAATTTTTCTTGCAGCAACTTGTGCTCGTTGCACATCCTGCTTTTGCTGTGCACCTCCAAGCAGAGCACAGCTCTGTGTTCCTTCCAACCCCCCAGGAGGTTGCTGCAGGTGGCATTAAGGTCTCCAGCTTGCCTTGTCTTCTTCTGGCTGAGCAAACTCAGCTCCCGTCCTCCTCTCACACTTTGTATGCTCCAAGCCTTGGGAGTGCCAGTTTAACTACGAACCACTGGCAATTACCCTTCCAGTCTGATAATCCAGACAGTTTTCCACCCATCCAGTCATAAATTCCCTGGTCCCGGGGGAGACCATGCTGAGGGACATGCTGTCATCAGGGTAAATGACATCCGTGGCTTTCTCGTCAGCCGCCGAGCCAGTCGTCTCATTAATGAAGGCAGTCAGGGTAGTTGGGCATGATTTGTGCTTCACAAATCCATGGTGGCTGTTCCAAACCACTTTCTTATCCTTCACGTGCCTGGTTCTGGTTTCCAGAAGGATTTGCTTCATGAACTTCTGGGTAGGGAGGTGAGGCTGATAGGGCTGGCATTCCCCTCTTCGTCCTCTTCACCTTTTTTGAAAGTGGGTGTGATGTTTCCCTTTTTCCAATCAGGGACCTTCCCCATCACCATGACCCTTCAGAGGTGACAGAGAGTGGCAGTGACATCAGTCAGCTCCCTTGGCACCTTCAGATACATCTTGTCTGGCTCTATGGACTTGTGAATGTCCAGGTTGCTTAAGTGGTCCATAACTCATCTGTCCTCTATCAGCAGTTGTACTTCACTCCTTCAGACTCTGCCAAGACAGCCTGCTCTTGGGCACATGGGAGCAGAGCTAGCTGATAAAGACACAGCAAAGAAGAGCTGAATTATCTCAATTTTATCTGTGTCCTTTGCTGCTGGGTCCCTTGCCTCCTTCTTTAACGGGCCCATGTTTCCCTTGGCTCTCCTTTTGCTCCAGGAGTCCTTCTTGTTGCCCTTCTTGACAGTGTCAACTCCAGCAAAACGTCGGCTTTGCTGCTGCCAGCCCCGCACAGCCAGCGAGAGCATCACCTGGGATCCTGCTGGCCAAAGTCCACGTTTCTCATTTTTGTTACTGCGTCTTCTTCCCTACCTTCGCATTCCTCCTTCTTCTCATAGTAGGTGCTACAGTATTGCCTACATCATCAAATAACTTCAGTCCCCAGGTTCTCCTCCAGGTTCTTCTCCAGGTCCGTGGTGTCCTTGCAGCCTGCACGTGCCACCACCCTGGGACATTAAAGTGTGATGGGAAGCGCACTCCTGGCCCAAGCTAAAGCCCAGATGTAGGTGCATCTCTAGTCTGTCTCTGCGCTACTTGGGGTCGTAGGCTTGTTGGCTTTCCTGCTCCCTACAGTGTCTGTCTTCTGCCCTTTTGACTCTCAAGGCACCCGATAACGTGGCTGGTGAAGGTGTTCAGTCCCATGGGAGAGGAGATCAAGGAAAGCATCTGAGATGGGCAGGAAGGCAAGATGAGTAAAGAAAGTGTGCGTGAAACTGCATGAGGGATAAACAGGCTGAGAATGACACTGATCCAGACTTGGATCAGGATTTTAGTAATGTGAAAAATGAAGGTTTGGGTGAAGTTGAGGGAGGATGCGGTGGAGCTTGGCCAGAAAAGAGCTATTGACAGAAAAAGCTCATTGGTGCTATTTAAAGTTGCAGGTTGGCTTGTTGGTTTTTCAGTATTCTGTGGTGTTTAATTTGTTTTGCTGTTGATGCCTGACTGGTGTCTCACAACTCCTACTCTAGGCGACTCTAAAATGAATTCCTAGCAGGATTTGTTTAACATAGATGTGCGATATTGGGGTATACTTCTAATAAATGTCAAGACTGACACATATTGGTCTTGTCCTGTCGAGTAATATCTGTCCAAATGGGATCTTTTCCTTGATGCTTCTCTAGACGTGCAAAGCTTCAACTACTTCTCAGAATTTTGTTTATTTCTTTCCTTCTTTCATGAGAAAACTATCCAGCAGTAAAGCACAGAAGAATATAGAAGGCAGATTGGTGTTTGCTGTTTTCAGTTCATTTACTGAAAACAGCTGGTAGCCATTTAGGAGAATGGGAGAAATACTGCGACTTCTGTCAAGACTGAAAGTAAACACATGATTAAGGCAGAATTGACAACTCCTGTTTCACCACCAATTATTTGTCATCATGCTTTGGTGAACGACATCAAGATGAAGAAACATTGTTATGATGTGGGTATAGATATTATTTATTTGTACTGGCATGGAGTGGCTTCATCTGCTTGCTAAATGCCTTGAAAATACAGTGAGATGAATCGTGGCTGTTGTTTAACTCTTTCTCAGCTGGGCTATTGACAAGGATTAGACAATTCAATTGAAAAATTTAATTGTATAATCTTTTTTGGGGGGAAATAAGCAGAGTTTATTAGTCCTACTTGGGAAACGCAGGGCAGTGTACAGTTAAATGGCTGACTGTTGGCTTGCCCAGTCCACTCCCCATCGTTGCACCGCTGGTCTTATAAAATCCTACCGGTGTTTCCCTTTTATGAAGTGTGAGTTCAAATCAGTGTTTTTGAAAAAACAGGCTTTTAAAACCCCGGAAAAATTCCAAACCTCTCTTGTTTTGTCTTAGCAAGAAGCCTTTTCGTTCGAAGCAAGCTGGTGGCTTCTCTTTGAATTGCCTGGCTCTTTGGAGTGGTAAATTAAGGCTTAATGTGGCATCTGCTACCTATTAACATTTTTCCCATACCAACAGAAACGCGATCGCGTGTGATAGTATTGAATTAGTCCAAAGATTTTTCTGAGAAATCATGATCTTCTAGAAAACATCCCTGCTGGAGTCCGTAAAATGCAGCAGGCTGCTCCGTGGCTTTGTTTCAAGAAAACTTGCATTTCTGATCTCTATTTATCCTAAACAAGCGTCGGGTGAAGTCTACTTGGGTTTTTAGCTTTTGACAGAGCAGTCAGGAGGTTCAGCCGTGCTCGTCGCTGCCTGCCAACGTTTACAAGCAGTTAACCTCTCTCAATCGCAAAGGTCACGTGCATCAAAGATGGAGCTGTAAGACACTGACGTCTTACATGAATGAGAATAATCTCACAGATGGGGGAAGGCTGGAAGTGAGATAAAAATTACAGTATTAATTTTTTTCTTAATTCTGAAGGATGACAGAACTTCATTATCCAATCTGCTTAAAATTGAACGACCTAATGAAATTTCACACCCACTAAATTTAATCATGGATTACTCATGTGGGATTTGAATCAGATAAAAAGGATGCCTCAGATATTTGGTAGCACTTGCGTAAGGTAATAAAAAATCTGTAGTGTTCTTTGTCCTTTTCAGCAAATGTGAATTGCTTGACCTACTTCCCTTTTCTTTACTTTTTTTTTGCCTTTTTTTCTGGCATTCATGGACCTGACCCTGACTTCTTCCTGGGCATCAGTGAACAGTCAGTCCCACACTCGCATACAAGCAGATGGATCTCAGGAGCGCTTCCTTCTGGATGTTGTTGATGCATGGTGGATTATTGCTTTTGCTGCAGTAGTTTGAGGCTGGAAAAAGAAATAAATATTTTCACTTGTGTAAAAAAAGGCCTTGCTGAGAAGACGATGTCATTTGGAGCAGGTGACGTTCTGCTTGGGGCTTTGTTTGCAACTGTGTGATCTTTTGCGGATCATTTTACCCCTCCAAACCTTTGGGGTATGGCCTTAAATGATGTTTGACTCACAGGGATGTTCTGAGCCCCTGAGAACTGACAGTGCCTTCAGCAACCTTGTTCTGTGCTTACAAACTGGGTTTTTCTCTCATTCAGTGTGTTTCTGGATGAGTAGCTGTGTCTTGCCACTGTTGTGAGTCTTAGTTCTGATAGAAACCAAAGCTTATATTCACCAGCAAAGCCAGACTCGGGGAACAGGAGGAGATAAGCACCAAGGCTGCACTTGGGTTACTTGGGGATCTCCTTGTTGCTTACATAAATGACTGAACCGAGCGTGTGCTGTTTTTACAAGCAAATCTCCAATCAACAGGCATTGGGTTCTCAAGATCTAAGTGCAGATTGATGATCTTGGATTCTGTCACTGATAACTTTTAAGCAGTTAGTGGATCAAATCTAGTAGCATCAGTGATGATTGTTATCAGGAGAAGTAAAAGGAGCCCATCTTTGGGGTGAATCTCTTCTGTTCTTCTCCCTTCTGACACAGCTACTGCAGCATCTCCTACCCCTGCAGGGATTAACCTAATGGTGAGGATTGTCAGAGGATTCTGGAAATAGCGGTTCTCGTGTGTGTTAGGTGGGATTTAGGATTTAGGAGATGTTCATCAACATCTCCTTGTTCCAGGCAGCACCCAAGTGCAGAGCCAAACCATACTTCTTGCCCCCAGAGCCTGAGACAAGCAGGTAAAGGTGGGTAATGGAGCACAGCGGCAGCCTAATTGTCATGATGGGTTTTGGAGGTAGACAGCCAAAGATTTATTTTGAGGAGACATGGGATGTTTAGGGGGCATTTTAGCCTTTCTTAGTGGGACAGCTGACTGAGAGAGGGCACACAGAGGTCACAAATTCCTGACCCTTGGTAGAGGAAAGGGAGCCAGTCAAGTTGAGCAAAGGAGAAATGGCAGGGACAAAGCCATACACTAAGGAAATTATCTTTCTAACAGTATTGTGAGTAGACAGTGGTGGGATAGCAATTCTTTTGTCAAGGTTGGAGGAAAAATTATTGTGATAGTTGGGATGTGATAAGTGAACCATCTGATAAGTGGATGGTTGCTTAGATGGATGGAGAAGGCTCTGATTTAAGGATGTTGTGCATAAAGAATCTTAAAGACTTTAACCTAGTTTCATGCAGGAGCACAGACAGCTTGCAGTTGAAGACAGTGAGGAAGTTACAAGTGACAGGGAAGATGCTGGGCATAGTCGATGCAAAAATCATAATAAGAGCTTGTGGAGAAAGCTCACGTACTTCTACTCTTTGAGAGCTTCAGCTGCTGGGTAGGCATCCTTGACATCCATGAAGAGATGTCAAGCTGAAATCTTGTTTGGACAGGAGGAGTCAGGCCTACAGTAGACACTGCTTGAGTTTTCTGTATGGGAGTTTAGAGCTTTAAATTGCCTTTCAGGAACAGTAGAAGTTGGAGAAGTTGGCAGTCTTCACTATTTGACAGATTAGGAGCCTGGCTGTCCACAGTACAACAGAGTCAGTAGATGGACATCTCAAGATGGAGAGAGAAATAGCCTTTGTTGTCAGATCTTTTCTGCTTTGGGCAGAACAATTATTTCGAAGCTTGCATGCTCTCTTGCCTGGTGTCCACTGGGTGCCCTTCATCTTCAGAAAAAAAAAAAAAAGAAGCGGTTTCTGCCTTGCACACAGATATATAAAAGGATCCATCAGCAAACTGAACAGCAGCTTCAAATGTTTCATCAAGGAATATGAAATCTCATCACAGCTGGATTACCCACAAGCTTCAAAGTTCTTTAAGGTCAAAAAGTAGTTAAATTGTATAGAACAGCGTGAAACAAGGGCACTGAGGCTTCCTCTGGAGGCACAGAGGAGCTGCTTGTTTTGAGTGCTGCCTTCAACAGTTGGCTTACTACATTTTTGTTCTTCTAATCCCTTCCTACTAGTGTTTTCTACCTTTGTAGGGTTTTTTCGCTAGTCTTTTCACTCTGCCGGGATTGACGGAAGGGAATTTTCTGTTGACTAGAAGCAAAGGTGCCGTTCTTTGCTTATAAAAGGCGTTCTTTGGTATTTGCAAACACTTTGATGTGCCTTTATGGTGGGAAGAGCTATTACCACTATTATCTCTCACGCTGCAGGATGATGCTGTGTTTTGTTGTAAGGGACAGCTGTAATTTTTTCGACTTCTTTATGTGTGTGTCTGGAAGTGGTGGCCACGGTAGGCAGGAAGGCTTTCTGGCCACATTTATCCAGGGATGTGTGTCTCCTGCCGCAGCAGACTGCTATTAGGTGACCTCCATCACGCTATCAAGAATCTGGAGTGGCCATGAACCAAAAGCAATGTGTTTGGGTCTGTTCACTGCTACCAACGCCAACGAATCTCCGTTGCCAGTTTCTTGGGAAAAAAAAAAAATTAGTAGTTTAAATGAGATTGGTGCCTGCCACAGATTTTACATTTCGTAGACAAATCTTGTATGGCCAAAGAGTAAAGGCAATGATGGATCACAGGCAGCTGAGGCTCACTCAAGGATTGTTGTTGATGCCAGATACAGGGGAAATTTTTCCTCCTATTTCGGTCTCCTGCTAACACAAACACCTGCTTCACCTGCAAAGGAGTTCATGCCTGTTCTTGGAAGACACAACTGCCTGTCTTCGCTTGTAACGCACTGCGGTTTTAAAGTCCTAAGTTTATCCTTTAATATTAAAAAAAATCACAAGTCTGCATCTGTCTGGATGGAATGAAAATTATTTATGTGGTGTGCAAAGTGTGCTCGTGTGGACAGTGGGAGCTGCTGGGAAACAGCAGAGGTGAGATGGTGGTGGCTTGTTAGGGACATCTCTTGATAGGCTTCCGTGTTGGTTCCTATCCCTCAAGATTATCACTCTACTCGTTTTGGGTTTCTCCAAAAATAGCCCTTTAAAAGGGGGTTGAAAACTGTCCCGAGAGCTTGGATCGGCGTGGAAAATGAGATTCAAGTTAGGGTATAGGGGCAATGATGCAGAGCCTTAAAAGCCAGAGCGAGCGGTGGAAGGAGGAACACCAGGAGCTGCGGAAGAGGAGAGTGTCTGGTCTGCTGGAGGGGGATGGAGAAACCGGCAGCGACACTTTGAATGGGTGTTTTGAAATATGCTTTGCGTTAATTTTATGCAGAAGCATTTGACATGAATTTAGATTTGAAATCTGCGTTTGCTCATTACTGAGCGGCTGATAAATGCCAAATCAGTTCATTACTTTTGGAGTGGTTTTTTATCTTGTCCCATTTTCTGGGGTTGCTCAGATCCTGTTCATTCATAGTTGCCTTTTCTGGATATAATTGGGTTTAGGCAAGTAAGATACTAAAGGAAGTGTTGATAACGAGAAGTATTGTTCATCTTTCCAAAGATAGTTTAGGATTTTTTTTCTTTCTCTCGCTCATGGTGTGCTGAGGGCTGTTCAGCAGTAATTGTTCTGAGCTCTAAGCATTCAGATGTATTTCATCACTGTCAGTATATATGTACAGACCGTACCCTCGCTGCTGGAGCACATGATCTGTAGGAATTTGCCTGCGGAGCTGAAGTTTTTCTGTCTCGATTCCTGAAGGCCGATACGATGGCTCAGCGAGTGCTCAGTGGAAGAATAACAAAATGACCTTAATACCTTTGAAAAGTTAACTACCGTGTTTAACTCAATAACATGGAAAGGAAATTGGTTTCCCTTCCTAAAAATGTCTCCTCTCCTCCTGAAGGAATGGATGAGGTCTCCATTTATCATAGCAGCTGAGATCAACAGGAAAATGTTGCTGAGTTCCTGCGGCGCTTTTAATAGAATAAGGAGGCAATGCCCTTAAGCTGTTCCTTACCCAAACGAAATGTTTGGTGAGCCTTGTTAATCTATCCTAGCAGGACCAGAGCCACCTAGCAGCAGGAAATGTCACCGTAGCCAACTGCTAAAAAAAAATTATATAGTTTTTATACCCGTGGGAGAATTCAGGAAGTGAAGCTGTGCTGGAAATTAAGAAAAGTAATGGAGAAGCAAGTGAAGACTATGCTTAGTGTCTTTAAGACGATGGAAATTTTCTCTCTTCTCAAAAGCACACAGTTAATAAGAACGTGCCATGGCAAGGATATGTCAATGGAATTATAAAATATTTTAAAAAACCCCAAACCTACTGTCCTGAAAAATTTTACATGGGAAGGAATATGCTAAGAAATGGTCAGAAGAAAACAGCAAGAAATATGTTTCACCTTTGTTAAGGGGCTCTCTCTGTGAATGATTTTTGCGCTACTCCTCACCATCAGCCAATTCTAAAGCATTGCCCATTGTCTTTTATACAGCAGAAATTCCAGTTCGAACCCGATACCTCTGCCAGAGTAAATATATATATATAACCATTGTACAACCGGATACCCGCTGAACATGACAATGTCAGCATGTGTTTTTTTCTCCGGCACACGCAGCTGAACCTCTGACTTTGCAAGACTTCAGTGTTTTCCCACATCTGAATCAATTTTTAACACCACTAAGCCTTGTGCTCTGACGTTGTGTCTTTATACTAAATAGCCTACTCCCACATCTTGTCATTTTAAAACACAGGAGCTTGGCCCAACCAGTCCTTGAGGGCTCTCTGCCTTTACACAGAGCTGTTTGATTCCCATACCTGTTTGAAAGTGTCTGAGGGCTTTCAAGATAAAATACAGTTGTCTCCTTTTCACTCCTCTACGGTAGTCATAGTAAATGCCTTTGTTTCCAGGTGTAGCTGAAGCACTACAATTCCATTTGAAAATCCCATTAATCTCATGCACCCAATGATAACATTAAAAAAATAGTACAATATATGGTTCCTCTTCCACGGGCTTCCTATTATTCAGTGTACACCTACGGCGCTGTCAGAGCAGGGCTTCATAAGTACTTCAGAGAGAAATCGAGTAAAATTTCCCAGCCTTAAGCTTGCCAGGATGTACCTTTTCCACTCCTTCTAAATCATCTCCTGTCTCCTACTCTTGCACTCACTCTTGGCAGGAAGATGGGACTGCTGACACGGCTTTATCCCTGATCTCCAGGCATAGACTCACAGAACGGTTTGGGTTGGAAGGGACCTTCAAAGGCCATCTAGTCCAACCTCCCTGCCATGGGCAGGGACATCTTCCACTAGACCAGGTTGCTCAAAGCCCCGTCCAACCTTGCCTTGGACAAGTGTTCAAGGAAGTCCGAGGAAGGGGCATCCACAACTTCTCTGGGCAAGACCAGGAGTGCTCACTTGTCATCTCTCGGTTTTCTTTCTCACCCCAGCATGTGGATGCTGGAGATGGGGAGAAGCTGCATAACTTGGTATTTAGGTGAATTCACCCAGATGCACCTCAAACTTGAGCCAAAGTTTTAAACCTGTGTGTTGCCACAAATGGGCTCAAGTGATATGGGTTAAAAGAAGGAGAGGCTCTTCAGCAGAAATCATTTGGAAATCAACTAAGGTTCTCCATACAAAATAGCCTGCTATTTATCTCCAAATTCTTCCCATTGCACAAATAAGAGGAGCTGGATGCCACCATATTCCTCAAATTTTAACCCGTTAGAAATTCAGCTGAACGGACATGGGGAAAATCTGAACTTCAGCAAGAATAGATTTGAATTGGCAACAAATTTAACCATTAGACTTTGGAAGCTATCCTTGCACCATATGGTCTCATTACCTTTTTTTTTTTTTTTTTTTTCTGATAAACTGGTGTTCACAGTTCTGGGGGGATTTAACTCTCTTTGCCTTCAGCTTGAACCATTTCTTAACTATATTAATCTCATCTTTCCATCAGAATAGATTTTTAGATATTGTTAAGCATATTTTGCACAGGTTGGAACACTTAGTGAGCTGCCAGCTCTTTCTTGTTACTCTTTAGATTTGTAATTCCCCAAAGATAAAGTAGTATTAGGAACAGTCCCCAGTTTTCTCTCGAAAGTAATTTCTGATTTCCATATTAATCAAAAATAGCTTTACCTTCGTACTGCCCTAATCCTAGTAACAACACGGAAAGAAGATTACATTCTGTAGATGTCAGAAAAGCAATTAAAATTTGCACACAAGAAGTGAGAGGGGGGAGGAATATCACCTCTTTATTTTGTGAGCTGAACAGGGAAATACCCTGACCTCAAATTGTTTGTTTCTTATTGGCTCCTTTCCTTTTGAAGTGTGTGATAGAAAAGTCTTTAATATTCAAAGATTAAAATACTGGCATTTCAGTAGAATGAGAAGGTTATACGTGATGAGAAGAGACATTTTAAGGAGGGTGAGGGCTGGCTGCGAAGAGTCTTGAATTTGCCATTAGAGAGGTAAGTAACTATTAATAGCTCTGTCTGCAGAGATGGGTATTCGTTGATCTTAATGATGAGCTCAGAAAACGAACTTTGCAGCGGCAGACCGAATGCATGTAGGCAGGGTGAGACTGCAGTTGTCAGCTAGAGAAAAGGGGTTGCAGTAGTGAAAATGGCAGATGAGGCACGTGCCTACGTAGCTGGATGGCGAAGGCTGTGGTTTAGAGGTGTTGAACAGCAAGAATTTGGGAGTTTTGGGTATAGTTTGGAGAAGCGAGATCTGTCGTGGCTGAGGGTGACGGGAGGATCATGGTGATCTGCAGAGTAACTGGAAGAAATGGGGTGGGAATGGCTCTTGTGGAGGTGAGGTGGAGCTACATTTGGCTTTGTGGCCTGATCATCTATCAGGTGTCAGCAATTTGGATATATTCAGAGTATTCTGGGGACAAGTCATAGGTTGGGAAGGTAGGTGTAACTTGCACAGAGGTGGTATATACATTTGCACTTTTAGGTGAGGTTGTACAAGATAAAGGCTTAGAGGTCGAGGAGAAAAAAAGGCAACGATGGAGTCTGTGGAAGCCCTGTGGAAGCTGTAAGTTTGGAACTGGCAAAGGAGTATGTGACTATATGTTGCTGCAGTATGGACTCTGTGTGATGAGATGCATCTTCTCAGGACTGTGCTGTTGCCCTTTATCTTTGAGGAGAGAGGTGTTTCCTGTAGCTATTCTCATAAATGTCTTTTAGTCTCCAGTTTCTCAAGTTACTGGAGAGTATATACTGAATTTATCCTGTATCTCATGTAGTACGTGACATGGCAAGGTGCTGCAGATATCATTTTATAATTACTGAACCCTTGGAATTGAAGCCAATTTGAAGTTGGACTAGATGATCATTGTAGGTCCCTTCCAACTGAGCTGTTCTTTTCTCTTTCCTTTTTTCTTTTTCCTTTTTCCTTTTTTTCCCTTTCTCCTTTCCTTCCCCCTTCCCCCTTTCCCTTCCTCCTTTCCCCTCTTCTCTTCTCTTCTCTTCTCTTCTCTTCTCTTCTCTTCTCTCTCTTCTCTTTCTCTTCTCTTCTCTTCTCTTCTCTTCTCTTCTCTTCTCTTCTCTTCTCTTCTCTTCTCTTCTCTTCTCTTCTCTTCTCTTCTCTTCTCTTCTCTTCTCTTCTCTTCTCTTCTCTTCTCTTCTCTTCTCTCTCTCTTCTCTTCTCTTCTCTTCTCTTCTCTTCTCTTCTCTTCTCTTCTCTTCTCCCTTCCCTTCTCTTTTCCTCCTTCCCTCCCTTCCTTCCCTTCCCTTCCCTTCCTTCCCTTCCCTTCCCTTCCCTTCCCTTCCCTTCCCTTCCCTTCCCTTCCCTTCCCTTCCCTTCCCTTCCCTTCCCTTCCCTTCCCTTCCCTTCCCTTCCCTTCCCTTCCTTCCCTTCCCTTCCCTTCCCCTTCCCTTCCCTTCCCCTTCCCTTCCTTCCCTTCCCTTCCCTTCCCTTCCCTTCCTTCCCTTCCCTTCCCTTCCCTTCCCTTCCCTTCCCTTCCCTTCCCTTCCCTTCCCTTCCCTTCCCTTCCCCTTCCCTTCCCTTCCCTTCCCTTCCCTTCCCTTCCCTTCCCTTCCCTTCCCTTCCCTTCCCTTCCCTTCCCTTCCCTTCCCTTCCCTTCCCTTCCCTTCCCTTCCCTTCCTTCCCTTCCCTTCCCTTCCCTTCCCTTCCCTTCCCTTCCTTCCCTCCCCTCCCCTCCCCTCCCCTCCCCTCCCCTCCCCTCCCCTCCCCTCCCCTCCCCTCCCCCCCCCCTCCCCCCCTCCCCCTCCCCCTTCCCCTTCCCCCTCCCTCTCCCTCTCCCTCTCTTCTCTATTCTTTTCTCCTCTATTCTTTTCTTCTCTGCACTATTCTTTTACTGAATGTATATAAGCAGTCTCTGGAATGTGTAAAATCCTATACACGATAATTCTTTTCCTGATACATTTCTGCTGTTAAATAGACCCATTGTGGAAATTGGTTGCTTCCATCTGGCGAATAACCTTGGACCAGTCTGAGGTGCCGTTATCAAACCTTCCTGTTGGGTCCCAGAGGGCTCTTGTCTTTGAATGAATGAAGCATATTTATTTGAATAAATCTCTCCAGCAACCTGCTGTGTGCCTGGTGAGCACACTCAGCACCTTCAGAACCTTTTCTTCCACTTTCCCCATGCACCATAACTGTCAATAACACACTTGGTGAAGAAAAAGCATCTGATTTCTTCCTGCCCTATCCCAGCAGTGGTATCTGAATGGCATTCCTGGGGTGTGCTCCTCGTTGTGGGAGACCAGTCCATCACCTGGTACCACATATATAGAGGAGCGGATAAAAATAATAATTTCAGCTGTTCTAAGCTGTTACATCTCTATGTACACTGCCTTGCAGCCTGCATTGGCATTTTTCTTGCCCTAATCATGTGAAAGGCAGCTTATTCTGGAAGAAAACTGGTTTTCTAAATTATCTTCATAATTTAGCTTATTTGAAATAAAAGACTCCTTTTGCACAAAACATTCTGCTATAAAGCTTTGCTTCCTATTTTAAGTCATTAAAAGCATTTTTAATAGTGACTGATAGCATGGGGAGCCCTTTGGAAATCTATTTTAGATTAAAACTCTTAAGGTGTTAGGCATTAGTTTATTTTTGATAGGGAGAAAAATCTCCTGCAAAAAGATGATTGTCTTCATGCATTTTTTATTGTACTTTGGCAGGAGGTTGCTTGGGGGAAAAGTTAAAACTTATTCAACCAGAGCTGTGACAGTGACAAACTGGCCTCAGGTCATTTCTTCTCCCTGACATTTGCAAGTCAGCCAGTTGAAGAGCTTTAGATTTCTTTACCGAGCTCCCTTGCCTTGAAACCACGTTGTAGGGGGATTTCACATTTCACCATTCTAGTGTATCCATCTCAAAGGTCTGATTTTTCTGGTTCATTTTGTGTTGTTTCCCCGGTCAAGTGTGTTTGCTGTTGCTCAGGAGCGTGTGTGAAATGCACTTTACGCCTGTGAGATGCTGACATTGTCTGAAGTCTCCCCAGCTTCTTTATAAATGGATTTAACGCGTGGGGACCACCTCGGAAGGTGGAGCATGCGATGGGGACACCAACGCTGCAGGAATCGGCTAAGGCACATGTATGTCTTTCCCATTTGGATGGTTTTCAGCACTGAAAATGAAATTTCAGCTGGGCAGCAGTGCCCAGCACCATTTAGCTGGTTAATAGAGGCAGCCTGAAGCCAGACAACTTGAATTTTGTGGGATTTTGGAGACCGTGAACAAGCATTTGGTTTTCGAGTCTTCATGACTCTCACGTTTTTGTAAAATCTTAATTCTGATCGAGTTTGGTGCTGCAACACCCGCTTAGTTTGCACACATGCGTGCAGATAAAACAGATGCTCATCTTTCCCCAGAATAACTTCAGATCCTCTTCGTTCTAGGGTGTGCTGGCTGTGGCAGGTCCTCCCACTCAAAGACAAAGGTGTCATAACAACGTGTCTGTTATGAGGGGGCTTTGAGATCCCCTTTGGCCTCTCACATATGTTAGAGATGCATGTGCTGGATGTGGAATTATTTATCATTTTCCTCGTTTCCAGCATGCACACACATAAATGCTGTAACGTCCCTCTTCATGCTTAATTTCTGAGAAAGTAAAACGAAAAGTGAAGTTGAGCAAGTAGAGTATTCTGCCTGAGAAACTGGAGCATGGGTGTGGAAGCGGCCATGGAGTCCTACTCTTTGTTTTCACAAAAGCAAGGTGTTTGCCCAGCTAAACTGGGCAAAACATTGATCCCCGAGATAAGAATCTGCAAAGAAGCCAGACCGCTGGCAATCCAAATGCCCCACTGACGTGCTGATATTTTGACTTCCAGATCCTGAGCAGGAAACAAAGAGGATGGAGTATCCTCTCCAGGGAACCAGTCACAAAAAGAAGGTGTAATCCCCGCTTTGGGATGAGGCACAAGCCAGAATTCACCTTTCATTGTTGTTGGAGGTCAGAGGGAGATGAGAAGATGGGACTGAATCAAGCTCTTTGGTCTCCTTGCAGAGAGATGGTTTACTGTGGTCTGTCTTGAGGAGGATGCCCTGGTTGAGAATTTTCTCCTTGTAATGTGGTCAGCATTTGTTTGTAATTTTTTCTATGCACTTCCATGGGTTTTATAGCATTTCTGTCACGTTCCCATTGGGAAAACTGGATTATGAATTTCCTAATTATTCTAGCTGTGATCCTGCTCACCTTGGCGTTTGCTTCCGTTGATTTGAGCTTGCGCATAAGAATATAAGTGACTTTGGAGTTCATGAGTAGCTGCTTTGCAGAAAACCAGTGAAGACCCAACGTGTGCTTGCAATGAAATGTGGAGCTTTGAGGTGAAATTTCACAACTAAAATACATTTCCTGAAATGCTTGCAATGTAATTTTAGAAACTTCCATACTTCTAACAGAGCTCTTATTAGTTTGTTTTACTAGAAATGAAATGCTAAAAGAGGGTCTTTCTGTTCTTGTTATATTTCTGAATTGCTTTGGTCCTTTCATTTTTGAAAAGTATCCTCAAGAGTCCCCAGCATCTTTTATAGTCATAAAACTCCTGGATGGGTGATTTGGTTGGCAATTTCATTGTTTGTTTAACTCAATATTTAGAGTATGGAGAAATAACAAACTTTCAGTTTGGGGAATTTTCATTCCACCATTATTTTTACACCTAAAAGATCAACTTTCTCAGATGGACCCACAGGTGTTTTCATGCAGGCCTCAATAACTTCTCATTTCTCTGAGGCATCAAGAGGCACCGGTAGAGGGAAGGTGTTGAGTGTCGCCCGATTTATTCTCGGCGTGTATTTTGAAGCAGCGCTGGATTTGAGGTTGACACAAACCCTAAGTGCACTTGTGGGGAGTACCTGGATGGCCACAGCTCCCGATGGATGCCAGTGGCAGGAGTGTGGATATTCGGTAACAACCTGACACTTGAAGGGTTCACCACTTGGCTTTTGGTATGAGGTCAGTTGTACCAGTCTAAGCTCAAGCAGGCTGGTGGCTGGGCACAAAGCCCAGTTATTAATAGCAGTGGTAGGGCTCCTCTGAACTTCAGCTGTATTTTGGATCTCAGAGCTTTGCTCAGTGTTTTAAAATCTTGTTTTATTTTATTCTGGGATGAAAGCTTAGATTTGACTCATTGATGACATGGGGAGGCAGGGGGTGAGTGTTACATGTTAGAATTTCACCTAGAAATTGGGGCTATTACTTATGGTTTTCCCTACAATTGTTTCCTGCAAGGAGATACTGAAAGACAATGACTCAGTATAAATTAATTGTAATGCATGGATTTTATACTTGTAAATCTACAGAAGTTCATTAGTATTGAACAGGACTGTAGGAGCACTGGCTGACCAGGTGTCTGGTGGTTATTTGACCAAACTTTAGTCTGCTCGTGCCAGCAAGGACACCTGAGATGTCACCGTGCAGCGAGAACAGCCTCTACATGTGACCCACATGATGTTTGCCAAGTGACCTGGAAATGGCACTTGTTTTTGTTTAAAAGAAGGAGCAAAATCTCTGAAGAGTGTTTCATAAGGATGCTCCATCTCGAATCAGTCTGATAAAATCAGATTCCTATAGGAAATCTGGTTGCTAATTTCTTTAGGGCGTGATGTGCATGGAAACGCTTCCTCAGAGACCTCCTTTGCCATCACACAAAAACACATGGGCAGGCCCACAGGTGACGGGTCTTGGGCTTTGTTTCAGCTGATGCTGCTAAAACTTTTCATCATTTCTGTTGAGTTTTAACTTAATGAAGAGATGTCCCTTTGGGTTTGAAGGAATAGTCTCTGCAAACTTGGACTTTTTTGTTGACTTAATTCGTTTGGTAACTAGGAGGCTGATTTCAGCTATGCTGATTAAAAGAATGCTAATTCAAAATATCCTTCTGTAGTCAGTCCCTTGAAAAATCTGCTGAAAAGCTAGCAACTGCTTTGTATAATGATGCTTAAAAAAATATTGCAGGGGAAATAATTTAGCATGAAGGTATTTTTAATGTGCAATTTCCAACCATGTGAAAAAAAATTGCATCCATTATAAAAGGAATTTCTAGCTTGATGCATATTTACTTTTTATAGGTGTATATTAAGTGAGTATCTCTCATCTTTTAAAGCTGAAGTGAAAATGAGATGATTAACAGATCCTCACAGTGTCCTGTGTGGAGCACAGATCCCCCAGAGAGACCTCCTTTGGCCCCAGTCCTCCAACCCGCTGGCCCCTTTGAGTCTCTGCTGCTGATCCCTCCAAAAATACATCAAGCAAGGAGTGGATCCAAACTGGAGAAAGGTCATCCCACACAACTGGACCCTCCTGCAACTTATGTTAGGCCCATTGGGGCAGTCTTGCTCTCTGAGGATTCTTGAGGCCTTCAGTTCTTCAGGGTCTGATCACCATTAACCCATTCTTCTGCTCCCTTGCACCCGCTTGAGGAGATACTGGGAACTTCTTTCCCTGGTGTCCATTGCCTTTTGATGGCTCTTGTACCTTGTCCCATCCCACCATGCTAGTACCCTCACTGCCAAATACCCCAATGACCTGATACTACATCTCAACCCTGCTCCTCTGCTCCATCCTTGGCTCTGCAAGCCCTGCAAGCCCTTTTATCCCTCAATCTGGGCCCCTATAGCCACAATCCCACATCACAGGGACCCCCACTGAAGCCAGGAGCCAGCCTAGCGCCTTTTTGCAATGTGTGAATCCACAAAGAGGTTAGATGAGGAAGGATCGCCTTAGTATTTTATATCACCGAGGCTTTAAAATAATTAAATATATACTTTGCACATAGCTTTAAAAATAATCATAACTGTTTATACTTGCCCTGCTTGGAAGTAGACCAGGGCTTTGTGGATGATGGGAGGTCTCCGGTGCGCTGAGATGGAGTGGGAGGCAGAAGTCCAGGCAGAGGAGGATTTCAGGAGATCTAAGGAGAAAGTAGCACCGTTGCCTGCTGAACCCTTGGTGAAGGACTGTGTGCTGTGCTGGTAATGTTGATATTGAAAAAACATGCCAGGGTAAATACATACTTGTTGCATTTCAGCTGTTTTTTTTTTTTAATTTAGAGACAACCTCAGCTGATCCTTCATTTCTCAACTGTTTCCATTAGCATATGTACACAGAAGACAAAGCAAAAGCCTGCCATGAGTTTTGGTTACTTATCACGTTGACTTACACAGTCCCTGTTGAAGGATATACAGAATTTTACAAGTTTACACCAAAAGCAATGTAGACATGGTAACGCATTTCTTAAATGCATCAACATCACACAAGGGCGTGTAGCTCTGGGCATGTCTGCAAGGAGAAGTCAACACAGAGCAAGGGGCTTCGTCGTGATGGCCTTGGTGCTCCAGAGCAGAAGGATGGTTTGGCAGTGCCCCTCAGCTTGCAGAGTCAGCAGTGATGGACCCACAGTCCATCACCCAAATCTGTGGTTTGGGATGTCCTCACCAAGACGGAGGTGTGGGCAGGGACACGTGTGAAAGTAATCGTGCTTCAGACATTTTGTAGGAAAGAGACCTTTCCCACATGAAGTAATGTAGGAAAAATTATGCAGATAGATTGCTATATTTTCAGTTTCAAGTGTCTCAAATTATCTCTTATGAAGTATATTTTGGTGCGATGAATTAATGGCAGTTTTCTACTGTTGGCTTTTTTTGGTAACCATTTTTAATACCATCTGAGAGATTTCTCTGGACAGCACTTTCCTTATCTATGCTCCTCATTTAAAACCCTCAGGTTCTGCTGGTAAAACTGAAGCATGCTGCTACTTTGAATCCCAAACCATAACTAGTTGTCTTCCTTTTTTTTTAAGCTAATTTATCTACTCAGCAGCTCACAGCACAGGAGGAGGCTGATGTGAACCATCTGAGTTTTATTTTGCTCAACATAATGCCTTTCACTCCTCTGACTTCTGAGGTTTTCTTTTTTTTTCTTTCCCTATTTCATCCCAGTCCATTGCTATAATTTGCTATTCCTGGAGGGAACTGGTAACTCTTTTTTCCGTTTCCCAGACATGCTGGTGGATGTGTTATTTTTAAGCCACCCTCACTACCTGCAGCACGATGACTCATTATGGATTTGCAAAGTCCCCTACGTTTTTGCTGAGAAGTCGGCTTCTGGATTTAATTCTTGAGAGGATCGTTAGGAGTGCAGCATAAAATCCCCAAATCCTTTAAGAGCAGTAAAACAAAGTCACAAAATCTTCCCTCAACACAGCAAGACCGTCTGTCCTTCTAAAATTAGGAGGCATAGAGTGATCCAAAGAGCCTTGGCTTCATGTCAGGAGTCACCTCGTGGGGCAGAGGGATTGACGAGGGGCTGACTGTGGCAAGCCTCAAGTTTGTAGGGGAAAAGTGATGCCTTAGGCAGGATGATTTAATGGGGGAACACACAGCGATGTCCTTTATTACAGTTTTCTACTTCTTCTGATAACCTAAGTCTGCAGGTTTAAATATTTCATGTGTTGTGGTATCTCTCCTTTGGTAGAGCTCTGTATGCTCTATGTGGTGGGTGGTTGTAGGAAACCAAGAGGAAAACCAGCTGTGTTGGGACCTTGGGATGGATGTGTTGGGAAGTGCCGCCGGGATGCTTTTCTGATTTCCCCCCATCTGCAGAGAGGTGTCCATGGTGCCTTGTATTCCTGACCCATCACAGGATGGTTTGGGTTGGAAGGCACCTTAAAGATCATCTAGTCCAAGCCCCTGCCATGGGCAGGGACACCTTCCACTAGCCCAGGTTGCTCAACCTCATCTTGAACACTTCCAGTGATGGGGTTTGCCCAACTTCTCTGGGTGACCTGTTCTATCACTAAGGGGGGACCCCAATCCTGAAGAACTGCACTTCAGCTTTAAATCCTGAAGAAACCCTGTCTATAAAACCCCATTTGGAAGTGGGAACGGGATACTTAGCTTTGGTGAGCCTGAGCTATACAGTCTACTTCATGAAACATGAAAAATACTGTCTTTCTTCAGTGAGCTTTCAGTCTAACTCAAGACACATGTGGTATAAGGGGAAACAAATGATACCTAATTAAATCTGGACACTGGGGATTGCTTTGGGCTTGCCTGTCAGAGGACTGCAAAAATGTGAACAGCATGTGACAGCGTAGCCACAATAGTTATTTGCTCAATACTTGCTCGCTGTCTCTTTGGTTTGAGCTGTTGGGCTTGCATGCACCATGAATACGCATCTGCCACCTCTGCAGCACCCACACATATATTATGCGTTTTTAGGAGAGTTTGGTGTGATTCTAACGTTATTTCAAGATGTGTTACTAAAATCCCTCCTGTTCTTCCACGTGGACGGGCAGCCCTGATTTCATACCATAGATTTTGGTGGGCTGCAGCCCACCTACGGTCCTACTGCAAAGTGCTGTCAGCACCTTTCTTCTCTGCACCTCCAGCTGATAAATCACATACAAAGCATTTTGTGGTTTATCTTTCCTTGTACCATTAGTCTCCCATGTCAACCATCCACTCAACCTTCCTCTTTGCAGCAGTGGAAGGGAGAAGCACGGTAAGTGCCATGGGGCCGTTCTGGCACACAGGTAGGGAACTGCTGATCCAATGGTTAGCTCCCAGCAAGCCGGACTTTTCCATAAGCTTTTATTTTGTCAAATAGCATCTCCCAACCTTGCTGGCCATGCTCTACATCTGCCATCCGTCCCCAGAGTCACTGAGGTCCCCATTTATCCACATAAAATACTGCACCCATGTCTTGGGAGTCTTAGTACGCGAGTCTTGGGATTTTTTTTTAACCAAGCCTGACTGCTTCCCTGTGTCAAAAACAAGCAAAAGAGGAGCTGCCACAAATTTATCACATCTGCTCGAGCAACTAGGAGAATGCACCTCAACCATAAAAAGTAATCTACTTAATTAGCTGTAATTGCTTTGCTGAGTTGGACTATCATAGAAATCATTGTTTTATGGCAAGCAAATGAAAATTGTACTGTGCTAAAACATCCCTGGGCTGTCACCCCTCAGCTGTGGTTTTTAATATGTCTGTAGTTTCTTCTGGGCAGAATTCTGTTTGTAAGGAATAAAATATTTACAAGATGGGGTGGAGGGATTTTTATTTGCTTTTTCATATTTTTTTTCTCCTAAAGCTTTCTGAAGAGATGCTCTACCAGAACAGCTGGTGTAAAAACATAGCTCTAATTAAAACATTTCCTGAAATTAGTTTCTTTTTTTTTTTTTTTTTTTTTTAGGAGAGGGATTATAGGACAAGAACATGGTTTATATACCCGTCTTTAGGAAGTAACAGGATTGAAAAATTCAGTTTATGAACCAGAAGTAGTAAATGCTGCGTAAGCCCATGATTTCAGTGCTGTTGCTCTTCCTCCCTGGCTTTGGGTGAGTTGGGCAGGAGCTGCATCTGCTGGTGGGTTTCTCTGGGTCTGGTGTGGTGGTCAGGGTATCTCATCCCAGCTCTTGGCTGGAAGATGAATAATAAAGACCTCGGGATAAGGGATCTTTGTGGGATCACTGTATTTCTCCTCTTTCCGAGAGAACCTTTGCACTTTCGAGCTGGTGAAATTAGATTTTATTTTTGCTAGAGCCTTTTTTTAAACAGTGCTATGGAGTTCTGCCAGTTCAAATATTATGTATTCTCAGCTTCCCCCAAGCACAATTTGAATCTAATCTCCTGGCCCAAATACATGCGAGAGACCCATTAAGCCTTTTAACACCCAAAAACTGGTTTTGTTAATATTCTGTGTGTGCTCCATCTGCTGCTGTGTTTGTCTAAAGCTAATGTATTTGAGAGCAATTCACTTCGCTGGTCTAAGTCCAAAATGTCCAAAATACCATATGGACATTTTAAAGTTAATTAACATTTTAAAATTCAATATCTAATTTAAGGATGTTGTAATCCCTAAACCCTTGGTCTTCCTGAGTTTAACTCGAGCCTGGCCTATTCTTGCACCCCCAAATATTTTATCATTTTGAATTTTTATCTTTGCTAACCCTCGCAAATGAAAATCGCTGGGTCCATCCTTTAAAACTGGCCCTTCTAGGCAATAATTTGATTCTGTAACATTGTTGTGATCATCTTGGGATTGCTTATTACTAGAATTAACTGAAAGACAAAATTCAGTGTCCCCAGAGATCTTGTTTAAGGGTGTGAATCAAGACTAGCTCCAGTGAAATCAGGAGGATGCTGCCAATGTCAGAGGAGAATTTGGAGTGTAAAAAGCAGAGATAGGAAGTAGGACAATGCCTGTGCTATAGGAGAGACTTAATTATGGGGCAGTTTTTGTTGTGTTAATCCTTGATGATGCTCTGGGGATGCCCAGGGAGCGCTGAGCTGGCAGTGCTGGGGGTCTCGGCTTTGGCAGCACACCTGGAATACCGGTTCTAAGGTAGTTCCAACACTGGCAAATTGAATTGAAGCATCTTGAATAAGAAAAACTAGAAGTAATGCGTGGCCAGGTAAGGAGCTTTCTGTCATCACTTCTCTTCCAAGCAAACACCTTGCTGTTCATCCCGTAAAACTACAGTCTGAAAAAGCATTTCTGACATCTATTACTCAACGTTTAACTCCTCCAATAGATGCGGCGCCGGTCCCACAAGGTCTGTAGCAACAAACCCTCCTGTGCAGAAAACGGCGACTTGTCCCAGAAGACATTCAAACTGCATCTCTACAACACTTCAAGCGATGACAAATGAAGTGGGAGGATAGTCTTGTGCCGAACAGACAAAATAGGGTTGTCTTCTGCTCAGCTCGTAGTTTCTGGGTGACTTCACAGCAAACTAGCTTGTTCCTCGGTGTGTTGGCATCTCTGGCTGTGAAACTGGGATTTCCCTTCCTTCTTCCAGCCTTTCCAACCATTTCTTCACATTGCAAAGTTGTGGGGACAAACCAGTTTCTGACACATCTGCAGGTATCTAGTGCAGGGGAAGCCCTTTCCAGGTGCCACTGTCACTGAAACAAGAAATATTTTGGACCCAGTTGTCATAAACACCAACCAGGCAGAAGAAAGAAATTATGATAGATATGAAACAGGTGCAAATTCCCAATTATAAAGTCCAAAAAGGATCAAAGATGCGCACTGAAGCTGGTTCCCTTTCTGTATCTGGAAGCACAGAGGTCTTGCACACACTGCATTGTCTGTTGTGGAGCAGAAATTACATCTGGAGCAAAACACCAAGGCTTGAAATGATTTTTTTTTCCCCTCCTGGCTTGGGAGCAGAGCTGAAAAGGATGAATTGAAAATTAGCCAGATGAACAAGTGCGTTTTAGAAATCACAAAAGGCTGTTTTCTGAGCAGTTATTGTAAATACCCTGCCATAACCTATAACCTGAGGGCACGGAGAGCACGGGCTGGCTCTTGTGCCTGCCTGCATTTACATTACAAACTCCTCCAGAAAGAGCCTACCAGAAATCCTCCCTTCCAGACCCATCTAGAGTTGCCATAGAAACTCTGCCAGAGCAGAAGGGGACCTGGAGTGCCCGCTTCTGAAAGCGTGAGGCTCTCCTCACCTTCCGCAGGATTGCAGGGAGACGGCGAATTCATGACTGAAAAGCATTTGCACTCCTGCAGTGTCGTGTACAAAGCCATGCGGGTGTTCGTGGGTTGGAGTCCTGGGTTGCTGGAGGAGAAGGGATGTCTCTGAGGCCAGAAGGATGCTCTGTCTTCTCCTCGTTTAGGGAAGGATCTTGAGGAGGATCTGATGCTTAAAATTCATAGAATCACAGAATCATTCAGGTTGGAAAAGACCCTTGGGATCATCAAGTCCAACCCTCAGCCCGACTCTACAAAGTTCTCGCCTACACCATGTCCTCCAACAGCTCATCCAAACGGCCCTTAAACACATCCAGGAATGGAGACTCCACCCCCTCTCTGGGCAGCCTATTCCGCTGTCTGACCACTCTTTCTGGGAAACATTTTTTCCTAATGTCCAGTCTAAATTCACCATGGTGGAGCCTTCTCTGCCTCAGAGTTGCACCAGGCAACCTCCACTTGAAGGTAGACAAACAGTATCAGAAACACGATGTCCTCCTCTTCCTTCTCTTCATGTGCATCTCCCCAAATGTCAGTTTACTGTGGCTTTTTTCCTTTCCAACCTCTGCTTTTCAATGCAGATTTCAGTTCAGACAAAGAAATGCATGTTCAGTATTGAGATTATAAGTAAATATTCCATTAAAGATACATGGATCGAGCAAGGCTTCAACTCACTTTCCCCGAACCATGTCGCATCTATAAGCCAGTGAGAGCAGAAGGTGACTTCCGCCAGTGAGGTAAGCCGATTTGACTCTGAGTACACACGGGAAATCAGAGTTTTTCAGAAAAAAAAAGGCAACCCCATCACTTTTCTGACCGTAACCTCCCTTTAGTTTGTCATTCCGGATCAGTTCAGCTGCCATCTCAGAAGCCCTGCTGTGGCATCTCCTCACCTGCCGTGCACCCGTGCTGACCTTCTAGATGTTGTAACGGCCCTGGAAAATGCTTTCTACGATATTAAAGAAAAGACAGAGGAAAAAAGCCTCGGGACAGGATGAAAAATGAGCTATGTGTAGTCACTGTGAGCAGGAATAAGAACAGTTACTGTATTTTTTTCTTTAAATTTAAGATACTGGCTGAGTTAATGGCCTGATGAAGTTGTTGTGCTTCATCCCCATTACTCTGCAGAAAAGAAAAACATATTTCATTGTCTTTTGAAGTAAAGATTTTGAAAATAACAAAGATTAAGAAGGGAAGAAGTAGCTTAGTCTTAAGGCAGCATGTGCTGAAGCCTCACAAACCTGCTGCCATTCTCCAAGGATGTCAGCAAGCCCCTGCGGGAGGAGTTGGCATTTCCTACAGGTTCAACAGGGTCCCTCAGCAAAGATCTGTAGAGATACTAAGCATCACAGGAGGAGCGGGAATGGCCTTTCCAGGATAAGTAATTTATTAAAAGATAAAAATCGGAGGTTGGAATAAGTAACAGGCTTTTCTGGTGAAGGGGTCCTGGCATTTGGCAGGGGTCAGTGGTGGGAGCTGGGTTTGTTCAGTACTTTCAGAAGTGACCTGGGAAAGGGAAGGAGTGCTGAGGAGTGCTAATTTTAAATTATTCAGGCCAGTAAAAGACAAGGGCTGAATGTGAAGGTTTTGCCTCTTGTGAGACTTGAGTAAAGATGAAATTCAGTATAGGTGAATGTGAAGTGATGCATGTGAGGAAAAGGAGTTTTAATCTTGCATCTAAAATGCTGGGATCTGAGCTGACTGTTTGCACTCAGGAGGAGGGTCCTGGACCATGGCAGCCAATGCCATGAAAACATCAGCTCAGTGCTCAGAACCTGTCCAAGAGGGCAAATATCATGGTAGGAATTAATCAGGAAAGGAGTTGAAGACCAGAGTGTGCCAGTACAGCTCTGGGCATCTCCCTGGTTCACCCACCTCTGGAACACTCTGGGTGGTTTTGGTCCCTGTCTCAGAAAGGCTTTAGGAGAGCTGAAAGAGGTTCAGAGAAGGACAATGAGCATAAATAAAGGTCTGGAAAGGCTTCCATATGGCGAGCAGCTGAGTAACCTGGAAAGCTGCAGCCTAAGAAAGACGTGACCAAGGGGAATATGAGAGAGGTCAGTAGAGCCATGGGTGACACAGTCGCTAAAAATCAGTCACTCCCCCTATCTGTAGTACAAAAACTAGGAGCCATCAAAGGAAAGAAAGTAGAATGTTTGCAACAAACCAAAGATGAAGCTTCTTCAATGAGTATTTGGCTTGTGGAGAGACAAAGCTGAAAGCTTATATAGTTCAAGAGAAGACATGGCAAGACCATGGAAGAGAAGTCCACTAAGAGAGAAATAAATAATAAATAATAAATGTGGTAAGAAGAATATCTAGCACAGGAACTCCCCAAACTGTAAATGGCTGGAGGCTGGAAGCGTACTGGGGGGAAATCATAAACATTTATTTTTCCTGCTCTCTTCCCCAGACATCCTGGGCATAGTTTTGGCTGCTGTCAGAGGCAGAGTACTGGGGTTGAGAGACCTTTAGTTTAATCCAGTACAGCTGCTTGTATGTCTTGTCCCAGTCTCTATAGCCCACACCTCCCGTCAGTTGAGTAAGAATTTGTTGTGCTGTATCGTGGTTAGAGACTTGGGATGGGACATGCTTTGACTTTTCGTGGTAGCTTGGCTGAGAGGTTAGGAAGTGCTGGGCGTCAGGTATGCCACCAGTTTGGGATCTCAGGTCTTCATCCACATTCTGGCGTTGAACCTCCGCGCAGAAATTGTCTTCATTTCTGTGCATCTTAAAGTTCTTACCTATAAAAAGATGCTATTTGCCTTTTACACACCTACAGTTTAGCTTTCTGCTTTTTTCTTAGCTACTAAACCATGACACTTTATCAGTAGCATCCTCTTCTTTAGCAGAGCATCTTTACTGATCGCATCCCAAGAGGGCAGTTCTGCGGGGAAGAGGCTTGGCATGACCTGGCCAATGGCAATGTTTCTCCCATCTTGACAGCACCAGGCAGTTCATCTCTTTGTGGCTGACCTTTCTCCAGCCTACAACGCACCCCAGTGCTACCTGCTCTGCTTTAGGAAGGAGGTTTTGCAGAGTCCTTGGCTTTTTTGTACTTGGTCCATGCCCTACAACTAATCTGAGGGCCCAACAACCATCTTTTATGAGTCCTTATGGAAGAATTTATGAACAGTTTTGTTTGCCTGAGCAAGAGAAACGCTCTTTGCTGAGATAATTTTCCTGGGGAGGTAACAGGCATTACATTTTAAATTGAATGTGTGCACAGCTTCTCAGAGGGAAAGTCAGCTTTGTCCATCACACCACTGCTGTGGGATCTCCATGAGGGCCAGGGATGACCCTACCAAAGCTATTCAGGTCTTGACAATGCACACTGCCTTGTGTTATTCCTCTGGTAGGTGATTCAGAAGAGGAGGAGTTTACAAGCAGGGCTAGGAAAGCGATACCATCACCAGCTGCTGATAGATTAATATCCTCCATGAAGTTGGTAAGGCTTTTCCCAAAGCTCAGGTGTAACCTCAGCAACAGTTGTCCTCGAACGAATTTACTGTCCAAGCAGTGTCTCCCAGTGTTTGTGCTCAGCTCCACTTATTGGTAAATAATAACCTTCTCGATCCAGCTTGCTCCCCAGCTATGGGCCTTTCCTTGGTACGTTTCCCCAGCGCCATCCTATGCAAGGGTGTGCTTGATTATGTGACAGTACGGTACAGCTCCCGCTGTCCTGGTGGCATGGTCTGTCCCCTTGCTTATGTCCAGAGCCATCAGGGCTAAAGCACCCCAGGGGATATCAACATTTACTTCTGAAACTCACTTCTCCTGCATTGCCTGGTCTTCTGTGCAAGAAACTAAATGGTGACAAATTCTCCGAAGAGAGAGCTGCAGATGGACTTCTGTGCCTGAAAAAGTGTTTGGTTTTTTGCAATTATGTCAACTTCTCTAATAAAACATCTGTCCTCCTCCAGCAACCCTGGTCTCATTAGTCTTTTCTGCTTGGCTCTGGTCAGGCACTTTAGTGCTTACCCGGCGCTGATGTGGATGCCTGGCTTTAGCTGCAGACTGGTGGCAAGCTGATTTTCACCACGACTGGGATTCCTTTGAGGAAGAATGAAAATCGTTATTCTTCAGGTCTTATCTTAGGGAGAATAGGAGGAATATCACTTGGTCTGCTTCAAATTTAGAAGTCTTCTGCTATCATAATTTGTTTTAATCCTTCCAGCTAAATATTTCCCTGCGGAACATTATCAGATAAGATGGAGCCACAGTTCGGCATTTAAGAAAAACTGTAATGGCTTCTTTATCTAGGGCTTATGCTTTCTTTGGAGCAACAAACAATTTTATTTTATCATTAGCAGCTGTTCATATCTTGCTTTGGATTAGTCAAATGCAGAATGAAGTAAATAATTGCAGGGAGCATTAATATTGCGTGACTTAAACAGTTTTCTAGAACTTCTTTCCCACAGAGACTTGTCTCGACATAGGAAAGGATATGACACATGTCTCTTGCCCAGAATTATATTGATTGACAGTCTGTCAAGTTCTGTCACTGTGGTTTATTTATAGTGTATGCCTTAAATAATCAAACTATCTGACTAATATTTTTGGACAGTTGCTCTTAGTTTTCAAGATGAGTTTTGCTCATACAAATGTGTCCTGTACCCAGACAGCTGCATTAAGGCCTGGAAGGTTTCTTTTGAATGTGGGTGGGAAGTAAAATGGAAGATGGAACTGAAATAAGAATGGAAATGGGAATCATCTCTTTTGGCCAACATCTTGGAACTGTATCGAACCTTAAAAAATAGTCTGAAAGTAAGTTTTCTCTGAACAAGAGAAAATGAAGGCAACATATGCCCAAAATGGTCCTTCTGTCATTTTCTTGTCTTTTTGGTCTTGTAAAGTCTCTTTAGTTCCCTGGCATGATGAAGGCAACAGCTTCAAGCTGACATATTGCATCGTGCAACCACAAGGTCCCATGGAAGAGCTCAGAGCTCTGTGCAAATCCACTGCTTTTCCTGCCCAATTCCCAAGAAACCAGGATTCTCCAGCTCCGCAGGGCAGGGAGGCTCCAGCAGCCATCCCCTGTCTTTGACCTCCAGCTGGGAAAATCTCCTCCGGGTAGGCAGGACCCTGTTGTGTCAACACTGTGACCCTGTGAAATGGAAACAAGTAGACCATACCACATGCCCATGCCATCATGCCATCAACTGAAGGTTTTCTCTCCATCAGCTTTCATGCCAAAGGCACCTCTGCCACTCTCATGGCTTTCAATAGTGCTTTCTTATAAGTCTGTACAATATAAAGGAAATGGTCATAAAAAGAAATATTTTTTGCCAGATTTATGTAGGGTTTTTTGGGGGGGTTGAGTTTATACTGAAGGTTACAGAGGCATGGTGGTGTTATCTGTGATGCCTGTAGAGCTCCTATCTGTGTAATCTCCAAACGTTGTGCTTATTGTGTAAGATGTGGATGACCCATAAGAAAAACTCTTTCTTTGAAGAGTGTGTCCTTTCACACGAGTGGAGTTCACCACCCTTTGGGTCAAGCTGTGATCCTGGGGAGGGAGAGGAAGGAGAGGGAAGGAGTTACGGAAGATTTCATGCTAGAGGACCAGCACTCTTCCTTCCTCATCTACTCGGCAGATCCAGAGCTGTCTCCCCTCCTGGGGAGCCTGTCTACCCCTGCATAACATCTTCACAGTCCTGGAAAGTTCCATTATTCCCTTGCTTCACGTGAAAATTGGACATGAGCGAGCAATGTGTGCTTGTGGCCCCAAAATCCCATCATATCCTGGTTGAGGATACAATGTTCAGGTTGAGGTAGGTGATTCTCCCCTTTACTCCCCTCTTGTGAGACCTCACCTAGAGCACTGTGGGGTTCCCAGCACGAGACAAACATGGACCTGTTGGAGCGGGTCAGAGGAGGGCCATGAAAATGGAACATCTCTGCTGTGGAGAAAGGCTCGGAGAGTTGGGGTTGTTCAGCCTGGAGAAGAGGAGGCTCCAGGGAGACCTTAGAGCGGCCTCCCAGGACTGAAAGGGGCTACAGGAAAGGGGGAAGGGACTCTTGATCGGTGGGGAGGGATAGGACAAGGGGGAACAGTTTTAAACTGACAAGAGGAGGGATTTAGATCAGATCTAAGGAAGAAATTGTTCCCTGTGAGGGTGGTGAGGCCCTGGCACAGGTTGCCCAGAGGAGCTGTGGCTGCCCTCTCCCTGGAAGGGTTCAAGGCCAGGTTGGACAGGGCTTTGGGCAACCTGGGCTAGTGGAAGGTGTCCCTGCCCATGGCAGGGGGGCAGAACTAGATGATCTTTAAGGTTCCTTCCAACCGAAACCATCCTGTGATTGCCATGAATGCCTCAGGAAGAGAGATGGCACCAAGCCCTTTGTATAGACGGGAAGGCCGTACCCTGCTCCAGCCAGAGCCCCCTCTGCCTTCAGACTAAAAGCCTGTAGATCCCTCCCCACCACTGCTCCTCTGCAGGCTCTGGGGGCTTGACCGTCTGTCTGCAGCTCATCACAAGGTCTCTTATCAGCACAAATGCACAAGGGCAACCCTTGAACAGCAGATACGGTAAATTACCCCGTTTAATTCAAGTCCTTTAATTTTCATAGGGTCAGATGGCAGCGCTGACTTACAGTCTCATCAGCAGCAAGCGTGGGATACGGTTTTCCAGCTTCGTGATAACGTGTCCAGTACAGAGTCTCAGCAACTGCTGGTCTGTACAGTCATCAGTTTTTATAAAATGGATAGCAACAGTACCAACAATGCTGTGGGTGCCTTTACAGTCCACACAAAGATTGGTTTTGCATGGCCATGGGTAACGAGCAAGAAATAAGTTGCTGCTTATATAAAAGAAAGGACCCTTCAGGTGAAAAAAGAACCAACTGTAAAAGGTCTCCAGGAAAGCGAGCATTGTCAAATGCTAGAGCAAATCTTTTTTTACAGTTGCTGTGTCTGGTGAATACATGTTCATTTGACTGCTCTACTCTTGGGCTGATGAGGCTTGAAACAGTAATAAGGGGGTGGCACTTTTTCATGGGAATGAATGTATTTATTATCCTCAGAGACTTGAGAAATGCTGGATTATCAACCATCCATTAACTTGCTCTTCAGAACGGTTCCACCCTTGCTTTCAGCTTTTCCTCTATTTTTACATCCATTTAGCATGAGTGGGCTGGAATAGTTTCATGGCAAGGTGGTGAGTGAGTGATGGGATACCAGCGGTAACGTGGGATGATCCGTGTAAAATGAAACCTGGCCCAGCCCTGGGCTCCCTGCAGCATCAAGGTGCCTTTGCAGATCTGGATGCTTGTCCTTCGTAATGCCCGAGGAGCAGCGTGCGGGAGAGCTTTGGGTAGAGCTTGACATGGAAATGCGTGCAGTCGCTGTGCTCGGTTCAACTGTTAAATGGTTCTGTGTGTCTAGGGAAGAAAGAAAAGGTTATGGCTATGTTAGGGAAGAAAGAAAAGGTTATGCCATCCTTCCTGCTGTAGTTGTGTTTGTGAGCTGGCAAAACGGGATTCGCTCAGATTAATATAATTTAAAATGTTAAGCACAAAACAAAACAGAAATCAGTTTAGGAGGGTTTCAGCTCTGTCCTCCTGAGTTGGAGATTGCTTCTAGACTTAAATTTGATTTGGAAAACTCTGTGAGTTGAGGAATTTACATTTTGAGCTATAAAAATAATTTCACAGAATCACAGAATCAACTAGGTTGGAAAGGACCTTGAAGATCATCTAGTCCAACCATTAACCTAGCACTGCTAGTACAACAGATTTGCTTTTTAAAATGCACAAGGGCAAATTAAACTGGGGATAAGTGAAATCTAATGGATGAGATGTGTCTTGGTATTTTAGTACCGAGTTTGACCCGAGTTCCAGCTGAAGGACAGTAACATCTTAAAACACACTGACAATCTAGCGTACAAACATTTGCTCACACCTGTAGCATCCTAAGAGCCCTTAGTCTGTAAGTCATTTGTGACAAAGGGCTCCTGGCTGGTAAATCAAGTGTTTGGTCTTGGAAACGTTGCTCTTCATTGACCTTGGTGCAGCCCCGTGTCCACCAAGTCAACTGGACCCGTAAAAGGAGCAGCCTGATAGTGTTGGGTCATGGCTTATGCGAGGGGATGGACAGGGTGGCCATGAACATCTAAAGCGGTGGGGCAGGAATACCTGCTGTGTATCAGGTAGGCAACTGTGTTGTATCAGGGCAGCTACACGCCTAATTTAGATGGGATAAATCTAGAGCAATTAATCTTTAAGTAAGTGATGTTTTAAATAGTTCTCATTGAACAGGAAAGGTCTATAAAATGCCCCGTGTAAGAAGCCATTCAGAGGTCACATCCCTACCTCCCATACACCAAGGGGTATTCCCTGGGGGACAGCTCCCTAAAAGGCAGAATCCCAGAATCATTGAGGTTGGAAAAGCCCTTGAAGCTCCTCCAGTCCAACCATGAACCTCACCCTGACCGTTCCCAACTCCACCAGATCCCTCAGCGCTGGGTCAGCCCGACTCTTCAACCCCTCCAGGGATGGGGACTCCCCCCCTGCCCTGGGCAGCCCATTCCAACGCCCAACAACCCCTTCTGCAAAGAAATCCTTCCGAAGAGCCAGTCTGACCCTGCCCTGGCGCAGCTTGAGGCCATTCCCTCTTGGCCTGCCGCTGGTTCCTTGGCTCAAGAGACTCATCCCCCCTCTCTGCACCCTCCTTTCAGGGAGTTGGAGAGGGCCAGGAGGTCTCCCCTCAGCCTCCTCTTCTCCAGACTGAACCCCCCCAGTTCCCTCAGCCGCTCCCCATCACACCTGTGCTCCAGACCCTGCACCAGCTCCGTTGCCCTTCTCTGGACACGCTCGAGTCATTCAATGGCCTTTTTGGAGTGAGGGGCCCAAAACTGAACCCAGGAATCGAGGGGCGGCCTCACCAGTGCCGAGCACAGGGGTAAGATCCCTTCCCTGTCCCTGCTGGCCACGCTAGTGCTGATACAAGCCAGGATGCCATTGGCCTTCTTGGCCACCTGGGCACACTGCTGGCTCATTATCAATCAATCCCCCCCAGGTCCCTCTCTGACTGGCAGCTCTCCAGCCACTCCTCCCCAAGCCTGTAGCGCTGCTGGGGGTTGTTGTGGCCCAAGTGCAGCACCCAGCATTTGGCCTTATTGAAACTCCTCCAGTTGGCCTCAGCCCTTAGCTTTAGCAAGAGGAGATGCATGGCCCAAGCCCCGAGCTCTGCAGCCGTGTGAGGAGCAAGGTGGGCTGAAAAGACATTCTCTGGATGGAGAAAGGCTCATGCCGTGGGAGAGCAAGGTTAAACCTCTGCTGCAAGTAATTTCTGTAATTTCATTCACTCTTTTTGACATGGAATGAATTTCTGAAACACTGTAGCTCTTCATCTCTGAAGGCTTGGTTTCCAGTGCACAATTACTTCCCAGATGTCCTTCTCACCTATTTTCTCTGTGCCCCCCATTCATCACATAATTAGGCGCATTTTTGGGTGTCATTGCTACTGGCAGTCAACGTTCAAGAGCGTTGCTGCAACCCTGGCTGGTGGAGGCTTTGGCAGAGCTATGCCAGGAAGTATATGTAGTGTCTGCTCTCTAATTTCTCAGCTCTGGAGTAATTCCTCAAGTACCGAATTTTCACGTTTGTGTCATATAATGTGACTTTTTAAAATTCCCAATCTAAAGGGAACAGATTTACATCAGGGTGAAGTCGAAGACATGAAGTTTCTCATGTTTCTGTCCCGAGAAGGTACTCATAAATACTGTTTTTGAAGAGTTTGTGAGGTCAAAGCAATAAAGAATGAGAAATGGTGGGTTAGCTTGAAATATTACATGAAAGTATTTTGCATGTGAAAATACTTTGGCTTCATATGGCTGACCTGAAGGGGTGATTGCAAAGACAAAATGTTCCTGGACCTGTTGTAGCTTCAAAACTATCGCTCAGCAGAAACAAACTGGCCTACGGTGTTTTGGGGATTTAAAAGGGAGAATTAGTAAAATGGTCCCTTGAATTTATCCGTCTTGAAGCAATGAATGACACAATATGGACAGTTTTGTGTGGCTTTCTGGCTTTTTAGTCTGTTGAATGTTGGTAGTTAATGAGCTCTCGAGATAGTGTCTGAGCAACAGTGAGCTGGAGTCCTTGGTGGCAGTGGTTCAACGAGTTGAAGTGTGGTTTTATAGTGCCTTGTCCTGCCCTTAGATAAGGGACTTTATTATCTGTCCCTGTGAAAATCCTTGTGATAAGGCCAAGACTTGCTAGGAAAAAGAATGAAGGAGAGTATTTTGTCTTGTAAATTAATTTAGGCTGCTTGTAGCAATTTAAGCCCTAATCAGATAATGGCCAAAGGAAACTATTCTTGAAAAATTAAATGGCACATTGTGGAAGTCAGTGTTGTAAGTGGCAATTCATTCACCCAATCACTGGTGGAAGGCTGAAACATGGACCAAACCACCTGGGCTCTCCAGCCAAAGAGAACCACATTCCTTTACAAGAGTTTCACAAGTACCTAAGTCCTGCCGAGACTTTGCACTTGTGGGTTTTCAGTGCTGCATTGGCTGGTATGTTATTTAGATGCTCCTGACAATTTTGTTTGTGATCTGAAGCTGGAAGCTCACCCATACGTGAAATTGCGGGTGGATGGGTTATGGTAGGTGCTGCTGGCAAATGCCAAATCCTGGGTGCACATCTTGGGTTTGGGCTGCTCCAAACCAGTGAGCTCCTTTTGAGAAGGACTTTTGGTATGTGATAACCAGACCAGTTCAGCGTAACAAGTTCAGGTCACCGTATTGATTAATTTTCTAAGTACTCTCAAGTGCTCTGTCTGCTCTATTTTTTTTATGTCTGTACACACCAGCTGTGCAGACAATGGGGTTGTGTCTCCATTTCAGCAGGGCTGGAGGGAAGAAATGAGAGGCAGAGCCCTGGGGAAGGTCCCCTGAAGTCCACAGCGGTTCCTGAGCACCCCACTGTCTCTTGGATGTGACTTTTGTGATGTTTGTACACGGAGGAGAGCACAAATCCAGAAACACGAGGACAGGAGGGCATGAATCTTACAATATATCAAGGTTTATAGTGTGCCTTCAGAAGGCTGTGTTAGATGGGTGTAAGGAATATGCACAGTAGGTTGACACAGTTAGAAACATTAATGAAATCTGGGGGGAAATGTGGCCTAATCCCTGCTTGGTACCATATGTCGGTGTCTCCAGAGCTCCAGGGTTGGACCCTGAAGCTTATGGAGGCAGGCTCGCAGCCTGGCTAACATGCTGGTTAAGCTAAGGGGGTTCTTCATTGTCACAACTATCGTAATACTGGATATGCAGTTTTGTCTTTTTGTAAATTCGCTCCATTTTTTCAAATCTGGATTGGAGTGATATTGTAGAGGGAAGGGCTACCATCGAGAAGTACCTGGCGAAGGTTGAGGATTGGGTCCATGTGAACCTCGTGAGGGTCAACAAGGCCAAGTGCAAGGTCCTGCCCATGGGTGGGGACAACCCCCAGTATCCATACAGACTGGGAATAAAGGATAAAGGAGAAGGACCTGGGGATACTGGTAGATGAAAAACTGGACATGAGCTGGCAGTGTGCGCTTGCAGGCCACAAAGCCAACCATACCCTGGGCTGCAGCAAGTGATCAAGAGCAGTGTGGGCAGCAGGGCGAGGGGGGGATTCTTCCCCTCTGCTCCACTCTCAGGAGACCCCCCTGCAGTGCTGGGTCCAGCTCTGGGGGCACCAACAGCAGAAGGACACGGACCTGCTGGAGTGGGGCCAGAGGAGGCCACGAAGATGCTCGAGGGGCTGGAGCACCCCCCTGTGAGGACAGGCTGAGAGAGTTGGGGGGTTCAGCTGGAGAAGAGAAGGCTCTGGGGAGACCTTAGAGTGGCCTTTCAATATATAAAGGGGACTTTTAAGAAAGACAGAGGGAGACTTTTTACCAGGGCCTGTAGTGACAGGACAAGGGGCAACGGTGTTAAATTGAAAGAGAGCAGGTTTAGATAGGATCTAAGGAAAAAATGTTTCACGATGAGTGTGGTGAGGCCCTGGCACAGGTTGCCCAGAGAAGCTGTGGCTGCCCCCTCCCTGGAAGGGTTCAAGGCCAGGTTGGACGGGGCTTTGGGCAACCTGGGCTAGTGGAAGGTGTCCCTGCCCTTGGCAGGGAGGTTGGAACTAGATGATCTTTAAGGTCCCTTCCAACCCAAACCAGTCTGTTATTCCATGCTTCTGTGGATGGAGGTTGCTCATTTACAGTGAGGATTATGGCTTGGGCAGTATACGCTGAAATCTTCTTGAGAGGAAGCAGAAAAGTGGGGAGGAGACCTTTGAATTGGGTGCTGCCCTCTGAAACTTTCTGCGGGTGTCTTCTGTAGTGCCCAGGTACTTGAGGTAGGGGCTTGGGGTGGGAGTGAGTTCAGCTGAACACCAGCTGAGCTTTCGTTAGTGATTTCATGGCTGGCAGAAAAAAAATGGCCAAGCTCCCTGTGCCTTTGCCGTGGGGTTTTAATGTCACTTTGTCCCTCATGCCCGGTCCTCTGGAGCCTGGCAGTGCTGACCTACAGGGTGTCACAAGGGTTTTCCAGTGGTTGGTGGGAAGGATGAGCCAGTTTGCACCTGGGGCTGGGTATGAGCACTCTGAATTTCAAATGCTGAAGTGAATGAAAGAGAGTACCAAATCTAATCCTTGAATGAGCCCAAATAAAGCCTTCCCCTCTATCGCTGCCCCTTTGATTCTTTAATCCTTCCCACCCTGCTGCTAGCCTTAACTCCAAGGGCAGCCCTTTGCCTGCTGACATCTCTGATTTTTTTTCCCTGCCCTCTCATTTCTCCCCAGTAATTCAGCAGTTTTTACTGTGCTGATGTACGGAACAACCACAGCGGAGTGGTCACGCAGTAGCTTGGTACCTTGGGACCAGGAATAAGCAATCCCAGAAAGCTGCCAGGATGGAAAGAGCTGTCTTAAATGCTCCATCCAACCATTTCTTGTGTCGTACAGAAGAGGTTTGCGGTGAGCTTGTGTATACAGTTATGCACTCATCTGTCTTGCATGCAGGCAGTAAAATATATATAGCTGGAAATATAAGCTAACTGCTTTATTATGGGCGTTCTGAGTATAATCACAAAGGAGCCTGGGCTAAACAAAGCTGGTGGTTAAACATGTTTGAAGGCTCTGCATGCCACTCTTTTTTAATTTATTTCATAACCTCCTTTACTAGTGCATCTCCTAAAGGTGTGCGTGTTAAAAATTGGGGGCAGGTAGCTGGGACTCGTGGCCTAAAAGCCATTAATCAGAAGCAGCATTGCACCAAAGAGGACAGGGATGAGCAGAGCTGGAAATAATGGTATAGAAACATTTAGAAAGACATGAAAAATTAAAGGCGGCTTTAAAATACCTACTTGATGCAGCCCTGTGTGCTCTTCGCTTTGCAGAGTCAGTTATTGTGTCGTAATTTTTAAAGCAGTTCAGTTAGTGCTTCTCAGAGCTGGAGTGCTGTATATTTTCCTTGGGGAGAACGTTAAATGAATACTGGCTTTCCTTTTCCTATTGATTGTGGAGATGATATTAAATTAAAATAAAGCAAGAAAACAACTTTTGATTTCTTCTGTGAGGAATCTAATAAATTTTGTTCAATATGTTTTCATCTCATTTTCTTTCCTTCTGCATCATTGCTGTAATAAGGCCCCAAGCCCCAGCAGAGACAGGGTCCCATCATGTGCAGATCTGTACAAGTAGAAAGTAAAGGATATTTTCTTTCTCTCCCTGACATTTTCATGTCTCCAGCAGGAAGCCCATGAAGATTAGCAGCACTCAACATAAAACAAGTGGGTTTGGCCCACTTGCTGTTATTTTTGATTCAAGGTGAAGAGTCAAGATAGACGTAGCAGGAGGGGAGCAGGGTCAGCGGGAGGACCAGGGATTTACAGGAGGTCTCTTAGAGTGTCCAGGAGGAAAATCAGAGCAGGATGCCAGACCCTTTGGTGCTGCCACCTCTCCTGAGCTCATCCCTAGTTGTTGGACCTGGGCTTTGTCTTATACCTCAGGGGGTGTGCGACATGGGGACAGCAGCTTTTGCTTTCCCAAGGAAGCTTGTTTGTGGTCATTTGGGGGATGAAGAAGAGTCAACAAACATAAATCCTAATGGCTCAAAAACAAATAAGGTATAAAACCTTCTCATGTATTTTTAAACCCAGTGGGTTTTGAGCACTGGGAATTTTCAAGCACGTTTCTCCTGACACAAATTGCCCCAGATTCAACTACTTCCTTATCTTTCAGTATGTCCAAAAAAGGAGCAAACCACATTAATTTTCCTGCACCTTTCTCATCTCCATTTCCCCTTGAAACGGAAAGGACAAGTTTTCTTGCCGGAGGTCGGCACTTATCAAAGTTTATGAGATCAAAGTGGAAGATAGAGTAGAACAGGGCTGGCTGCATCTTTTCGCATCCGAAGCTATTAAAACTTCCTTGATAGAAACTGTATTTATCTGAAATGAAATTATTCTGAAAGTGGCCATAACTTTCTTTCAGAACAACAAAAGATACCACAGTAAGCAAGATGCAGTCCTACCAAGCAGAAGTTAAACCCAAAAAAAGAGAAAGAAGACCTAAATATACAGTTGTCTCCATCTGCCTGAAATAACCATGAAGTCTTTCAATAATTGGCTGGATGGAAAAGCTTACCCAAAGCTACAGTTTTCTGTGGTCTGAAAGTGGTCTGATTTATTTCAGGCTTGTTTTTTATGTATAAACCTAATGTTGAAAAATTTGGCCTGAGTAAAAGAAGGTTTTTTTGCTGAATTTGATAGTGTGTCATTGCTGGTGGTATCTCATAGGGCACAGATGAAACATTTGCTGTATGTAGCCATGCAGGACTATGTTTGTCATGGTTGTGGACTTAAGGACTATTAGTTAAGGACTGTTAAGGACTACCGCAGCAGTTCGTGGGATTCGGGACTTATATGGGGGGATTAACCAGCAGTAAAGACCCGAAGAACATCTTGGTGCCCCAAGAGGCTATCATCCAGATCCCATCCCTAGTTGATGAGCAAGGGACTTCCCAACACCATGGCATGCACGTCCAGCCATTGGCTACTAAACTGTGTGACGAGGAGGTAGAACCCTGTGTAGAAACACAGCTGAGACAATTATAGGGAAAATAGGCTTGGTGTGGCCCAGAAGTGAGCTGGAATTGGTTTAACACCCCTAGCCAGACTGGTGAGGAGGCAAAGCGGGATCATCAAAGTCAAGCAGGCAATGTGGAGGACCCTGGCGCGATGAATATACTGGAAAAGAAATGGTTATCTTCTAATGAAGCAGAGAGTAGGCAGGGATATTTCTGATTTAAGATCTTCATCATTAATGTTCTGCTTGCAATCACTGGATCTGCAAATAACTTTCCGAGGAGCTTCTTGATTGCTAAAAGGCTGTATATATTCCTGAGTACAATGACAACATAGTTTTATGTAGCCTAAAAAAAAAAAAATAATAATCTGTTAAACTGCTGCTTATCCAACATTAACTACAGCAATTTTTAATTAACCTGATTTAGAAGCCAAATATATCACTGATGAAAGTGAGAGGGTAGAACATAGAGTCATTTATTCCAGTACAGTGGTCATGATTGTTGAATTAGATTTATTCAAATGAACCTCAAAATTTTGCCGCAGTGGTCGGCTGTGTGCCGGGTGCCAGGTTTCAGAAATCTGCATGTAGTCGAAACGCAGTGAGCTTTGGGGCACGGGAGGGGGAGATTGCAATGTGTTTGTTTCGCTGTTCAGAAATGGGGAGGAAAGACCCACGCTCGCTTTTATTTAATAAAACAAAAACAAAGATGCGGTGTGAATCGACTGCTAATTACCTCTTTCCAGCCTTTGCTGGCAACCAGCAGACAGCGTCAGTGGAGTTTGGTGTGGAGAGACTCTCCAAGGGTCATTTTGTCAGCCGTTGGGTTGGCTCTGCTCTGGGACAACGGCCAACGAGATGCAGAGATAAACGGGGCAGCGGCTGTGGTGGTGAAGCACAGCAAAACCAAACTCTTCACCAGCAAAGGAAGATTAACAGGTCCCATTCGGTCTGTTGGAGGGATTTACGCAGGAGCATGTAAGGAGGGTTGGAGTTATTTGACTGTTACTGTTTTCAGTTGGGAAGACTTCCAAGAAATGGAAGTCTTCCCAATTCTGGGGGTGTTGATTGATAGCTGGCTGAACAGGAGCCAACAGTGTGCCAAGTGGCCAAGAAGGCCAATGGTGTCCTGGCTTGTATCAGCACTAGCGTGGCCAGCAGGGACAGGGAAGGGACCTTACCCCTGTGCACGGCACTGGTGAGGCCGCCCCTCGATTCCTGGGTTCAGTTTTGGGCCCCTCACTCCAAAAAGGCCATTGAATGACTCGAGCGTGTCCAGAGAAGGGCAACGGAGCTGGTGCAGGGTCTGGAGCACAGGTGTGATGGGGAGCGGCTGAGGGAACTGGGGGGGTTTAGTGTGGAGAAGAGGAGGCTGAGGGGAGACCTCATGGCCCTCTCCAACTCTCTGAAAGGAGGGTGCAGAGAGGGGGGATGAGTCTCTTGAGCCAAGGAACCAGCGGCAGGCCGAGAGGGAATGGCCTCAAGCTGCGCCAGGGCAGGGTCAGACTGGCTCTTAGGAAGGATTTCTTTGCAGAAGGGGTTGTTGGGCGTTGGAATGGGCTGCCCAGGGCAGGGGGGGAGTCCCCATCCCTGGAGGGGTTGAAGAGTCGGGCTGACCCAGCGCTGAGGGATCTGGTGGAGTTGAGAATGGTCAGTGTGAGGTTCATGGTTGAACTGGAGGATCTTCAAGGGCTTTTCCAACTTACATGATTCTGGGATTCTGTGAAATGGAAGTAGGGCAGTAAACAAAAGCAAAATGGGGCAGACCAAGGTGTGGAGGTTGTCCTCTGTGGTCTTCATACAGAACAAGAACTTCTAATGAAGTAAGAGTTTGGTGCAAGACATCTGCACTGTGTGTGGGTGCACACAGGGACTTGGGTCTGCAGTGTACAGTGATTTCCAGGCCTCCACGTAGCCAGCTGCTTAGGTGATTTCCCCTGAACTCCCTATGACCACTCCGAGTGAAGATGATGAAAATTGAAGATGCTCTGCAGCCTTTTCTAAAGTGCCTATTAAAACCTCATGCGGCTTCAAAGGGTACGAGCTGCCGTGCGTGTTCCTTCCAGGTGGCCTGGCAGGTAATCGCGTCCCTCCCAGGGATGGCAGTTGTGCAGCCATGAGTGAATATAAGGACTGGCATGTTTTCATGCAACGTCTCTACCTTCCCTTCAGCAAGAAGCTCTGGTTAGTGGAAGTGCTGAGCACCGAGGACTGGGGCTGGGTGCTGAGCTCTGCTGTTAGAATGCAAAGTGCTACGATGCTCAAGCTACGATGGCTGCAAGCAGCCAAGGAAGACCTTTCAAATACAGCTGTGCTGGTGGTTTTTCGTAACTGAATTCTGCATTCAGTGTGTGTATTTTCTTAGTAGCTTTCTTCAGAGCACATTGAACATTCCTTTGTTCTGCATTCTGGTTATCGTCCTCGTTTTCTAGAGGAATAAAGGTGAAATATTGATGATGTCACGTGTAAGTCTGTAGAGTACATTCATAGTCCTTCCTATACCCTGGCCAACTGAGAACACATCTGTGCTTTACCTCTCAGCTGTGCCGATGGTCTCTTTGCTCACACAGGTGGTTTATTGCTTTCCAGGGATGCTGTCCTCTTCTCTCTCCCTGTTGACAAAAGTGCAATTTCTCTCTTTTTGTCTCATTGCAGGTTATCCGACGGGCTATCCCACCGCTGCCCCAGCCTACAACCCAAACATGTATCCAACCAGCAGCCCCGGCTATGCCCCAGGTAATAAAATCTGTGTATGGAGACGAGATCAGGCATGTTGAAGCATGCAGGAGGATTTACCTTTTGCTGCTCAGTGTACAAAACCCAGCAGTTTCTGTGTGCTTGTCAGCAAATACTTCCCATGAAAGGGGCATGTGTTAAACTCTTCCCTCCCTAACTCTGCCATTAACTTCAGACCCTCCATTGGGAATATTTGTCTGTGTTGCAAAGTACTTTTGAGCCATGAATTATATTTTAATACTAATCCCAGGAATTTTACAATCCTCATCGCTGTGATACCTGTGCACTGATGGATTTTAATATATTCTGAATACTTCTATCTCCCCGAGATTGCCTTCCCTTTCCCCCTGCTTGTCCTTCTCTCCTCCTTCCATGTCATAGATGCAGAAATGTCAGCAACCATGTCGTGTTTGGTGTCTGGAGCTCCCATGCTTGTCATTACTGTCCCCTGCTTCCCCGTGTCACCGATGGACTCTGGGTCTGTCCTAGTGTCTTCTTCTGTCCAGCTCCTGCCCTTCACACCTCCCTAAAATGGCTCTTCCAAATATGCAGCAAGCTCTTCCTGCCCAAACTCAGGAACTCTTCTGCCTAAGCCTTGTTGTGCTGGTTATCTTTGAGAGCACCAGCTGCACTTTGCTTCATAAAATTTTGTTTTCCCTTGGCTTTCCCAGTTTGGCCAGTTGTTTTCTACCTCTGCTGCAATGTGTCCACTGGGATGTATTTGTTGTCTGCCTCTTCCCACCTTCCATGAAAGCTTGGCCAAGCTCTCTCCTTTATTCCCTTCTCCACTACTCCCCATCTATCTCTGGGAAAACTTACTTGGAGGTACAAGGTCTTAATTTTTCAGGGAAATCTTCATTTTTCACACCAGCCACGTGCTCTTTTGCATCCTCCTTTGCAGTTCCTCTGAACCATCCTGACAGCCAGGCTGATGGGTAACGCGTTCACCCTCCGTAGCTCAACCCCTACCATGGAGCCCTGCTCTCTTTGCCATCTCCAACCTTGGCAAGTTCCCCTCCATCCTTCCAGAGAGCTGGTAAAAAAGTAATTTTCCCAGCCCACTGCTTTAACTGTGTCATCCCCCTCTTTGCCTCCCTCTTGCTCGTATCTAGCACAGGCTACTTGTCTTTATTTATGGAAACAACGCCCACTTCATTCCTTCTTGGTGTCCAGAGCCTTACTGCTCTTCCAGCTCAGCCAACGCTGTCTGTCATCTTCACCTCTGACCTTTCCAATCAAGTGTCTCCCTTGTTCCTCCTGCTCCTCTCACTGGAAGGCTTCCCCTTATCACTCACAAAACCATTTCTTGTTTGAATTTCTCCATTAGCCATGGGGTTTTTTTTGACAAAACCCCATGACTAGACCACCAAGCTTCTTCCCTTGCCTGCTGTTGAACACCATCTCTCTGCATCTTCCTTCTGTCTGGTTTCCGCTGTTGTCTCTTGGCCAAACATGTACCCAGCCCATGTCTCTGGTCGTGTTGCTCTGTGGATGCAGAGAAATGTCTGGATGGAGGACACACACATGTCCAGGACCTTCCTGCCTGGCCAGAGAGAGCTGGAGAGGAGAAAGGCAGCAAAGCCTGTGGGTGGCATGAATACAAACCCATGCCCTGTCCATCAATTTGAGGTTGAACACCTCTTCTACATGAGGTGGGGAGATGGATTGCTCATAGCCAAGGGCTGCCAATGGTAGAAGATTCACATAGATTACAACTGAATGTAAATTAATCTCAGGAGCTGCTGTCAAATGACTCCCAGCAAGAACACTTATTATTCCAGAAAAAGGGGACCTTCCACTCTTTTTAAACCAGAGAAATTACTCCAAAGCAGGAGTCATGGAGTAATTCCCACCTGTCCAAAAGTTGTCTTCACCACAGCACGGACTAATGAAGTTCTGTGCTTAATGAGGAATCTTTGAGTTGCTCTGCTAAGTCAATCACTTTTTTATGCTTTTAAACCCAAACTTGGAAACCCTTATAGAAGTTTTTTTTTCTTTTTGGAGTTGAAGACTTCTCTTAGGCCCCCACTCAGGAATTTAAGTGAAGTCAAACCTATATTTAAGGACTTTACTGAAAACAGCCCTTTAGAAGGACTAAACGATCTTGAGTTTGTAAAGCGCAGTTAAGTTCTCTGCTTTCAGCCAAATTACCTGGGGGATGGGAGCCTCTTGGCATGACAAAGTGTGGTAGAAACCCAAGGGCTAAATAGCAGTTTCAAAATGTAGAAACATGGAATCATAGAATCACAGGATGGTTTGGGTTGGAAGGGACCTTCAAAGGTCATCCAGTTCTAATCCCCCTGACACAGGCAGGGCCACCTTCCACTAGCCCAGGTTGCCCAAAGCCCCGTCCAACCTGGCCTTGAACACTTCCAGGGAGGGGGCAGCCACAGCTTCTCTGGGCAACCTGTGCCAGAGCCTCCCCACCCTCACAAGGAAGAATTTCTTCCTTACATCTAATCTAAATCTCCCCTCTGTCAGTTTAAACCCGTTCCCCCTTGTCCTATCCCTCCCCCCTGATGACGAGTGCCTCCCCCCTTTCCTGTAGCCCCTTTCAGTCCTGGGAGGCCGCTCTAAGGTCTCCCCGGAGCCTTCTCTTCTCCAGCTGAACCCCCCAACTCTCTCAGCCTGTCCTCACAGGGGGGTGCTCCAGCCCCCCGAGCATCTTGGTGGCCTCCTCTGGCCCCGCTCCAGCAGGTCCGTGTCCTTCTGCTGTTGGTGCCCCCAGAGCTGGACCCAGCACTGCAGGGGGGTCTCCCGAGAGCAGAGCAGAGGGGGAGAATCCCCCCCTCGCCCTGCTGCCCACACTGCTCTGGGTGCAGCCCAGCACACGGGTGGCTTTCTGGGCTGCCAGCACACGTTGCTGGCTCACAGGCAGTTTTCCACCCCCCAACCCCCCCAAGTCCTTCTCCTTGGGGCTGCTCTCCAGCCACTCCTTGCCCAGCCTGGATTTGTGCCTGGGATTGCCCCGACCCATGGGCAGGACCTTGCCCTTGGCCTTGTTGCACTCCATGAGGTTCAGAGGGTCCCCCCTCTCCAGCCTGCCCAGGTCCCTCAGGATGGATCCCTTCCCTCCAGTGGGTCACCGCACCACACAGCTCGGTGTTGGCAGGGAACTGGCTGAGGGTGCGCTCAGCCCCACTGTCCATGTCCCCAGCAAAGATGTTAAACAGCACCGGGCCCAACCCCGACCCCTGAGGATGCCCCTCGTCACTGCTCTCTACTCAGACATCGAGCCACTGATCACAACTCTTTGAGTGTGACCCCCTAGCCCATTCCTTACCCACCGAGTGCTCCATCCATCAAACCAACATCTCTCCAATTTAGAGACAAGGATGTGGAGACAAACGCTTTACACAAGTCCAGGTAGATGATGTCAGTGGCTCTTCCCTTATCCACCAGCGCTGTAACCCCGTTGTAGAAGGCCACCAAAGTCATCAGGCACGATTTGCCCTCAGTGAAGCCATGTTGGCTGTCACCACCCCCGTCCTTATTTTCCATGGGTCCCAGCACAGTATCCAGGAGGATCCACCCCACGATCTTGCTGGGCACAGAGGTGAGACTGCCTAGCCCGTAGTTTCCTGGTTCTTCCTTTATCCTCTCTTTAAAAATGGGGGTTTTGCTTCCCCTTTTCCAGTCAGTGGGCACTTTATGAGATTGCCATGCCTTTTCAAATACAGTGGATAGTGGCTGGGCCGATTCATCTACCAGTTCCCTCAGGACCCACAGATGCATCTCATCAGGTCCCTTTAGATGGTCTTGAACTCTTCAGGTTCCTTAGATGGTCTCAAACCTGATCTTCTCCTACAGTGGGCAGTTTATCATTCTCCCAGTCCTCTCCTTTGCTGTCTGCACCTTGGGCAGTGTGGCTGGAGCCCTTGCCGATGAAGACTGAGGCAAAAAAGTCATTGAGTACCTCAGTCTTCTCCATATCCTGGGTAACCGGATCTCCTGTTTCATTCTGGAGAGGGCCCACATTTTCCCTAGTCTTCCTTTTATCACTGATGTAGCTATAGAAGCTTTTCTTGTTGCCCTTGATATCCCTGACTAGATTTAATTCTGTTCAGGGCTTTGGTTTTCCTAACCTGATCCCTGGTTGTTCAGTTTCTCTGTATCCCTCCCAGGCTACCTCTCCTTGCTTCCACCCTCTCTCAGCTTTCTTTTTGTGTTTGAGCTTGTCCAGGAGCTCCATGTTCATCCATGCAGGCCTTCTGGGGTTCTTATCTGACTTCCTCTTTGTCGGGATGCATCACTTGAAGGAGGTGATCCTTGAATATGAACCACCTTTCCTGGGCCCCTCTTCCCTCCAGGGCTTTATCCCATGGCACTCCCAAAGAGACCAAAGTCTGCTCTCCTGAAGTCCAAGGTAGAGAGCTTGCTGCTGCCTGCCTCACTGCCCTAAGACCTTGAACTCCACCGTTTCATGGTCACTGCAGCCAAGGCTGCCCTTGAGCTTCACAGTCCCCACCAGCCCCTCCTTGTTGACTCCTCCATCACTTGGAGAAGGAAGTTTCCATCAACGCATTCCAGGAACCTCCTGGATTGCTTGTGCCCTGCTGTGTTGTCCCTCCAACAAATATCAGGGTGGTTGAAGCTCCCCATGAGGACCAGGGCTTGTGAACGTGAGGCTGCTCCCATCTGTCTACTGAGGGCCTCATCTGCTCGGTCTTCCTGGTTGGGTGGCCTGTAGCAGACCCTCACTGTTACGTCACCTGTCCCTGCCCTCCGTTTAATCCTCATCCATGGGCTCTGCTGCTGTAACTCTTATCTGGAGTGAATTAAATGAAAGGGGCTATAAGAAAAGGAAATCTCCTATTTAATAGCGATCTTGAGATCTTGTTTCCCAGAGAAGCTGTGGCTGCCCCCTCCCTGGAAGGGTTCAAGGCCAGGTTGGACGGGGTTTTGGACAACCCGGGCTAGTGGAAGGTACCCCTGCCCAGAGCAGGGGAGTGGAACTAGATGATCTTTGAAGGTCCCTTCTAACCCAAACCAGTCTGTGCTTAGAACATTATTAGCTGTGGGTTTTTTAGGCTGTAGTGTGTTATCAGAGTGTTTTCTTTAAGCGATATGGTCATATAGGTCAAGTGCAAGAATCGGCAGTGTCTGAACTGATTGGAAAAGCATTTCTGAGATCAGAACTGTGCCTTTTTTCACGGTTTTTATGAAAAAGGCCTGAAAAAATCTCTTGCTCACCCATTTCCAAGCACACATTGGAGATGAAAAATAATATCTTGCCCTTTGTTTTGACTTCATGGCTTTTTGGTTGGCCGAGATGTTTATTCTGAATGCTTCGCTGCCTCAAAAGAGCTACGGGATTTTAAAACTTCTGAATAAAGCCGTCTTTTCAGCTAAGTGTTCAGTAGTCATCGCAGTGAAATAGATGCTTGTGTAACAAACACAAAGCCGGACTTTGTGGCAGTCTTCTAAACCCTTTCTCCTCTGAATTGCCAAGTTTTCAGTCTCCTGGTTGTCATAAAATCAGTGGATCTCCAGGCTCGGGAGCTTTCCAAGGCTGATGAGGCAGGAATGAGGGTTTCACTGCCAAAAGTTTTTGGTGCTGTCTTTGCCACATCACAGTTTAAATTCACTGTTATTTTGCAAGGTTATTAAATAAAGCCGTTTACTGTGGATGACTCTGTAAGGGATCTGTTGTGTTTTGGTTGGGTTTATGTGCTTCTGGTAGGGTCTTTAGCTGCATTTCTTCCCACTGAAAATCTTAATGTGTAATATGAAACAAGTTTTGTTCACCTAGATGTGTGCTGGCCACCCTCAAATTCCCCTGAAGGATATAACACTGAAAGAGTAAAATGAAAAGAGCTCCACAGCAAAAAAAAAAAAAAAATTCCACAAATTTATTAATGGCTTGTCCTGCCAGAGGCTGACAACGTCCTCCCTGCTCAGCCAGGGATGTAAATACAGCAGTGTTCCTGTGTATTGGCCTGGACATTATGAAATGTCACTTGTCTCCAGCCACTGTTTGTGCCTTGCAGGCAGGAGCTCTACCACTGGGTGGGGAGATGGCCAAGGGGACACCCAAGTGAGAGGGAGCACCAAATTGCTGCAGGACAAGGAAATTTTTGGGCATCTATCTTGCTTCTTGTACATCTCAGACACCATCCTTGGGAGGCTGGAGTTCCTATTAGAAAACAAATTGAAACAACCCCCAGAAATGCTGCGTTGCTATCCAAACAAAATACTTTTCTTTGCAAAATCTTGATGAAATCTACACATTCCCCTGGAAAGATTTTATTTCAGCTCAGTTTAATTTTCCAAATTAAAAATAAGAAAGTAAAACCCACTAGGAAATACTAAGGTATTTTAAACAGCTGCAGCAATTGCCACATTTAGGGAAGATTTGGTTCCCTTTAGCCATATAGACCTTAGGTCTCTAATCCTTCCAGCCCAGGTCCCTCTGTGTTCAGTGGAGAGAAGGAGAGATCTCCCCAGAGAGACATTTAGCCCATCTTTGGGGAAAAATTCCCCATGGGTGCCTTGTCTTTGCTACCAGGAGAGCTTGAGATGAATCCTGCCTGGGATGTCCTTCATGCTCATGAGGAACAGGAACCCAAGGGGGGGTTGTAGACGCTCTCTCAACTCTGATACATAGTCAAGATACCCTCAGAGAGGAGGATGCTGTTTTATGGGATTGTTTTCTTGGCCTAGGTCAGGGTAGTAGGAATGGATTGAGAAATGGGACCTACCTGGTGTGTAAAAGTGGAAGTCCTGGAGTGGGCTGGAGGACAAACCTCCTCTTGAACAAAGAAGTTGCTTGCACTCACAACAAAGACAAGAAAGAAGTGGATGTCCCAACCCAGACAGCGAAGAAACAGTCAAGAAGACCAGGAGAGAACAAGGAAACACAGGGATAAGCCTGGAAATTGGGGTTTGCAGAGGCGGGCAGCAGCGAGCCCTTGGACACCCCTTCTCGAGCCCCTCGTTCCTGCAGTGGCATCTACAGCCTGTGTCCTCCACCCAGCAGAAAGGAGCCCCCACACTCAGCGAGGGCTGGGTTGTCCATCCGCCCTGGTCTCTCTTCCCTGAAAACAGCCAGATCGGCCTTCAGAAGTCTCCTTGTGATTGTTCAGTATGGAATAATCCGCCCCAAACCTTGTTAGTCAGCGGCTTTTATAAGCACAAAAACACGAGCACTTTGATTTTTCCCTACCTTTGTCCTGGTGGCTGTGGCTGTGGGTGTCCCTCTTTCATTAAAGATGCTTAACCTCCCCCGTGCTTTGATTCTTGCTGTATTTTATCGCTACAATACTTTGCAGCAAGCAGTTCTGCAGATTAATTAAGGCTTGAGTTACTGATTTATTTTTTTTTTTTTAAGCAATGCAAATAATTGTCTGTTGCTTTAGATTTGCATGATGTGAAAGGGGAGACGAAAACCCGGGTCAATCTTCTTTGTGCCAGCCAGCCTTTTGTTCACTCCCCCGATGCTCCCTTCTGAAGTGCAATCCTAATCTTTACCGACTTGCTTTCTCTAAAAAAAAACCCTCTGATCATTTTTGTCCCCCCTCACCAGATCTTTTTGTTACGCAGCTTAACGCTCAAGCAAGAAAGCCTTCGCAGCCGTCTCAACATTTAAATTTCTTTTCTCTGTTTATGAGTCTTAAAAAATGCTTTTAATAATTTCCACATTAGAAATCTCCTAATGTCCAGAAAGCTGACAGGTCATTTTGTGTTGAGAACAACAAACTCTCAGTGCGTAAGACAACGCAGCTAAGCACTAAATTAGAGAGGAAATGGTGAAGACTACAACTGGTGCTTCTCAACCCAACTTCTCCTGTGCAGAAACCTCCAACCTCCCCATAAACAGTCATGCAGCTCTTGAAATCAATGCAATTTAATATCATGGCAGGGATTTTTTTCCCCACTATTTGGAGATTTATCTCGTAGGAGGCATGGTTCAGAGCCCTCAACTTGTTCGTGTGCAGCCGGGAGGAAAGATGTTTGCGTGGACGTGGCTCAGGCCAGTGGCTCAGGAGCTGGGGATGCACTAGCACCAGTTAGTGAAGAAAAAGCTGGTGTGATTCTGTGAGTGAGGACAGCACCTATCAACATTATCCTTAGAGGCAGAGCAAAGGCTACAGAGGCAATCCTGGCTCGGACATTTCTTAAATTTAGAGGCTTTTTCAAGCTACTTGCAACTCCCTGCCAGTTTTTCTTGATTGATGTTCTTTAAGATCCTGATTCTGCCGCAGGCAAGATGCCACATTAACAACTCTGGGAAGCAGGCGCAGGCTCAGGACCTCCCAGCATTGCACCCACCGTCAGTGGTCACTTCTCTAGAGGAAACAGGCTTCAGGGAGAAGTATGAAGAATGTTTGAGAGACAACTAATGCAAAATAAGGTCCATAAAATATTCCGGCCGTGGGTACATGCGACAGAGCAGGCAGTGTCCTCAACTGTGTTAAATGGAACTGAGTTAAAGTAATACTGTGGTTCAGTGGCTGAGTTAAAAACCAGTCATCTGTATCGGTACAGAGAGCGTTTATTCAAATTGAATCAGTTGCTGTCACACAGGAGGCTGGAAATAACCCCACTGCGGAGAAGAACGTGCTGCTGAGGTTCATGCCGTCCATCAAACACACTGGGAATCAGAGGGGATCAGCTTTATTTTTAAAATCTTTGATTCTGAAACAGCAGACTAATTCTAAATGTATTTTTAAGGCATTTTAGATGTTGAGCCTTTAGCTGCTTTGCTGCAGAAAGAGATGCTGTATGTTCCCCGCAGAATTGCTGCTCTCAAAAGCATCCCATCCACTGACAAGGTTCTTCTGTTTCAAGCCTGCTGGGTTGGGAGGGGGGTGGTACCTGCTGGCAGAAATCCTTCAGAATCACTAAAAAAGCAATCATAAACAGTTTCATCTGCTTGGATATCTGTTTCTCCTTATGTGGGTTAACCAGGCAAATGTCCCCCTTAATACTACTTGGAATAGAGGTTGGAAAGGGTGGGAAGAGCATCCTTTGCTTGTGACTTCTAAATCTGTGGGTTGTATCTGAAAGAAACTGTTTTGTACAAGCTTGGTCACCCTCTCTGGTCCACCCTGAAGGTGCTCCTCAGACAAGCTATCTCTGATTAGGTGGCTCTTGCCCCAAATCTTGACAGTTTTTCTTGGCTTCCATGCAAAATCTTATCAAGAGATCAACCACCGAGCGAAGATGAAGCCTACCCTCTGCTCCTGCCCTTGGTGTGGTTCACCCCAAGTGAAGTGCATCGGAGGTGGTTAATTTTCAAAGTCTAGTTTTCAAATACCTTCTACTTAAATGCCATCTCTTTTGTCCTTGATGTCCTGCAAACGCGCTACAGTCCCTGATGCCACGCTCATGCTCTTCTGTTGGCCTCATGGTTCCCAAGACCCTGGGATCCACATGGAAAATTAAATTATTTAGCGCCTCAAACTTTGTAATTGCCTCAATCAGAGAAGCGTAAGGAGACATGGAGAGGAGCACAGAGAAGTCTAGAGTCCCCTTGGTCCATGCAGGTCCAGCAGCAGTGAGGAAAGGCAAATTGTAACTGGAACCAGTCTTGATTCCTCCCTCTCTCAGTGTCAGGTACCTGGTGAATATTTGCTGATGTTTGAGCACCAAAAGGATGATAAATTCTTCACCAGTTTATTTCACACCAACCCTTCCCAAGGCATAGGTAACAGCCTGCCACAGCACTGCTTGCAAAGCTCAGCCGAAGGAGCCTTCGTCAAGCAAGGGAATGAATTTCTGTCTATCCCAGTTCCTTGAAACAACACAAGTTTCTGCCTTGTGTGATTTCTCTGTTGTGTTTTTCCACAGTTGTTAGAAGGAGAGACACAAGGCAGGCTACAGGATCACTGCAAAACACCGACATTGCAAACTCTGATGCTTGCAATAAGCCTGGTTATTTAGGACAGTGTTATTTAAAAAAATTCCTTTCAAGTATGTAAAAATGAGCGCCTAAAATCACTCTACTGCAGAGACACGAGGCACGCCAATTTAAAAAAAAAAAATAATGTATGTCTTCATTAAGCCTGGTGCATGTTCCCTCCCAGGCATTCTGTCTTCCTGAGATGGTTGTTTTGTTTTAGCTTCCTTCATTAAAGCATGCCTTTTTATTTTCCTGGAAGTAGGGCACACACTTTTCGCATGGAGGCTGGCTTATGCTTTAACTGCATTTATTAATAATGCAGGGGAGAATAATGCGTTGTATCCATTACTTCAGTGCCCCTACAGATATTTCTAAAATCAGCCTCAGAATTTAGGGGTCTCTGTGGGGATGTTGTGGGACAGGACAGGGGCTCTGATCCCCCATTCCTGCTTCTGGGGCCTCCCTGGAGAAACATTGCTCTGCAGAGGGAAAGCATAGGCATCGTCTTTCCCCACATAAGTGCTCTGAACCATCCTCCATAGGTGCCCAACGACTATTTAGGGACATCAGTGGGTCCCCTAAGCTGGGTATCTCGGGGTGAATATCCTGTAGAGCCTTGCAAGGCTTTCTAAGAGCAAATGCTCCCACCATTTTGAGGCACTCGGGCACACAGCAATGGGACTGCCTGGGGAATTAAGCTAATTGCAAACTTTGTACGAGGCTCAAGGCCATATCCATCACAAATAAGTTTGGCAGAGGGAAGTAAGAAATATATATACCATATATACTGTATCATCTGCTTCGTCCTTTTGTTGCAATTCTGTACCCCAGTTAATTCACGGAATTTTCTCAGGCACATCTGATTCATATTTTTCTCTTTTCCACTCAGGATATGTCCTGAACATTACCATGTTGGCTAGAGGTCCTCTCAGGGAGACAGACCAGTCCCAGCGCTGCAGAGACCCATGCTCAGTTCCCACTACTAGATTTGCCAGAGATCCAACAGATAACAAAGAAAAGCTCTTTATTTTTCAATGAATGGCGTAGGCAAGAGACTAAACGAAATCCAGAAGACACTGGTGGGAGATAAACCTTAAATGATATTAGATAGTCATGCCTGGATTGTAACCTCTGTGAATGGTAGCCCTTGCAAAGGACCAGGAGATATTAATGTTCCTAGAAGCTTCCTTGGTTCACCTTTTGTGTGGTTTTAAGTGATGGATTCTCCAAAGATCCATGATTTAATGTAAAGAGCATGCATAGCTATGGCAAGCCCCCAGGCATCTCAGACCCAAATTACCTTGATTTCTTGGTAGGTCTGATGTGGAGAGGAGAAACCGCAGAGGAAGGATTCATATAACATCTAAATAAATTGTCTCATCAGTCTTGGAGATTAAAACCTTTGCGAAATCCAGAGGCAAAAATGAATCTGATTTTAAATAAAAGCATAAGTGAAAGACTGTTTCTGTCCCAGTGCTGGGAGTTAGCTCTCCAGTGTAATGTTCAGGAGTGCAGTGTACCATGGAAAATAAAGCAAGGCAGTTTGGAAATCCTTAATAACTCGCAAACCTTTGGGAGAGGGCACAGGCTCAGAGCAGAACGTGATCAGTGCTCGAGTGGAGGAGAAATTGCGCTCTGAATCTCTCACTTCCCACAAACCTCCTGGTTTTCTCTTGGAGAAGGTGAGGAGAGAGGAGCACGTTTCCACGTTTCCAGTAGCAGAGCTCCAACCAGCCTGATCTTGCACCCATAAACATCTCCACACGGCTGATGATTACCACACTGTCCAGGAAAGCAGCGCTGCTGGGTGTCCTCCACGCTCCCGTATTTCTGTCCCACACTAGGAGAGCGGTCTCAGGAGTTTTTGGTGGCCCAACAGCCCTGCAGCAGTGCTTCTCTGCTCTCTCTGGGCAGTGGTGTCCAACCATTAGGACCTGCACGGCGGCTGGCGTGGGCTGTGGCACCAGCGCTGATTCTTCCTCGGCCTCCTCAATCACTCATCCCCAACTTCCAGCCCTGTGGCACTCCAAATTTACAGTTTCATCTTCAGAGATGGTTAATTAAGAGTCTGAGCAGACATGGAGGGGTTTGAAACATCATTGCTCTTGCCTTTGGGCTGCAGAAAGGTTTACAAGCCCTGACCAAGTCATCAAGTCCCTTCTGTGGGGCTTAGCGCCGAGCCCCTTGGGGGTAGGGACTTGCTTGGGAGGAGTTATGAAGTGCAGCTTTAAAATGTCTTCATGTGTGACTCCCTTGGGGCCGACGGGAGGATAAGGAACCCACCACCTTCTCCTGTGGGCTGTGATGTCCCTCCCAAAGAGCTCCTCTTTTGGCTCCAAACGTCTTTGTCCAAGCTTGGCTAGTTCTGCTCTCAGAAACAGTTCCCTGCCTACAAAGTCACGCCTCCATCATACCTTTTTTGCCCAAAGGTCCTTTTTTTTTATTTTCTAGAAATCTCTTGAGTTGACATATCTGACCCAAAATCCTTTTACAGCATCTCTGGGGAAATCCTACCTGTCTGTAACACCATCTGCACAGGGAGAAGGGGACAGCAGGGACATACCTTGATCTCCAACCTTCTAGAGATCTTGGAGAATGCAGTAATTCGGTGTAGAGAGAGCATGTCAACAGTCTACCTTCTGTGATCACAAAAAATACCTTTAAAGAAGCCATAAATTGGTGATTTTCTTTGATTCCAGCAGCAGCATCGTTTTACCTCCTTTACCCTCCACAACTTCACAGCGAGGTCTAATCACTAAGCGCTTGCTGAGGATCGATCAACCCTCACTTGGTTTTCTTTCCTTAGTAGCTGGGTGTGTGAAATACGTACTGCGATACATGGAAAACCTGGAGCTTATTTCTTTTATAATGACAGCTAAAGGAGCTTGTTAAGCTGGTGAGCAGCGAGCTGTAATAACTGGCTGAGGCTTTCAAAAGATGTATGCACTCCGTTGGGAGGTGGTGGGACTTAAACCAAGGATGGTGTGGGCAACTATTTGAGATTAGTCTGGAACAAAAAGTTAGGACAGGTCCATAGTTTCAGGGGAAAAAAGAAGAAAAACAGGAAAAGACCTGTTAAGCCTTTCTCAGAGGCACCAGCTTTGGGAAGGAGCCTGGTTGTAGATGTGCTCCAGAAAGCCTTCGGTGTAACGGCGGTTCTTCTTCGATGAGCGTTGGCACTGTGTTTGGATATAGGCTAAAGGTGTAGCCAGTGCTGGTTCATCGTGCAGGGGTGCATTATGGCAGTTAGTACAAGACCTTTTTTCCGAAAATTTAAGACCCACAAAGTGACTGAATTCTGTTGGTCGCTTCTTAAATCCCACAAGATTTGGCTCTTGAGATTCTTCTGGATTATTTTACTTGGCTTCATAAATACTTTTCTGCCAACTGGGATACAGGACAACCTGCCCAAAGCCACTGCTTCTGCTGACTGTCCTTCCCAGAGTTTCTAAAGACCACCCAACGCTGTGATGGGGTGGTCACAGCAACCAGTACCTTGTCCACTGGTGGTACCTGCCATGCAAGCATCTCAAAGGGTTTTACTGTGAATAAAATGCCTTGCACACCCAGCTCAGCCTGTTTTCTGGCTGGGAAACACAAGGCCAAGGACAGCTGTTACTGGTCCCTGCGCACAGAGGTGACCAGTGGTATCTGGGGAGGGATGGTCATGTCTTCCAGACACAGATCTTCACACGGGTGGCTTAGCTCAGAAAACCAGTTGTTTGGGGTAGGTAACTGGTTTGCTGCAATGCACTGTGCAAACCATCCCTCCATGGGGAGCAGGTGGGGCGAGAGGAACCACGGTGTGAAATTCCTATGGATAGTTGTCCTTAAAAGGTCGGGGGGAAGGGAAGAGAGCAGCGAAGTGGTTCAAATGCGACAAAAATGCGGGAAGTTGTATCTTCATTGCTCTGTGTGACACCTCTTCTCTGTCTCTACTCAAGCTACACTTCTGATGAAGCAAGCCTGGCCACAGACCTCCTCCTCCTGTGCCACGGAGGGCACCTTCCACCTCCCGGTGGACACCGGGACCGAGAACAGAACTTATCAGGCTTCTTCTGCAGCATTCAGTAAATAAACCTTTTTTTCTGGGGTTTTACTTGGTTGTTTTGTGCCCACTTGCCTCCTCTCCTGTGGGTTATTTGGGGATGGGGTTCTTTGAGATCAGCCTGTTTGCAATGGATGGGATTGTTCATGTCCATGCGGGTGTCTGTGTGTCCTTCCCTGGGTGCTGAGCCCTGACACAGGTGAGGGGGCTGCAGGTCCTGAGGGTGCTCCCTGGCACCTTGGAGCAGATTCATCACCTTCTGCTGCCAGAGCTTCCCAGTGGGAGCGTTGCTCTGCTGCTTCAATTCCCTTCTGGGATGAAATTTTGCAGAGCTCTTGGGTTTTTTCTTCTGAAAATGAGGTAGCATCCCTGCTCCTTCCTGTTTGCATGTGTTGAAACCATGAAGGAGCTCAAAAAGGAGAGCATGGACCCTCCTAGTGCTTCTTCAGAGGAGGAAGTCAAGTGGAGGAGGGTGAAGGCCTCTCTTTCAGCTGAGCATTTGGTCCCCAGGAGCAACCTGAGGTTGTTTGCAGATGTATATCTGCAGTGGCGATGCTCTGTGGTTGAGCAGAACAGTATGTGTAGAAAAATGAAAGGGAGGTTATTTCCTATACCCTTAAAAGTGAGAGAATTCCAAACAAAAAAGCATGATATTCAAGGAACCCCGCTGAAATTCCCACTTTTTAACTCAAACTGTCTGAGCAGGGGGAGGAGATGCTACTTAGGGATCGCAGTCAAACAGGCTTTTCCAGGTGGAACCTTGTAATCTCATCCCTAAGAGGCCAAATAGTGCCTCCAGGAGGGGTGATAAGCTCCCTGATAAGGCTTCTGGTGCTTCCCTTGGTATGTGGGGTGTCCCCTGCCCCACTGCTCTTTGCCTGCTAAAGCCAGAGCGTGGCTAAGGTGAGGTGTGCTGCAAGCCTGAGGTGAGACCACTCCTAGGTTCAAAAATGCAAAATTAACCTTCCAAACACTCCTGGGACCTGGAGAAACTCCCAGTTGTATTTGGAGACAAAAATATAAGATATCTTAAAGTGATATTCCACAGGCTGTGTTTGCAAGGCTGGGACCTCTGAGCCCATGCACACATGTGAGCTGAAGTGTTCCTCACCATCTGGCTGCTCCAGGGTCCCTTTTTGTGCTAAATTAAATCATTTACAGAATGAAATGAGAGGAAGAAATATTGTTTCTTTTTTTGATAAAAAGAATTCTTAAAAATAAACCTATTAGAAGCCTTTGGGAGACTTTCTCTTTGGAAAGGGACGTCCCTACCATTCTTCGGGGTAGGGGCTGTATGCCTGGCATGGTGCATGCGCTTTGCATCACACCTAATTTCACGCCAGACCAGATTTGACTGAGTTGTACGTGTTTGGAAAATCTCAGCTTGTAAGTAGTAGAAACCTAGATATTATTTGGCAAAATTCCCTTGGATGTGATTTCTCCTCCCCCTTGCGTCTCCGGGTTGCTGCAGGTGAGACTCCTCCCTCGAAATCAGAGAGGACAAGAGCAGGTACTGGGGTAGGAAAGGGTTTGGAGGCAAAATTTGGCTGTGATCATCCAGTGTGGGTGATAAAGGAGATCAATAATGCAGACTGGCCTCGTTTCCAGAGAACTGTCTTGGGCACATTTAATTTAGAAATTAAATTTAATAGATAAAGCCTTGAGGTTTGATTTGCGAAGGTGCTTCAGGCTTATAGCTGTGGTTGGCATCGTCGGAGCTCTGCGGGGAGATGCCATCTCAAGCACAGGCTCTGAAAAATCAGAAGTATTTCAGGTTGGGAATCCCAGATTGGTTCTGTCCTTTGGCTCAATCTCACCTAGCCCAGGTTTTGTTCTTGGGAGAACAGCCTTCCGCAGGTGTCCTGTGGCAGGAGATGGGTGAGAGCTTACTCATGAGCATCAGCGAGGTGTCAGATCTGGATGGAGGAGAGCTAAGGAGAAGCCTGGGAGATGAGTCTTTCTGTTCCCAGGGTGAAGATTCCCCCCCCGTACAGACTGGAGCCACACACTGAACAGGGCTAAATACAAATAAAGATGCAATAGCTGCTCAGAACCTCCCCACATCTGCACCAGTAAGATGGAAAAGATGCTGAGGGCTCCACTGGGCTGTGAACCTGCAGTGAAAGACCATGGCAAGACATGCATGAACTTAAAGGCTGGGTAAGGGCTGGCCAGGTGCCTTCATCCTGGCCTTGCCTCCAGTGTGGGGACATGCCTTTGCCTTTTGGCTTTTTGTCCTTTAATGATGGGTCTTCAAAGCTTGGCTTTGCCTGAGGTATTTTGCTTTGTTGCTTAAATGCTCCAGTTGAGATCAGGGGGTCATCGACACAAAGCTTTGCGTGTGGTAGTGAGCAAGGTTATAGATTCTATGGTTATTTTGCCCCAGAGGCTCCTGTTTGCTTGTCTGGTTGGTGAGAATAGTGGTGACAGTGACAACGTGCCAGGGAGGAATTTGGCAGAGGCAATTCAAGCCTGCCATGCAGCTGCCTGTGCTGGTGCCCACACCAAGGCATCACCCCCTGGGATATCCCCATGCTCACCACTCCAAAGCTGTTCCTCCAGCCCCCTGGGTGCAGTGAAGGCAGATGGACAATAAAGCCAGGAAAAAAGGCTGGAGGAGGATGAGCCAAGCTGGAGGGTGGTGGCAGAAGCAGGACCAGACACCTGGAACCAGTCAGACTGAACTGGGTCATGCAACCACGTAGGACCTCCCGGAGCTGCTCACAGCTGCTTACTCCTGCCCTTAGAGCGGCCTCCCAGTACTGAAAGGGGCTACAGGAAAGGGGGGGAGGGACTCGTCATCAGGGGGGGAGGGATAGGACGAGGGGGAACGGGTTTAAACTGACAGAGGGGAGATTTAGATTAGATACAAGGTAGAAATTGTTCCCTGTGAGGGTGGTGAGGCCCTGGCACAGGTTGCCCAGAGAAGCTGTGGCTGCCCCCTCCCTGGAAGGGTTTAAGGCCAGGTTGGATGGGACTTTGGACAACCTGATCTGGTTGAAGATGTCCCTGCTCATTGCAGGGGGGTTGGACTAGATGACCTTTAAAGGTCCCTTCCAACCCAAACCATTCTGTGTTTCTGTGGTGCATCCACAGCTTCTCTGGGCAACCTGTGCCAGTGTCTCACCACCCTCATCATAAAATATTTCTTACTTATGTCCAACCTATAAGCTTTCTTAGAAGCTCCCTTTATCTATTAAAAGACTGCAGTAAGGTCTCCCTGGAGCCTTCTCCAGCTGAACCCCCCAACTCTCTCAGCCTGTCCTCACAGGGGGGTTCTCCAGCCCCCCCAGCATCTCCGTGGCCTCCTCTGGCCCCGCTCCAGCAGGTCCGTGTCCTTCTGCTGTTGGTGCCCCCAGAGCTGGACCCAGCACTGCAGGGGGGTCTCCCAAGAGCGGAGCAGAGGGGGAGAATCCCCCCCTCGCCCTGCTGCCCACACTGCTCTGGGTGCAGCCCAGCACACGGGTGGCTTTCTGGGCTGCCAGCACACGTTGCTGGCTCACAGGCAGTTTTCCACCCCCCAACCCCCCCAAGTCCTTCTCCTTGGGGCTGCTCTCCAGCCACTCCTCGCCCAGCCTGGATTTGTGCCTGGGATTGCCCCGACCCATGGGCAGGACCTTGCCCTTGGCCTTGTTGCACTCCATGAGGTTCACAGGATCCCCCCTCTCCAGCCTGCCCAGGTCCCTCGGGATGGATCCCTTCCCTCCAGCGTGTCACCGCACCACACAGCTCGGTGTTGGCGGGGAACTGGCTGAGGGTGCGCTCAGTCCCACCATCTATGTCATTGCTGAGGACATTAAACAGTACTGGTCCCAGTACCAGGCCTTGAGGGACGCCACTCATTACTGGTTTCCACTTGGACACTGAGCTGCCAACTGTAACTCTGGACGTGGCCATCCAGGCAATTCCTTACCCATCTGAGGAATCATGCTTGTGGTGAGCCCTTCATGTGGAAACAAGAGGAGATGGTGATACAAAATTCACCGCAGATCCTCCCCCCCTCCCTCTCGCCCTTCAGGCTATCATAGAAAAAATTATCTGTGCAATTCAGGCCACTTCTGTGTTGCAGGATCAATAAGGTTGAGATTTCTAGAGTGGCACGAGGGATTTAATCAGCAATTTTAATAGGAGCTGGAGCTTAAAGGCTCGCTACTGCTTTTAAAATCCCAGCCTGCTGCTGCGCCACGAAGGAGCAGAAGCACAGGCCATGCCAACCTCTTAATCCTAAGAAGGTGTTAGGTAGTCATAATTAGGCTTTAAAATTAGCTGTCAGACATGCTTTTCCGAGAGGAGCCTCCTTCATCTTGTGTCATTAAAACTTGATTACGCGTCATTTTTACCTGCAAATTGTTCTATTTTTTCCCAATTTATAAACATGGAAGATTACATCTGCCTGGACTATTTGTTTAATACCTTTTTTAATAATATAGCTAAATTGCCCGTGATTCAGCAATCAGGAAACCGTAGCAAGCGTTAGCATTCAAGGCGGTGAAACCAGACAGCCTTGAGCTGGTCCACATCTCCAGACGCCCATCAGAAATGAAGCGTGATGCCGACAACTGGGAGCCTCCAAGGTCTTTGTTCGGAAAAATGAGTTCAGAATAGAAAAAAATCCCTAAGATTGAAAAACAGGAGGTTGGTTGGTCTGTAGGTGATGTTGTTGGGTTCCTGGAGGACCTCGTGATGGAGGAGTCTCCACTTCTGCTGTTATGGTGAATACGGTCATTTCGAACCTGCATCTCCTCTTGCTCATTTAAAGATGCTCTCCTGCTAATGTAAGTCAGAAAAAGGATCACAGCTATTCTGCTGTTTAATTAACACATTTTCTACCAATCTGCAGTAATCAGGAGGCAGTGAGATGCTGTTTGGGAGTTCCTCCCTCCTTGTTATCTTCACACTGTTTCAGTGCTGGGCGGATGATATGGGATATTAGCAGACTTGAAATCTTAGCCTTCATTAATTACTGCCCTGAACACTGGTTGAGTAAATTAGTTCATTATATTTGAGTGTTTAGACATCTTATCACTAGGCTGAGCCTTGACTTCTCCTCTCCATCCTACACAGTCTTCAGGGCCCGTTTGCTCCAAGGCTGATTTCTCCCAGCCCTCCTGCAAGGCTGGCTATCATTTCTCACCATCCATCCCAGCCCACTTGCTTTACCTTGCTCATGCGAGCAGATTTTTTATAATTTCCATTTTTTTAACCATTCATCAAGCTGTGACCAACACCTTGATGCCTTCACAGCACCCTTGATTCAGTCTGGGACATCCCATGGCAGCAGCTCAGCTTCTAGTATACCCTAAAAAAACCCCCTTAAAGAACAACTTTAAGTATTCTTGAGGATTTTTCCCCAATTTAGCGCTTCAGTAATAATGTTTCAGGGGCAGCTTCATGGAGCCTTCCTTGGAAATGCCTCTAAAGGTTGAGAATTCAGGTGCCGCGTATCCTTGGTGTAGGGGAAGGTCTCACCTCCTTTAGATGCTGTGCTTGCCATGAGGTCTTCTCTGCCAGGTGACAAGAACTGGATTACACAGTGTTATCACGGACCTGCTTAAAGCCACCTCTTTCTTTTTGGAGAGCGAAATTGGTGGAGGGTATGGGGGTCAATGCTGTGTTCATCACAAGTCAACAGATAGGAAGGTACCTTGAAAGGAAGCAGAAGAACGGAAATCCTTACGGGGTGTCCTCACTCCAGGGAAAGCCTTTAAAAAAAAGACCAATATGATCAGACTTGCATTACAGGGTCTTGAGCTGGTACTTCTGGGTTTTCTTGGAAGGAAAATCTAGTTTTATAAGCACCAGATAGCTCAGAACTTAATGCAAATAGCAGCAAAAACCCGAAGTGACACCCACAGCCAGCAGGTCAGCTGGTGTCACATTATCCTTTAGGTTATTTTTTGTTAGGTTAGGTTTAGGTTATTTTGTTAGGTTAGGTTTAGGTTATTTTTTGTTAGGTTAGGCTTATTTTTTGGGACAAATTTCCATGTTTTGGAAAGGATCCTTCATTTTAGTTCATTCCCCATATACTCAGCATCTCTCTTGAATGCTGCAAGATAATTTAAGGTTTCTTTAGACCTTCGATAAAGTTTAAATCTGGGACTTGGATGCTCCAGCTAAATAGCCTGATGATGGGGAAGTCTGGGGGATGCTGAAGTCCATTTTTTTTTATTTACATCCAGACAGAAGAAAGGCAAAAATTGCAATCTGCCGTATCAGGATGATGAATATTGTGAGGGATGTTTCCCTGGCTGCTGGTGCCTGCCTAACCACTGCCCTCCCAAGCCCCCGCTGCTCCTCCCGGCTTGGCAGCAGCCTGCTGTGCCTGTTTACCGAGCACAGCAAATGGCTTTTCTTAATGGCAATAAAGCAAATTTGCTGCTTTGGTCGTTAAGGCAACTAGCCTGAGGGGAGCGGGACAGGTGTAAAGGTGCTGGAGCATCACTTGGGGTTGCCTCTCCCACCTGCAAGGTGAGCTGATGGTCACAGCCCTCCCTTGCAGGAGAGGAAACGGCTCGGCACAATCCACCTTGATGACATACTTCACGGCATCCATCATTTTCACCTTAATATTAAGTTTTGGACCATCTGTGTTGCTGCTTTTCCAGTCATTTCTTGGGAACATAGGCAGGAGACAGCAATACTGTTCCATGAGATTAGATCCTCCAGCAATTAAATTCTGGTTTTGTCCATCACATCCTGAACAAAAAAGGTGAAAGGACAAAAATCTGGGGAGGAGAGAAGGAAAAACATTATTTTTGTCTAGTAGATGTATAGAGATGGGTAAGGAGGTGTGGGGATACTGCTGTTTTAGGTGATTTAAGTGCTGGTTGAGTCCCATCAAGTCATGCCTTGACCTCTGGGAATACTCATCGGCTCTATGGCTCAGTGTGGGCAGCGTGGGACAAGCCACTGCCAGGCTGGGTGGAGAGTTCAGCCCTGGCTGCTGTGATCAGTTAACCAGGGGCTGGATGCTGGACTCGGAGGTCTCAGCTCGGTGGGTTTCATGGGGTGTCAGTAGGTGCTGGTGTGTCTTGGTACGTCTCCTCCACGCTGAGTGATGCCCAGCTTGGGTTGCTCCTGCTGTAAATCCTCACTCTAACTTGGAATACTCTCATCTTTGCCAGGGTACACTGCGGGGACTCCTTACAAGGTCCCACCGACCCAGAGTAACAACGCACCTCCTCCCTACTCGCCGTCTCCGAATCCGTACCAAACCGCTATGTACCCCATCAGAAGTGCCTATCCACAGCAGAACCTGTACACCCAGGTAGGTGCCTCGCCAGCCGCCGCGGCAGCTCAGCGCCTCACTCCACGGTGCGCAAATACAGCCCGAGGTTCCTGCAGGGCTTTGTCCTTGGCTCTCAGGGCTCAACACCCATGTCCTCGTGGGATGGAGGTGCTCATGATGGGTCTCCGGGATGCTGGGGTCTCTCTCCTGCCTCTCTGTTGGATCTGGAGCACCTGTCTTATGAGGAGCGGCTGAGGGAACTGGGGGGGTTTAGTCTGGAGAAGAGGAGGCTGAGGGGAGACCTCATGGCCCTCTCCAACTCCCTGAAAGGAGGGTGCAGAGAGATGGGGATGAGTCTCTTGAGCCAAGGAACCAGCGGCAGGCCAAGAGGGAATGGCCTCAAGCTGCACCAGGGCAGGGTCAGACTGGCTCTTAGGAAGTATTTCTTTGCAGAAGGGGTTGTTGGGCGTTGGAATGGGCTGCCCAGGGCAGGGGGGGAGTCCCCATCCCTGGAGGGGTTGAAGAGTCGGGCTGACCCAGCGCTGAGGGATCTGGTGGAGTTGAGAATGGTCAGTGTAAGGTTAATGGTTGGACTGGAGGAGCTTCAAGGGCTTTTCCAACTGAGATGATTCTGTGATTCTGTGATCTTCTGGATGAGACACGGTCTTGCGTGGTTGTCGGTGCACAGCAGAGACAACACTCTGGCATCCCTGTGGCTTGGGCAGGTTGGGAATCAGGTCCCTTCCCCCAGAATCACATACCCAACTGCCAGGGTTTGCTGGCTGCAGGATGGTCCCTGCACCCACCTCTCCTCAGCCTCCCCAGCTCTCAATGCTGCTCATCCCCAAGGCTACTGATGAGTCTGGGTCACCACAAGGTCCACTTGGTGGTGGCTGTTGGCATCTCACATGACTTGCATAGCTCTCCTGCCACCTCCCGTGGAAAAGCTCCTGTGTCACCTTCACCAGCACAAGCTCCCTCAGGCGTGACCCAGATTCATGCCTCATGGAGGAGTTCCTCCCTGAGCACCTGGCTGGCTTTCCAGTACCATCTTCTCTTCTCCTGCGTTGCCACCGCCTCCAGCTCTGTGCTGGGGCCAAGATCCTCCACAGGGATGCAATTTAGGGCAGATGTCCTCCGAAAATCACCTTGATGCCTTTTCTCACTGAAGATCACGAGCTCCTTGGAGCACTCTGTCCTTATGGCTTCCCTAGCTTTCCTCCTCCTCTTTAATGTCAAATAACCAACTTTTCCAGCAGCTACAACCTCATGGAGTGGTTTCTCCATGCCTTGCTGAGACCGGAGCATCTCCTCTTGCCAATTTTGTCTCCTGCCACCTCTCCTTCCATTAACTGAGCGTTGCATAAACACTGGGGACCAAACCCATCCCTGTCTGCCAGTTCCTCTCCGATCCCAGCTGCAGCAGGAGGTTGGCATCTGCCAGCAGTGCCCACCAGCAAGCCCGAGATGGAGCAGGGCTTGAAGATGCCATTTCCTCATCTCTGCTTCCCAGGGACCGACAAATAAGGTCTTTGGCAGCCTGGAAGGGAACAACATCGAGAAGGAGATGCATTGGTAGATCCTTTCAGCACGTTGTGCTTGCAGCACTCACCGCCTGGGATGTTCCTTCTCCATAGTTGATTTCTCAGTCACATTTTCTTCATGGGGCCTAATTTATCTTAGCACGTCCTTCTTGCTCCCTGAGGAAATGCCTTTCAGCATCTGCAATTTGTCCTATCAACCTTTGTAACCCCTGAAAGAAAGAAGTAATTTAATAGTTCACCTGCATCTCTTTCCCTTAATCCATACCTTTAGAGAATCTCTAATGGCTTTCACTACCACATGATAAAATCTCACTTCGTTGTTTTAAACCCTCTAATCTTTCCAACTGTCCCTGGTTTGCAGGTAGCAGTGGTGTCCCTGCCTGTCCCAGGGACGGCAGTTCTCTCCCTTGCGCTGCTCACATTTCAGGCCCTTCATTCTTTTGGATGTGGAGCTTTTTCTGTTGGCTTCTTTCTTTTATTCCCAACCATCCTTCCCCCTTTGTTTCAAAACCCCGCAGGTCTCGGCAGCCTGGATTTCAGAGCCCCTCTGTCTCCTGTCAGAAACCCAAGAAGACAACACACATCCCAGACCCGAGCAAGCACCTTGGGATCAGCCAAGGACCAGGGCTTCTCCTTTTCTTCCATCTCTTGTTCATTTTCTACACCAGCAGCCAAAGTTTTGGGTCCCATTTCATCCCACCAAACGGAAGCAGCATGGTTTGTCCCTGACAAACTGACTCTCCGAGCTGTGATGCTGATCGCCCTCCCAGTCCCGTTGCCTTCATCCATCCTGGGGACCATGCCCCATGTCCACAGGTTCAGCTTCATCCTTGCTTGCCCAGGTCTCCAAGCACAGCACCTTGCTCGTGGGAAGGCCCAGCCCTTTGGCAGCTCTTGAGTGACGTCCAATCATACAACACATGTGGGACAACCAGGTAATCAGGCCCAGTCAGCATGGGTTTATGAAAGGCAGGTCCTGCCTGACAAACCTGATCTCCTTCTACGACAGGGCGACCTGCTTATTGGATGAGGGAAAGGCTGTGGATGTTGTTTACCTTGACTTTAGTAAGGCCTTTGACACCATTTCCCACAGCATTCTCCTGGCGAAACTGGCTGCTCGAGACTTGGATGGGCACACTCTTCACTGGGTAAAAAACTGGCTGGATGGCCGGGCCCAAAGAGTTGTGGTGAACGGAGTTAAATCCGGTTGGCGGCCGGTCACGAGTGGTGTCCCCCAGGGCTGAGTTTTGGGGCCACTCCTCTTTAACATCTTTATTGATGACCTAGACGAGGGGATCGAGTGCACCCTCAGTGAGTTTGCAGATGACACCCAGTTGGGTGGGAGTGTTGATGTGCTCGAGGGTAGGGAGGCTCTGCAGAGAGATCTGGCCAGGCTGGAGCGATGGGCTGAGGCCAACTGGGGGAGTTTCACTAAGGCCAAATGCCGGGTGCTGCACTTGGGCCACAACAACCCCCAGCAGCGCTACAGGCTTGGGGAGGAGTGGCTGGAGAGCTGCCAGTCAGAGAGGGACCTGGGGGGGATTGATTGATAATGAGCCAGCAGTGTGCCCAGGTGGCCAAGAAGGCCAATGGCATCCTGGCTTGTATCAGCACTAGCGTGGCCAGCAGGGACAGGGAAGGGATCTTACCCCTGTGCTCGGCACTGGTGAGGCCGCCCCTCGATTCCTGGGTTCAGTTTTGGGCCCCTCACTCCAAAAAGGCCATTGAATGACTCGAGCGTGTCCAGAGAAGGGCAACGGAGCTGGTGCAGGGTCTGGAGCACAGGTGTGATGGGGAGCGGCTGAGGGAACTGGGGGGGTTTAGTGTGGAGAAGAGGACGCTGAGGGGAGACCTCCTGGCCCTCTCCAACTCCCTGAAAGGAGGGTGCAGAGAGATGGGGATGAGTCTCTTGAGCCAAGGAACCAGCGGCAGGCCAAGAGGGAATGGCCTCAAGCTGCGCCAGGGCAGGGTCAGACTGGCTCTTCGGAAGGATTTCTTTGCAGAAGGGGTTGTTGGGCGTTGGAATGGGCTGCCCAGGGCAGGGGGGGAGTCCCCATCCCTGGAGGGGTTGAAGAGTCGGGCTGACCCAGCGCTGAGGGATCTGGTGGAGTTGGGAACGGTCAGGGTGAGGTTCATGGTTGGACTGGAGGAGCTTCAAGGGCTTTTCCAACCTGGATGATTCTGGGATTCTGTGTTGTCCCATGGGCAGCTTTTTATACCAGCAGCTATGCGTCGCTTCTGCTTGTCTTAATATTGCTTCTGCCACACATCTGGAGTAGCTGAGGGCTTGAAGTCTCAAAGGGAAGGACTGTGGCAGGGGGGCTTACAATACAGGCTGTATTTGGGAACCTCCTGTGTCCCACCTGGTACAGAGGGTGGGTGCAGGACCGGCCCCGAGAGCATCACTGCTCACTCCATAGCAGGATCGACTCCTTGCCGACAGCACGGTCTGTGTCACCGCTGCACACAGAGCTGGTGATCGCCTCTAAATAAAATACTGGGCTTCAAGTCACTGCTTTAGCTTGTGCTTTCAATCAAATGACAAAGACGGTGATGTTTTCTTTGCCTTCTCAAACAGGGAGCTTATTATACCCAGCCAGTGTACGCGGCACAGCCTCACGTTATCCATCACACCACCGTGGTTCAGCCCAACAGCATCCCATCGGCCATCTATCCGGCCCCGGTCGCTGCGCCCAGGACCAACGGTGTGGCCATGGGCATGGTCGCTGGGACCACCATGGCAATGTCAGCAGGTAAGAAGGAAAATCTATGTTCTGAGCCATAGTTTCATCACTTGGATGGGACGTTTCCAAACAACCTGTGCAGAGTTGTCCTGGATGAAAAACTCTCTGTGCATCCGAGGTGCTGCCGGCAGCTTTGCGGGGTGTTATCTGGCACGTGGCTGCAGAAGGGCCTTGCACACAGCTAATTGCAGCTTCATCTGCTAGTTTTGCTTGCTGGTTACAGCTCTTTTGCAGGAAAAAAATCAATTAATTAGCTCCTGATACTGATCTAACTCAGTTTTTAGGTTAGCAGAGGATACCTTTTGCTTGGCTCGCTCTAGAGGGATGCATCCTTATATATATTATTTTTTCCTCTGTCTGTTCTAGAAGTAGAGGGATAACCGGGTTTGTCCATCTTCAAATACTGTTGTATTTCTATCGTCAAGCTCCTTTTTTAGGATACTTACGGTCTTGCTTTTGTTTGAAGAAAAGAACATTAACCTTGGTTTATGTATCCCAAATCCTCTGCATTTTATGTGTGGGATTGCTTCAAACTGCAATTAATTGATAGCACATTAAGTAAGGATATGGGCTGGTTTTATTTTTTCCAAAGCCTCTATTTCTCTCATTAACAATTCTTAGGATTGTGTATTGAATTATGCCAAGAAATGGATCATTCATCCTTTTGCATCTGCATTAGCTGTGAAAAAAGGCTTTGTTATAGGACACAATCCCTGGTGCAAGCAGAGATATTGCAGCTTGAGTATGACAAGAACCACTCTGAGAGATTTACTGTTGCTTATACTGAGAAGTGGATAGATGTAATTAATGCACGTAGCATGTCTTAAAATGTCATTAGTAGCATTTGTAGAGAGATACCCAGAAGCTGAGAAGTTGTTTCAAGCACCCAGTTACTCCCAGAACAGAGTAGTTTGGGGCTGTATTCTCCCTCCCTGTGGCTGCTGAAGGCACCGTGCAAATTCTCGCCTAAAATCCCTCTGCCCATCGGCTGCAGACTCAAAGAAGAGAGGCTGCACTGGACAGTCCCTCTGCTTCTGCTGCATCCCAAAACTTGGCTCTGTGGGTTTAAGCAAAAAAGCTCCACTGCCCGTGGGAGATGAGTAGCAAAGCTCACTAATTTTCCCTGGAAGGTCTGGGTTTTTTCTCACCTACTTTTGCAACCCTCACCCCTTCCAGTTGGGTCCTCAGATGTTTCAGCTCGCTGCAGTGATCTGCAGTTGCAGTTTAGCCCGGTGCCTTCAGCAGGTGGAAGATGTCAGCAGGTTAGTGGCTAGCTCTGCTGCTGGTCTTTTGGGACAAGGAAAATTGGAAAAAGATGAGTTTAAGGGCCGAAAGTAGTGTGGAAAATACGCTGGAGCTTCAGGTGGGTTTATTCTGTTCATGGTGCTGGGTGATACCAACCCCACGAGTCAAACGCCTTCGATTCAGGTCTCACAGGCAGAATAATATTTGGGAGAATTGAAGAAGAAAGAAAAGGCAGCTGATGCTGTGCCTGCCCCTTGGATGGGGTCTGCAGCACCGCACCCTCAGGGTACCACTCCCCTGATCGAGCTCTCCTCCTTGCTAAGTGTTTCTCCATGCCGTTGCAGGAACCTTGTTGACCACCCCACAACACACCGCCATCGGAGCACATCCAGTTTCCGTGCCAACGTACAGGGCTCAAGGAACCCCCACCTACAGCTACGTACCTCCACACTGGTAAACCCACTGGCCAATTCATGTGAGTGCTGCCTTCGCAGGTCTTGCTCTGCCCTTGTTGATTAATTAGCCACCGAGCACTGCCGTCGCATCTCTCCTTCCTACAACGCTGCTGGATCCCTTTGTCTGGGCGATGTTTTGACTCTGGAAGAGCCATTTAGCACTGCTCCTGGCAGGGATAGCTGCATGGCGTGCTGTCACGGGGCTATGGAGGGTGTTAGCAAAGCACGGCATACCTTGACCTTCCCTCTTGCTGCTCGGTGCGTGCAAGGCTTTGCCTTGAGTGACCTCAGTGGCATCAAGCTGCTCTGAGTGTGGTCAGGCGCTGCGAGGGTGGAGATTTTCATGCTTTTAGGTTTTGGATGCATCATGGTCTTTCAGAGAATCACAGAATGGTTTGGGTTGGAAGGGGCCTTAAAGATCATCCAATTCCAACCCCCCTGCCACAGGCAGGGCCACCTTCCACTAGCCCAGGTTGCCCAAAGCCCCGTCCAACCTGGCCTTGAACCCTTCCAGGGAGGGGGCAGCCACAGCTTCTCTGGGCAACCTGTGCCAGGGCCTCACCACCCTCACAGGGAAGAATTTCTTCCTTACATCTAATCTAAATCTCCCCTCTGTCAGTTTAAAACTGTTATCCCTCATCCTATCACTACCCTCCCTAATCAAGAGTCCCTCCCTAGCTTTCATATCACTTGAATATGGGTTTTTTTTTCCCTGCTAAAACATGCTGGGAGATCATCCTGTTCATTAGCGCCAGGGTTGCGTGCAGCTGCCTGCAACCAGCTGCAGGTTCGTGCCGTGCTCTGGATCCCAGCAATCCCAGCTGCTCGGTTAAACGCCCTCCGCGTGTTGCTGGAGCCCTTGGTCCATCATGCCCAATTAACGGGCAACGCAGCTGATGGGAACACATGACGCTGCACGGGGAGGCAGCGCAGATCTCATCCAGCCCCGGGGGTTATCTGAAATCTCTCCTTGCTGCATACATTACTCTGGGTTAATCCTGCCCATGACAAATTGTTGTGCAATTAGCAGAGAGCATCCCATCTGCATATTTTTAATCCTGTGCATTGGATACCATCGGCGAGCTGCTGCTTTCTCAGCTCCGTACCCAAGAAATTGCCCGCGGAGCGGCGCAAGGGATGGTTAAATCCCATAAGCATCAGCTGTATGTGCTGCACACGGTACAGGGGTGCAGAGGAGAGAACAGCCCTGTCTGATCCTCCACCGCTTGCTTCTAACTCCTTGTTTTTAATATGTTTCCTCTCTTCCAGATCCGGAGTCAAACATTGTATGCAACTACACAAGTCTTACATCGGTGCTGTGGCCACTGTACTGCAGCACTTCGTCTGTTTGCAAGAACAAAAGAAAAAAAGGAAAAAAAAAGTGCAAGGGTCACTTTATGCATTCTTTAGTGGTTTTTGTAAAAGCTGCTTTTTCTAATCTTCTGCCTCTTTTTTTTTTTTTTCCTCCTCTCCCCCTTCCTTCTCCCCAACCCACATAAATTGTGTAACACACATACTGACACTGAGCAATAGTAAAGTTCTCTCTTTGGTCCTATCATTTGAAAGCTCAGAATATTCACTTTTCCAGCATTGCCCAGCTGAGTGGTGCAAAGATCCCCCACTTCTTGTTTGTTTGGGTTCTTTTTGTTATTTTTCTGTTGTCGTTGTTGTTGACAAGAGCCTAGATTTTCTTTGGCTAGTAGGAGTGGTTGATGTTCAGGGTACTATGTGAAAAGCACAGCGCTGGTAGGCAGGCTTATCCGATTTGGTTTTGGGTATTTTTAGTTGAATAATATAAATTATTTAATCTTCCATAACATATTACAAGAAAATTGGTGTCTTCCAGATAGCTGTCGTGATAGATTATAAATGCATTATCTGCAGTGAAATTCTGAACTCATCCCTTCTTTTGTAGGAGTAAGAGAATATAAATATAATTAGCGATGTAACACACTTGTCTTAGGAAGTAGGAGGACTGGTCACCATCGGGTCTTTGGTCTGCTTTTTCCAACTGGGCAAACGGGTCTTGCGTGATGGGAAGAGAGCAGTGGAGGAGTGCATGCCCTGGTAGCATCTTGCACCTCTTGGGAAAACGAGCTGCTCACCATCAGCCACATCCTGGGGCTATGTGAGAGAGAAGGCAGCTCCTTCCTTGCATGGCTACCGTTTGCAGGCAGACATTTGCCGGGCGGCTGTTGAAGGAAGCAAGGAGATGCCCAAGGGTTGGTCTGAATAGCTTCTCCAGGTCCAGGGGTTGGTCTGAAGAGCTTCTCCATGTCCAATGGTTGGTCTGAAGAGCTTCTCCAGGTCCAGGGGTTGGTCTGAAGAGCTTCTCCAGGTCCAGTGGTTGGTCTGAATAGCTCCTCTAGGTTCAGGAGTTGGTCTGAAGAGCTTCTCTAGGTCCAGGAGTTGGTCTGAAGAGCTTTTCTGGGTCCAGGAGTTGGTCTGAAGAGCTTCTCTGGGTCCAGGGGTTGCTTGGAAGGGCTTCTTCAGAGTCTGCTGGTGTGGGGAAAGAGGGCAACTGGTTGATGGAGAATAGTCTTCGAGGCAGGGCAAGGGGGAGGACGGGTTGCTTCACCTTGCACCTGTGTCATTGGCAGGGCTGACACCAAACTGTGACGCCTCTGTGGCAACTGAGGTGCCCCCCTGCCCCCATTCTTTGGGTTACAGCTGGGCTTGGAGACTTCCAGGAGAAACGTTCATCCAAGAGCAAATCCCAGCACCATAGAGAAAGGTCGGAGAGGGGGGCGATGTCCGGCTGCTCTGCTTGGCGAGTGGAGAGAAGTGGGAGGAAGAGGAAGCAATAGCAATAAACATGTCGCCTTCCTCATGGGAAGGCACCTGAGAAAAAGCAAGAGCAGGGGAGGTGACGTGGACCGGCCTGGGAGACAACGGGCACGCAGAGGCTGTGGGCATCGGGGTAATTTCTGGGGGTTTTGGCTTACCCAAGGGTGCAAGGACATGAAGCCGACTGCGGCCAGTGACATCCCACCTCAGGGTGTCCCACATAGAGCAATAAGTTGTCTTGAGGGCAGCAGAGAGAGAGTTCACATTTGCAGACAATGCTTGTGGCCAGTTTGTTTTTAAATCCTTATCACTAAACCCAGCATAGAAACAAGGATTTTCTTTTTTTTTTCCGAAGACAATAATATTGTTGGATTTTGGGTTTTCCCTCAAGCGTGCCAAAAGAGCTCTAAGCACCCAGCAGCTTGTTTGCAACTCTCACATCTCTTGGGCTCTGAGGTTGTCACAACAGACCAACTCCAGAGCCTTTAAAGAGGTCAGGTTAGGAAACGTGGATGGGAATCCCTCCCGGCACTGCCTGGCTTGGGTTTCTGACCCACGCGTGGTGTCAAGTCAGTGCCCAGATATCTCTGTTGGTTGCTCTGCTTTGCTTATGCCCATGTCACATCTCCAGATGGAGGTGAGGGCAGTGAAGACCTTGGCTGGGACACAGTCGTGTAGAGGTTAGACTGGAAGGTCTTTCAGAAGAGCAAGGTGACCAGTTGTTGGCACCTGGGTGAGACCTCCTTGCTCTTGGTGGTGTCTCCCAGCTGGGCTTTTGCTGCTGTTGGGAGGAGCTGCTGGAGCTCCTTCCCATGAGCATGATCCAAATGAGGAGAAACAAGTTTAGGGACCCAAGAGGACTTTTCCTGTCGCTGGTTGGTTTGTCAGGTTGGTTGTTGGCACCAGCGCTTCTGTATGGGGGTCATTTGGTGGGTTCTGCTGGTTTTAAAGGAAATCTAGCAAAGCTCTGGCTGACCTTCCCAACCTCAAGAACAAAGTGGGTGAAGACTGAACACCAGTGCTGTGGGGTGGGGAAGGTGGATATTGCCTGTGTAGTACTTTGGGCTGCGCTTTGCGTTTATATAAAAGGAAAAGAGAAGGGAAAAAAAAGAGTAATCAGAGGGTTGCCCCATTCAGCTTGGTGAAGCCAAGGGTTAAGCATGTAAAGAGCAACAGGACTTTTGGAAATAATCCTTCTGCTGTTTGTAGCACGCTACAGTAAACCTGGGCCAAAAAAGAAGAACCCAAATAGATCACAGGAATTGAAGACCTCTCAGATACCCTTTTTTTGCTCTCACTGTTGACTTCATGTTATGTATTAGGAGCTGTCTATCAGCGTTAAAACAGCGTAAGCCCTAGCCAACGTACCAGCACTATGACTTGCAGAGTCCAATGAGCTTCGTTAAAACACGCCAGACTCTGTGGAGAAGGACCTTTCCCAGCAGACACCGTCCTACCACTGGCCTAGGCACCCTTCACCCTTAACTGCTTTAGGAATGACTGCTAAAATTTTGGCCCAGGGCTATGAAGGAGATGCTAGGCTTTCTCCTGAAAGAAAACGCTAATGGTGGAGGATCACCCAGTGTTACTGCTAATGAGATCTGACATGGGGTGGTTTAGTTTTAATTCCTTCACTTGGATCAGTAGCAGATGTGAGGTTCCTCATCCCATTATGCCCAGGCAGAAATGCTCATTAATTCAACCAGGGTGTGAAGAGGTGAAATAATTCACCGTCTGTTGGGCAAGAGGCTTTGGTGAGCGCATTTGGCAACTGGTGTTGCGTTTAGGCTTGGACCACTGCATGGCTCCAGGGCCACTGCATGGCTCTGGGGCCACCACATGGCTCCAGGTTTGAGTAGCTCTTTCCCACAGTGGCTTCATGGGGCCGTGGTGGTGGCGAGATGCTCCTGGCCACTATGTGGGGCTTGTTGTGGCCCAGCTCATGCCAGCAATGACCTGCACCCTGTCCCCTTCCCCATGGAGGAACATGGTCTTTTGGGTAGATGGAAGGATGGGAGGAAAGCCCATGATCCCAAGGCCTTTCCTTGGCCAAGTCATGGCTTAAGTTAAAGTCCTGGGGAGGTCACAGCCCAGTGAGGGACTCCCTTAGCAGGGGGGACACTGATGGGGGCCACCAGCTTCTCAAATATTTCACTCTACCAAAGCTTTGCCAATGTTGGTTAAGGAAAAGGGTTTCCCCCAGTGAAGGATCACACCAGGCGTTAGCGGGGAAGAGCAGGAGGGGTTAAACCATCCTTAGCATCAGGCAGAGTGTCTTGGAGATTAAAATTCCAGCTAAAGAGGAAGGAAAATAACTCTCAAACCGCTGTTATGACCATTAACCCATCCCTGCCATTATCTCTGCTTTAAAACATGAGCTGTAATGCAAATTTTTTTGGGAAAAAAGGCATATTAATAGTGGTAGTAGCCCCCAACCTGAGCGAGCCCCTTGGAGCCTGTACCCATCACGCCTCCAAGTGGCTGAACCCTCCGGGTGAGGATTTGCTCCTTTATTTTATGAAGAATAATAACAACCCAGTCCAGCTTTTTTGCAGTTTCAAGCTGTAATTACCGTAAAGTGTTATTTAAGGAGTTTGCTTTAATGATGGATGTTTCAGAGTATCCGTTTTTCTCCCCAGCATCCTGCTGAATACAGTCCTTCCGGGAGAGACCTCTGTCTTTGCCATCGCCTTCCTCCCCACATGGGGATTTGGGATGATGCAGTCCCCAGCTGGAGGGCGTGAAGTCGTGTCTTGCTTTCTTAGAGGGAGAAAAACCACATTTGGGGGTTTATTTCTGATAAGAAAACCCAACCAGCCGACAATAGCAATAAGAGCCGATGGATACCCATAAATCCAGGTTTTTTGGTTTGTTTTTTTTTAATTGTCAATATTTTTAGGCCCTCCATCTATCACCCCTTGAAACGTGGCGACCCTCTGCCCATCTTTGCTTTGCCCTGAGTGCCAGGCTGTGGGCAGGATCAGGCTCTGGCTATTTTCTCTGCTGTGTGCTAGCACTCCCATAGGGAAAAAAGGAAAATAAAGCCTGTTAAGGGGCTTGGGAGGGAGGAGAGCTTGGAAAAGGCATTTTTGTAGCGTGTTGTACCATGGCACTTAACAGATTCACCTGTAATCGGGTAAAATAACCTGTTACAGGGATGTTTGCAAAGCAGGAGTAGAAAAATACGTGGTTGAATGGCAGCAATTCCCAGTTGGAAACACTCAGTTGTGCTGTTTGTAGGGAAAAATCTTGATGCAATGCAGCCACCTGCAGCATCGCTGCATCTTGCTGCAACGGATGGAGCTGGGGGAGCTGCGTTTTTCCCGGGGCAAAGGGGGTTCAGGATGAGGGCGTCGGGTGGGGAGCGATTTGTAGGGTCAGCAGCCATGGGGAAGCACAGTGAGGAAGGGAAAATGAGACAGCAGGGTGCAGGATGGCACCCAAACCCTCCCATTCCCATAGCACAGAGCAAACCTACGCCAGCTCCTACCCCTGTTTCTCTGTAATTAATTTTTTAATTCATTTCAACCGCCAGGCCAGCTTGTTTTTAAATATTATTGGACCTCTTAAGCAAAAATAAATATTAAAAAAAAACAAAAAAAAACAAAGAAAAAAAATTTAAAACCAAGTGTAACCATGTCTTCCAAGTCTAAGTCTCAAAGGTGTGTAGGGAACATGGCCTTGAACTGATGCCCTGGAAGCCCCACAGCCTCGGTTTGTTCATCTGAAATGTAAATTTGGGGTTTTTTTCCGTTTGTTTTCTGTTCTGGTTTTGGTTCTGAAGATCAGGTCGTGATCTCCCTGACAGATTTCAGCCAAGAGTTTGTAACTGTACGATATTTACTGTAAGATGTAGAACATTCGATAACTATTAAAATGTTTCCAAAAAAAAAAATAAATAAAAGAGCCCGAGAGGGTTTGGTGGTTGCTTTTTTGGCGCGGTGATGTGTTGGAGGAGTGCAGGGGATGGGCCATAAACCCATTTCTAGGTTGGTGGTGGAGCTTGATGGTCTCCAACCCAACCTTGGGTGGGTTGTCCCACTGCCCCCAACATGGCCAAGCTAACGTGATCCTATAGAAGCAGCTCCTATGGCAAGTGGGGTGTGTGACCTTCATGGTGAGCAGAGCATCACCACCATGTTCTCCTGGACCAGTTGAGCTTGTGGATAGAGGACATGTCAATGCAGGAGACCACCTTTGGCCAGAGCAACCCATGCCCCGGTTGGGTTGTTGGTAAGGTGGGAGTTGGCCCATGACCCAGAGACTCTCATTAGCCTGTGCTGGTGAGCGCTGGCACCTGGTGATGGAGGGAAATCAAGAGCTCATGACCTTCCTGGAGCAGCTTCAAGTTCCACAGGCCCAGAAAGTGACCATGAGATGGCATCCCAGCCGTGAAACGTCCTCCGTTGCATGGTGCCTCCAATGGAGCTGTGCTCTGGCATCGTGGCTCCTGGAGAAGCTCCCCATCAAGCCACCATGCCATGGCCACTAGCACCGTGGCTCCCCGAGATGCTCTCCATCAGGCTACCACACCATGGCCACTACCACCAGTGTCATGACTCCCGGTGTTACGGAGGCTCTCAAAAACAACCAACCACCAAAAATGGAAAATTTATTATTAACACAATTAGCTAGCTCTCTGTAAATTACAGGTTTGAATGTCTGTGAGAGGAGAACAGAACAACTCCCTAGGGTTTAACGACAACCCCAAATGCTCTCTCACTCACCTGACAAGTGAGGGCTCTCAACCTCGAGGACCTGCTCAGGGCAGCGTCCTGACCCAAGGCACCTCGAGGAGTTTCCTTGGGCAGCGTCCTGACCCAAGGGAAGAGTCCTCGACCGCAGCTGCTGCTCCAGGGAACGAGCTCCAAATGGCTCCCCCAGGGGACTCCATTTATACCCAGGCCGAATCTGACCTGTAGTCAATAGCGGCTCCCATTGGCCAAAGGCCCCAACTACTGTGAAGCCCCGAGAGCAAAGGCAGTCAGGAGCTGCTACACTTCAGCAGCCAAGAAGCCCTATTTTCATTGGGTGGGTGCACCTGCCACACCCAGAGATGCTCTCCATCAGACCACCACACCATGGCCACCACCACCGGTGTTTCGGCTCTCGGAGAAGCTCTCCATTAGACCACCATGCTGTGGCCACCACCACTGGTGTTGCAGCTTCTGGAGATGCTCTCCATCAAGCCATCACACTGTGGCCACCACCACTGGTGTAGTGGCTCCCAGAGATGCCCTCCATTAGGCCACTATCACCAGTGTCATGGCTCCCAGAGATGCTCTTCATCAGGCCACCACACTGTGGCTACCACCACTGGTGTCATGGCTCCTGGAGATGCCACCATACCGTGGCCACCACCACTGGTGTCATGGGTCCCAGAGATGCTCTGCATCAGGCCACCATGCTGTGGCCACCACTAGACCTCGGGGACAGGGAATCCTTGTCACCAGCTGGGCAAGATGTTGGGTTTGGACACCTTGGTGGCAGGAGCAGAAGCCAAGCTGTCACCTCCAACACTTCATGGCTCCGAGCGGGACTGGCTTCCACGCAGTGCCCAACATCCTCCGTCCCCGCCCTGGGGTCTTTGTGGGTGTCACTGGCCCCCCAAGGCAGCTCCTGGGCCAGGTGCCAGCTGTGGAGGACAAGGGGTGGACCCCAGAGACTGAATTGGGCCCTTTGTACCCCCCAAGGTGGTGGGAGCCACTTGGTGTCATTCCCTGGGCCAGTGTCCACAGTGGCTGTCACTATCCTGGGACATCCTGTGTTGGAGGGGACAACTCCTGCCAAGAGCAGCCACCCAGGTTGTCCCCATACCTCCCCAGTGTCCCCACCCTCAGCAGGTCCAGCCCCCCCCCCCCCCCCCCCCCCCCCCAAGGGTGCTGAGGCCCTGCAGGATTTGGCCACGGGCTCAGCAGGGTGAAGGTGTCCCCAGATGGCTTGAGACAGCCCAGGGTGACAGGAGTGGGAGGGGACACGGTGTCCGGGATGGCCCCTGCGGGTGCTGGGGGGCTGCAGTGAGCACCCACTATCAGTGTCATGAGCTGGGTGGGCTCAGCAGGGTGCGGAGGGGCACCCATGGGTGCTGCACCCAGCTCTGAGTGCGGGGCGGGGGGTAAACAAGGGCTGGGGAGGGGTGCTGGGGAGGGAGGAGGGTGCACGTGTGTGGGGGGGTGTGCACACTTAAGAGCTCCCTGTGCAAATGTGGGTGTGTTTGCTCGCAGACATGACCGCATACATGTGTGTGGGTGTACATATGTGCATGTGCACACGTGTAGGCATGCAGAGGTGGGTTTGCGTGTGCTATCACAGAATCCCAGAATCATTGAGGTTGGAAAAGCCCTTGAAGCTCCTCCAGTCCAACCATGAACCTCACCCTGACCGTTCCCAACTCCACCAGATCCCTCAGCGCTGGGTCAGCCCGACTCTTCAACCCCTCCAGGGATGGGGACTCCCCCCCTGCCCTGGGCAGCCCATTCCAACGCCCAACAACCCCTTCTGCAAAGAAATCCTTCCTAAGAGCCAGTCTGACCCTGCCCTGGCGCAGCTTGAGGCCATTCCCTCTTGGCCTGCCGCTGGTTCCTTGGCTCAAGAGACTCATCCCCCCTCTCTGCACCCTCCTTTCAGGCAGTTGGAGAGGGCCATGAGGTCATGCACCTATGTACATGCACACACATGTATGCAGTCATGCACACATGTAAACCCACCCACACCAGTGCATGGAGCTCTGGAAGTGTGCACGCACACACAGACACACACACGTGCACACACCACTGCATATGCACTGACACGTATGGACAAATAGCCAGCATGGGTGGACATGAGCCAGCAGTGTGCCCAGGTGGCCAAGAAGGCCAATGGCATCCTGGCTTGTATCAGCACTAGCGTGGCCAGCAGGGACAGGGAAGGGATCTTACCCCTGTGCTCGGCACTGGTGAGGCCGCCCCTCGATTCCTGGGTTCAGTTTTGGGCCCCTCACTCCAAAAAGGCCATTGAATGACTCGAGCGTGTCCAGAGAAGGGCAACGGAGCTGGTGCAGGGTCTGGAGCACAGGTGTGATGGGGAGCGGCTGAGGGAACTGGGGGGGTTTAGTGTGGAGAAGAGGAGGCTGAGGGGAGACCTCCTGGCCCTCTCCAACTCCCTGAAAGGAGGGTGCAGAGAGGGGGGATGAGTCTCCTGAGCCAAGGAACCAGCGGCAGGCCAAGAGGGAATGGCCTCAAGCTGCGCCAGGGCAGGGTCAGACTGGCTCTTAGGAAGGATTTCTTTGCAGAAGGGGTTGTTGGGCGTTGGAATGGGCTGCCCAGGGCAGGGGGGGAGTCCCCATCCCTGGAGGGGTTGAAGAGTCGGGCTGACCCAGCGCTGAGGGATCTGGTGGAGTTGGGAACGGTCAGGGTGAGGTTCATGGTTGGACTGGAGGAGCTTCAAGGGCTTTTCCAACCTCAATGATTCTGGGATTCTGTATGTACACATGTGTGCAGAGGCAGGTCCACACATGCACACATCTGTGCGTGCGTGTGCACATGTAGACACACTTACAGAGCTCAGCACGTGTTTGCAGGCATGTGTATAACTCCACACGTGTGTGTGCAGGTACATGCGTGCGCACACATGTGTGTATGTGTGCACGTGTTCAGCAATGTGTGCACATCTACACACGTGTGCGTGCACATAGCCATTTCCATGCACGGGGGGTTTCACACACGTGTGTGCGAGGGCATGGCTGTGCTGTGGTATATGGGTGCGTGCGCATATATAAGTGCACATACACATATATAGCCTTTGGAGCAGGTATGGGTGCATGACTATACATGTAAATGTATGCAAATGTGTATAGGGGCATATGGACATTTGCATACGTGCTTATAGCGTGCTCTAGGGGTGTATATAGGTGTAGCTGTATGGGAGCGTGCAGATGCAGAGGGGACGGGGGTACATTAAAGCGCCGGCAGCTGCAGAACACCCTGGGGTCACCAGCACCAGTGCAGCACCCCGTTACACCAGCACCCACCCCTGCACCCCCAGCAGCACCCACTCCAGAACCCCCTACAGCACCTTAAAGGTGGGGGGGTGTGAGGAAATGGTGGGGGGGACACGACTCGAACCCCTTCAGGCTCAATTTTTGCCGTATTTTTTTTAAGCCTCCAGCTGCTGGAAGAGGCTTGAGGGTGAAATCACAAATCACCAGATGCCCCCATTAGGCTTCAGAGTTAACGCTCTATCTGCCAGCCTTCTGAAGCCCTTTTTTTCCCCAGGAAGGGGGTCCCCCACCACCCTCCCCCTCCGCAACCCCTCACCTCAGGGGGGCCGTTGGTGCTTTTCAACCAGGGGGGCCGCATCCCACTACCGGTGGGGAGGGAACCGCGGGGGGGTTCTCCCCCCACCTCACTCCTCATCTCGGGGATCCGGGACACCCGAAACCTGTTGAGGGGGGAGCATCACATCAGCCTGTCCCCACCCTGGAGGGTGGGGGGGGGACACACACACTGTGGGGGAGTCCCCACTTACCTGCCAACGGAGAGGATGGTGACCTCGCTGGGACGACCCCCAGGTTTGGGGACCTTGGGGATGTGGATTGATGGCAGCACCTCGGGCCACTTCTTCTGGCTGCAGCGGGCGCATGGGGCCGGACCCTGCACCGTGTGGAGGTGCTGTTGGTGCTGGCAGGAGGGGGGAAACTGAGGCAGGAGGTGCAGCCTGGGAAGGGGAGGGGCAGGGGGGGAGATGCCATCAGTGTGGGGTTGGTCCCACCACGGGAGGTTCCTCAGTGCAACCTTGGGAGGGGGTCTTACTTATTTGGGGGGGTGTAGCCCAGTGGCATCGGCTGTTGGCCGTGATGTTCCTTCAGCAGCTCCTCCAGTGCCGCAGCGTTTTCTATGGGGGTGGGGGGAGACCATGATGGGGGGTCACGGGGGTCTGGCCCATGTCACCCCCCCTCCAGGGACCCCCCCTGACCTTTCTTCTCGGTGATCAACCGCACCAGCACCCCGATGGTGTCCTCGTTGGCGTCCTCCAGCTGGTAGATGGAGCTGGGACCTGGAAGCAGAAGTTGGGGGGCAGGGGGATAAACCCCCCCCCCCCACACTTTCAAAGTTGAGCAGGATGTCATGGGACAACAAGGACCAGAAGCCACGGGGATGTTTAGATGAGCTGTTGGGGGATGTGGTGTAGGGGAGAACTTTGTAGAGTCGGGCTGAGGGTTGGACTCGATGATCCCGAGGGGCTTTTCCAACCTGAATGATTCGGTGATTCTGTGGATGGGCTGCGTGAGACAAGACGGATGTGGGGGACCACCAAAAGGCGCCCGTGGCACAACCGGGGGCTCACCGGTGCCGCCGGGCTGGGGGTCCTTGCCAGTGGTGCAGTGGTAGCCCTTCCTCTTCAGCAGGTTGCAGACCAGGATGCCCAACAAGCCCATGGCACAGAAGACGGGGACGATGGTCAGCACGGCCGCCTGCGCTGCTGCCGCCTCCTCTTCCTCCTCTTCCTCACCCATCAGGGTCACACGTGTGCCGTTGGTCCCCGCCGGCCAGCCCGGGGTGTCAGGGCTGCGGGCTCGCCGCCGGCCTGGGGGGAGGCACCGGCTCAGCCTCAGAGAAGGGTTTTGTTGAGATTAAATCCCGTTTTCCCCCTGAGCCCCGCTGCAGGGTTGGCCCCCAGGGAAGCAGAAGACACTCGTGTGGTGAGCGGAGGCGTTCTCAGCTGCCACACCCTGGCAGGACATCACGTCTCCTCTCAAACGCTGGCACGAGCTCTTTCAGCACCCACAAAACTGGGGTGACACCTCCAACCCCAGCACCCACCTGGGCACCCCGGGGTGCTGCGGGGAGCGACGGCGCAGGGCAAGCACCGGCCCCAGGGCTCCCTCTCCCCTTCAGGGCTGTAAAACCTGTGGGGTGGGAGAGGGAGGGTCAGGATACGACCCACGAGTGGCTTTGGGGCTGCAAACTCCCGCCCACCCCAGGCTGGGCTCACCCTGGCAGGCAGCCTCCGCAGCGGCTGTCGGTCACCGCCGTCCCCGGTGCCACCAGGACCCTGTTCCCGGCCCGGCAGCGGGTGTGAGCGGAGCAGGATACGTTCCCCGGCGAGAAGGTGCCGGGGGGACAAGCTCGGCACGTCCCCGCGGGCCCCTGCGCCGAGCCGCAGGCCTGCATAGCGGGAAAGGGAGGTGAGCGACGGCCGCATCCTGCACCCTCCCCCCGGGTGGATGTGCCACGGGTGGGCACGGCTTACCCCCATGGGCTCCTCTCCGGGCGGGCATCTCGGCTTCCCGTCTGCACTGGCAGCACCGCAGCTCCCAGCCCCCGCGCTGGCTCCGCTCAGCACCTGCAGGAGAAGTGGGGGGGTGCTCGGCAGAGGTGAACCCGTCACAAGCAACGGGATGGATGCAGAACTCGCGTGGACCACGGCAGACACAAACCCGTCCCCAGCAACATGGCAGATGCAAACCCATCGCCTGCACCACGGTGGATGCAAACCCACGGCAGTGATGGATGGAAACTCATCGCCTGCACCACGGTGGACGCCAACATGTCACAAGTGATGTGATGGGTGCAAAATCGTTGCACACACCATGGCAGATGCAAACCCATCATCAGTGACATGATGGTGGCAAACTCATTGCATGCACCACGATGGATGCAAACCCACTACCTGTGACATGATGGATGCAAACTCATCGCCTGCACCACGGTGGATGCCAACGTGTCACAAGTGATGTGATGGGTGCAAACCCCCTGCATGCACCACAGCCAGTGCAAACCCATCACCAGTGACATGACAGATGCAAACCCATCACCTGCACAGTGGTGGATGCAAACTCACTGCATGCATCGTGGTGGATGCCACCCTGTCACAAGTGGATGTCACCACGATGGGTGCAAACTCACTGCATGCCCCATGACAGATGCAAACTCACTGCATGCCCTGTGATGGATGCAAACCCATCACCAGCGACACGATGGATGCAAACTCATCGCCTGCTCCGTGGTGGATGCCAGCGTGTCACAAGTGATGCGATGGGTGCAAACCCACCGCATGCACCGTGACAGATGCGAGCTCATTGCGTGCCCTGTGATGGATGCAAACCCATCACCAGTGACATGATGGATGCAGACCCATCACCTGCACTACAGTGGATACCACCCTGTCACAAGTGATGTGATGAACCGCTGCATGCACCATGGTGAATGCAAACCCATCATCAGTGACATGATGGTGGCAGACTCATCACCTGCACCATGGTAGATGCCAACGTGTCACAAGTGATGTGATGGGTGCAAACCCGCTGCATGCACCATGGTGAGTCCAAACCCATCATCAGTGACATGATGGTGGCAAACTCATTGCATGCACCACGATGGATGCAAACCCATCACCAGCGACACGATGGATGCAAACTCATCGCCTGCACTGTGGTGGATGCAAACACATCACATGTACCGCGGTGGACACCAACATGCCACAAGTGATGCGATAGGTGCAAACCTGTTGCATGCACCACAGCCAACACAAACCCATCACCACTGACATGATGGGTGCAAACCCATCGCATGCACCGTGATGGAAGCAAACCCCTCATCAGTGACATGATGGGTGCAAACTCACTGCATGCCCTGTGATGGATGCAAACTCATCGCCTGCTCCGTGGTGGATGCCAACATGTCACAAGTGATGTGATGGGTGCAAACCCGCTGCACACACCATGGCGGATGCAATCCCATCACCTGTGACATGACAGTGGCAAACTCACCACGGCTGACGCGAACCCATGGCGACCCTGGCTCAGGTGGAGCCCCCCTGAGGAAGCAGCCCCAGCTCCTGGGGTACCTGCATGGCCCATGCCAAGAGCATCTCTCAGCCACGGAACAACACGGTGGCCCCAGGGGCAGCAGCAAGGGAGAAGCCGCACTCCCTATTGCCCCTCCCCTGGCAGCAGCTTCAACAATGGGGAGAAAAGGAGGAGGAAGAATTTTTGGGGAAAAAAAAACACCCTTGACCCAAATGAAGCATCTCCCTGGGGCTGAGCTGCTGCAAGTTTCTGTGTGAGAAACATTTTGGGATGCCCCACTGTGGCTGTGGGGTGGTGAAGCTGGGATGGGTTTGAGCATCGGAGGAGCCGAAAGCAGAGATGCAGAGGGGTGGGGCGGGGTGGATGAGGCCGTACTCACCCCCAGGACGGTGACGAGCCACCAGCGCATCCCGCTCCTCTTCATCACCGGGGGGACCTGCCCAAGGGGGAGCATTGGGGTCACCAGCCAGCAAAAATCCCAGCCAAGAAGCAATCTGGGGGCCCTATTCCCGCTATGGGGATGCTCCAAGGCATCTGCCTAAATATCCCTGCAGCATCGATCCTCCACAATCCTCCAAAAAGTTTTATTAGACTTTTTATGGGATGCCCGGCATCACCCCCTTCCCTTGCAGATCCCAACTCCATCCCGAATTGGAGAGGGATCAACCCTGCAAGAAGGAGGGGAAGGAGCAGAGGATGCTGAACACTATTAAATAAACCTTCTTCCTGCTCCGGAGGAAATCCTTATGTATCTGCTACAAGGAAATGAAGTCACTAACAAAAATAAATACATTTAAATTAAAAAAAAAAAATCAAGCCAACTGAAAGGTGTTTCTCACGGGCTCATCCCTTCTTTGGGCTCAGCAATTAATTGTTAAAATTAAAATAAATGCTGACAGCACAGGAGAAGGGAGGAAAAAATAAATAATAACCCAAACCCGGATCCAGCCTCCACTGCCTGCATGGAAATTCCCCCAGTCATCACGGTCCCGTGAGAGCCACGCCGGAGCTTCGTCACAGCCTTTGCCTGACGAGTTTCTCCTAATTAGTGGTCGGCACCATGAGATGCAGCTAATTACACATGGGAGGGGGGATGCTGGGGGGCAAGCGGGGCAGAGCCGGGTAATTATAGGATGTGGGTTGGGATATGATGGCACGGCCCAAAATGAGCATCCTCCATGCTCCAGTTCCTCTCAGTAGCTCCCAGTAAGGGAGCAGCACACCAGGGCACCAGCATGAAGCCAACCAGGCCTTCTCCTCTTCTGGGGAGCTGCACCCCCAAACCAAGTGCCACCAAGCCCCATCTTCACTAGCACCGTCTGTGCCAAGATGGGGTCCCACAATTTTTTTGGGGCGCCCTGGCCAGCCTGAGCCCCACCATGTGCCGCCTCCCCACTAAGCGTCGTTCCCAAGGCGATGGCATCCCACGGGGACACCTCCTGAATTCCCCCGGGACTTGGGATGAACCCCTTAATCATGGGGGGGGAGGGTGAAACTGGTGCAAGCCCTCCACCCTGTAAGCCAGCACTAATAAAACTCGAGTTTAAGCCTAACATTTTAATCCTTCTGGGCAATGGTATTTAAGCCTTTAATAGCAGCACCTTAGGGACACCCCGAGATGTTTGGGGTGCTGCTCTGCTGGGGTAGGAGCGGCAATGGCTGTGGAAGGGGATGGGCAGGTGCCACCGTGGCTGGGGGACCACGAGCCATGGCCGAGTGATGCCATGGGCTGGCACAGCCCAGACATCCCGGCTCACCGGAGCATCCCGGCTCACCGGTTCAAGACAAACAGATTTAAATCCCACCAGGAGCAGGGCTGGCCCCAGGTAAAGCAGATCTAAGGCCAAGCTTAATCCAAGGATTAAGGACATCCCTTAGATGACCAAGACCCTGCCATGGAGATGCAGGAGGTAAAAGGACCAGGGGGATGCCAGCACCTGGTTGCCACCGGAGCTTTGCCTGGTCACGGCCACCCCAGGACTCAGCACCCATTTTTGGGGGCGACTCAGGGACATCCCAGGTGGGGAGGGAGGATGCAGGCACAAACCCACAGCTGGGGATGGTGGGATGCCTGGATGCCCTGGCATAGTGGAAAGGAGCCCTGAAGCTCCTGGGGAAAAACAATAAAACCAACATAATTTGCCCCCCAAGAACCAGAGAAAACCAGAAAATATCCCCACTAGTGCCAGACCTGGCTGCTTTATGGGGACGCCCCAACTTCCACCAGCCCCGTACCCCACTTGGCTGGTGCATTGATGTAAACACACTGGGGACCCCCCAAATTCCACTGGCTCACACAAGCCTTTTATTCCCAGCCCCCCCTTAACACAGCCCGTAACCCAAAGCTGCCCGCCGGGATTCCGGTGAGGGCTTCCCCTCCCTATGGGGGAACAGGGTTTCGGCTGATGGCTCCTGCAGATAAACGGGAAAAAAAAGGAGGGACTGTTCAGAAACACTTTGGGGAACGGTTCTTGGAGGCGGCTTGGGACAAGGAGGGGGATTTTCTGGCAGACAGCGCAAAACTCAGCGTTATCGCACCCCCCCGGGCCCCATCAGAACTGTGGGAACAGCCAAACCATCACAAAAATCCAACATTAAAGTCAAATGATCCCAGAGGCATCGCTGGCACGAACGCCCAGGCAGCAGCAGGCTCCAGCCCCATTTTGGGGTGCAGCCCCTCACCGCAGCATCCCGGCTGAGGCAGGTCTTTGGCTGGGAGCCCTGTGATTTTCCAGCTCCGGCAAAAAAAAAAACCAAAACCAACCAAACCCCAAACCCTGACCCAGTTCCTGCCTCTTTTTTCAGGCAGCTACTGCTGAGTTTTTCTTAACCTACTTTTTCCCCTCCCCACCCTTTATTTCAACCTACATTCGCTCTGCAGCAGCTGGAGACAGCACCAGGGTGTCCAACCACCGCACCCCACTTCAGGCAGCACCAAGGTGAAGTCCCCCCCCCCGCCCCATACCCTGCTTAGGGATAAGGTCACGCAATAATCTCCCCCCACACCACCCTTTTTAATAACAAACAGGGGGTCAAGCACCCCAAAAAGCACCCCCCCCCCCCCCCCTTGCACAGCCTGAAGATGCAGCAACCCCAAACCCAGCCCCCGCCCCGGTGGGGGGGGCAGAATAACCCTTTAAGGCGAAGTGAGCCCACCCCCCCGCTCGGAATGAGCCCCCCCCGCTCGGAATGAGCCCCCCCAGCTCGGAATGAGCCCCCATCCCCCGGGGCAGAGGGGGGTAACCCAGCCGGGGGTGCCCCTTACCTGCCCCCCCCCGCTGCGGGGCCGCCCCGCCGAGCGCCGCCTGTTCCTTATGAATGAACCCGCCGGGCGCGCTCCTCCCGCACGCCCCGCCCCTTTTGGTGACGTCACGCAACGAGCCCACGCCCCCTCCCGCGCTTCGCCCCGCCCTCCCCGCGGGCAGCGCCCTCTGCCGGGCGAGGCGGGAGCTGGGGGGGGTCGGGATTTGGGGGTGCTGGGGGGGAAAATTTGGAAAAAAATTACCTACTGAGCAGGATTTTTTTTTTTTTAAAAAAGAAGATTTTTTGCACCCTATCGGTTCGCGGGGGGGCGCTCTGCGGGGGCACCCCTGGGTGCTGCACCCTGCTTTCCTACCTGCTCTCAGCGCACCCCCCATTGGCTCCAACCCCATTCCCTGGGGACAATTTCCCACCCTGGGGACACCCTCGTCGCGGCCGGGACCTGGTGCCCCCCTCCCCTCCTCACCTCGGTGCTCCCCGGGGGCTGACGGGGTGACAGTGTCCCCCATTCTGGCTGTTTGTCTGTCTGTCACCGCTGGGGGACACTCGGTGGCACAAAGGAGGGACCCCCCCCACCCCCAACATCCCCCGTCCTCACCCTCCCCCCACCCTCCCCCCACTCCGAAGCGAAGGACGAGACCACGCCAGCTTCGTTCTGACACGGGTGACCTTTAATGACAAAGAGTCCCCATAGTGACCGAAATTCCCCCTTCCCTTCCCAAAATATCCTCCTTATACCCCCCCACCAACCCCGCCTGGATGGACAGACGGACGTGGGACGTGCGTCACTCCCTGGGCCGCATGGGGACAGGGACACCCTGGTTCAGTCCCACCACCCCGGTTGTCACCTCTCCCATGGGGACACCAGTGTGCCCAGGTCTGCGAGCACCCAGCCTCACCTGGACCCTGGGATGAAAGCAGGAAAAAGGGGGGAAAAAAGGGGAAAATGGAGGGCGGGCAGGAGAGTTGGTTCAGGAAAGTCTTGGTTTTAGGGTCCTGATCACCGCCACCCTGATTTCGGGGTGCGGGGACATCCCTGGTGTCTGGTGAAGAAGACGCTTGTTCCCATCCAGACGAAGTTTCGAACAGCAGCAGCGGCTTCATCCTGCTCCCCAGGCTGTGAAATCCCATGGGAATCACAGACATTTTTAGGGGGGGATCCCCCCAATTTCCTCCCCCTTCCCTCTATCAGATCCCCCCCTCCACCAGCATCCCTGCGGGGTTCCAGCTCCATCAGTGGGGTCCAGCTCGGCCTTGGGGTGATGAACCGGGAAGGTTTTCATCCCCCAAATCTGGAGCAGAGGGACTGGCAGCGCCGTGATGATGCGCCTGACCCCCCCAACCCCCCCCACCCAAATAAATAAGGATGTTTATATATATATAATATATATATATTTAAAACAAACAAACAAACAAACAGAGCTATCTGGGTGCTGGCGATGGAGCGAGCGGGTTAGCGGGAGGCCCGGGGTGCGGGGGACACCGCGGGCGTATTGTCCCTGGGGTGGTCCCACGGCGTGGCCGGGGGTCCAGGGGGAGGGGAGGGAGGGGGTGACAGCGCCGTGACACCCCCCCCCGGCCCCGAAGCAGGCACACACAAAACCGGAGAGCAAGGCAGGTTCCTGGCTGTACAGCATCCTCCGGCCGGTCCCCAGGGATGCTCTTAACGCCTTCCTCCTTCGCTAGCGCCTTCCCAAACCAACGCATCCCCCCTCCCCATCTTCTCCACGCCCCAAAAGCGGTGTGTGTGAGTGTGTGTGTCCCCCCCCCCCCAAGTCCGGTGTGGTGGCTGGGGGGATGGCGGGGGGGCGGGGGCTCATCCCCCCCAACCCCGAGCACACAGAGAGCAGCCGGGTTGGAGATGAGAGGCGCTGGGGCAGGGGGTGGCGGGGAGGGGGATCAGGACCCCCCCCCTCTGCATATAGGGGGGCCAGCACCCCCCATTCCTCACTGGGGTGGCCCTGGGGGGGGGGCCACGGCCGTTCACGCTCTCCAGAGGAGGAGGTGGTTGGTGCTGTCGTCCCGGCCCACCGTCTCGCTGCTGCTGGTCAGGCGGAAATCCTCGTAGCCGTCCCCCCCGCTGATCACCAGCATCTTGGGTTTGGAAAGGGCGAGGGCGGGGGCGCGAGGGCGCGAGGGATCTCGCTTCTCTGCCTCGCTCGGCTTCTCGGCCCCTGCCAAGTGCAGAACCCCAACAGGCTGTCAGATGGTCCCCCTGTGGCTCCCCTGTTCCCCAGCAGCATCCCAGAGCATCTTCCCAGTTTTATCTCAGTATCCTCCCACCATCATCCCACCAACATCATCCCAACATCATCTCAGCATCTTCCCGCCAACATCATCCCACTAACATCATCCCAGCATCATCCCAGTATCACCCACCAACATCATCCCAATATCATCCCAGTATCATCCCACCAACATCATCCCAGCATCATCCCACCAGCATCATCCTCCCACCAGTATCATCCCACCAGCATCATCCCAACATCAACCCACCAGCATCATCCTGGCATCCTCCCACCAGCATCCTCCAAACATCACCACCACTTGCCCAGGTGTCACATCTTGGCCCCCCAAAACTCCTCCCACCCCCAAATTAGCCCCCCCCCCCCATATTACCACCCATCAACCCCCCCCCCCCCCCGCCATTGCTGCCTTCTCCCCATCCCACCCCAACCTCAGAGCTGGGCTGGGAGACACCCAGCACATGGCTTTCTGGTGCCTTTTCCCCATAGGAATTAGGGTCTGCCAGGGAAATCTGGGGTCACTTGAGTGATCCCCCAAACTCTGGACGGGGGATAGCACCCAATTTCCTCCCACCCCGATTTTTCTCCCTGGATTTTAACAAGGCAAGGATGGAGTGGGGACTCTGGTGACCACACTTCAAGGCTATTCCCGGTTATCAGTCAGGGGGACCCCGGAGCGGGTCAGAATTGGGCCCCCCCATCATCCCACCTACCCGTCTCCCTCGGCAATGGGAAGAGGACATCGAAACCGTCGGGCAGCTCGATGGCGGTGAGGAAACGGACGTGGCCGGTGTGACCCTGGGACAGCCCCACCAAGGCCGGGGCCGCCTTGGCCGAGACGGCGAGGGTCAGCACCACGCCGGCGCTGGTCCCGATCCACAGCAAATCCTTGCACGCCAGGAGAGCCGTGATCCGCAGGCAGGCTGCCTTGTGTTGCCGGATAATGGCATCTGAGCCTGTCGAGTATCCCAGACATCAGCATCTTACCCTGCCCGGCATGGGGCTGTGAACCCCGCCGTTGCCACTGGTCTCTGTTCCCAGGGGTATCTGCGGCACGTGGGATATGGGGAAGGGACCCCACAACCCCCCTGGATGGTATAAAGCACCCCGGGGTACTGTCAGATTGGGTTGCCCAATTATGGGATTATGCAGATACTCCAGGGCTGCCCTATTTCCCTGTGGGATTATGCAGCCACCCAGGGCTGCTCTGTTTCTGCGTGGGATTATGAAGATGCCCAGGGGTTGCTCTAATCCTGTGCGGGATTATGAAGGTGCCCAGGGGTTGCCCTGTTTCTGCATGGGATTATCAAAATGTCCAGGAGTGCCCTAATCCTTTCGTGGGATTATGCAGCCACCCAGGGGCTCTCTATTTCTGTGTGGGATTATGCACATGCCCAGGGGCAACCCTGTTTCTGCGTGGGATTATCCATCTGCCCAGGCTGCCCTATTTCCCCATGGGATTAAGAAAATGCCCAGGGGTTGCCCTGTTTCTGTGTGGGATTAGGAAAATGCCCAGGGGATGCCCTAATCCTTCGTGGGATTATGCAGCCATCCAGGGGTTGCCCTGTTTTTGCGTGGGATTATGAAAATGTCCAGGGGTGCCTTAATCCTGCGTGGAATTATCCACCTGCCCAGGGGCTGCCCTATTTCCCCATGGGATTACGCAGTTGCACGACACAGAGGACAAACCCCATGAGCGCAGGGAGTCACATTTCCTTCCCCAAAACTGGTCGGGATAAAGGATATTAAACTTCCCAGCGCTGGATGTCGTGGGGCATCACATTTTTAAGGCAGATGATGGGCGCAGGTACCCACTGGGGACAGCGATGGGCACCCACTGGAGACGTGTCACCGGTGGGACTTACCGGCGAGCATCTTGTGTACCGGGGGGGTGATATCAGCTTCGGTCAACTGCTCGTAGCTGGTGGCGTGGTAAAGCCGGACCTGGGCGCTGCTCTGCAGCGCAACCCACACGCCGGTCCCCGCGCTCACCATGCAGGTGACACTGCGCCCGCTGTCCTGTCCCACCTGGAGCGTGTGCTGCGGGTGACAAGAGCCACAGCGATGCCACCAATCGTGCCACTGATGCCTGTCACCGTCCCCCCGACCTCCCGTCATCACCCACGGTACCTCTTGTGCCAACGTGGTGGTGTTGAGGACGATGATGCGGTTTTGGCAGCCGCACCAGAGCTTCCCTGCCACCGCCACCATCTTGGTGATGGGGCTCCCCGGCGAGCCCAGGGACAGCGACTTGGAGTTTTGGGGATCCCAGAAGCGGCCTGTGAGGGTGGTGGGAGTGGGGTGGATAGTTAAAGCATCCCCAAAAAACGCCCCATCTTGACCCGGCCAATGGGATGCAGTGGTTGGAGGTGCCTGTTGCCAGGTCCCCTGTCAGAGGGGACATGAGCTGATGTCCCCAGGGGATGCCAGTGGCAGGCAGGGACCAGGAGGAGGATGCACACCTCCAGCTGGCTCCAACTTTGGGGTCTCCAGCACCCCTCAAGGAATGTCCCTTCCCTTCCTATAGAGGCAAGGAAGCCAGCAGCACCGCAAGCATCCCTCCCCAGGGTGGGGCCCAAGCCACACACCCAACAGCCACCACTTTGGAGCTGCATTTAACCCCTCCAGCACCCTTCGATGTCCCCAGTCCGGCCTCACCTGCCTCCCGCTGATACGCAACGAGCTCCCCGTTGGCCAATGACACAAAAACCTGGTTATCCAGGTACCTGCGGGGAGAAAAACCTTTTGACAACCGGCTGCAAAGCCCTGCTCAGCCACACCAAACCACCCTTCCATGGACATCCTGGAGCCAAAACCCCCCTTCCCCACTTACAAGATGCACATGACGGCAGCAGCATGTTGCATCTTCATGCTGTTCTTCCTGTTACGGATGTTGTCTGAGGACTGGTACACATGGATGCTGCAGCAGAGAAGCAAAGTTTGAGGCTCACCTGGGATCAGGATCCACCCCACGTATGTGTCCCCCCATCCTGGGGACGTACCAGCCGTCCTCGGTGCCCAACCACATGGAGCTTTGATGGGCTTCAGGGTCAAGGCTGAGGAGGTCCTCGAGGCTGCCCCGGGTGAAGGAGCCACGGCTGGAGCGGCGCAGGGCTCGCCCATCTGTGGGGCTCTCACCGTGCCGGTTTTGGCCGTAGGTGCCAGTGATGGGCATGAAGCCGGGTTCCTGCTCTTCCTCTGAGCTCGTCGTCTCCGCCGTTGCCTCCTTGCAGCTTGGGATCTCTTCATCTGTGGAGGAGGAGGAGGAGGAGGGAATGGGTCAGACCAGGACCACCCAACACCCACCAAAGTGATGGGGAAGAGACCACAGGTCCCCTTGAAGTGTCAAGACATTGGGATGTTGAGCACCAAAACCCACACCAGGTTTTACCCAAAGCCACTAGCCCCACCCCAGCACCACCATGTTGAGCTGATTTTCCCAGGATCTCCTTGGCCCAAAAGCCTCCACCTGCAGATTTCCCCAAGGAATGCAAAGCAGAGTGGCCAAAACAATGGAGCTGCCCATCATTTTGGGGCTAAAAAGTGGCATTTTGCTAAGCAAGGACTCACTGCCGAAGCTGGAGGAGATGGTGGAGTGGCTGGCTTGGCTCTGCAGAGTCCCTGAGGGACTGGGCGAGGATTCGTCATCCGTGTCATCACTGTCAAAGGGTACCAGCTCCCTGTTGCCACCGTCGACCGGCTCCGAGAGTTCCAGCGACGAACCCGAGATGGAGATGTGCAGGCACGGCTGCGGCCCCGCATCCTCCTGCTGCGCTGGCATCGGCTCCGAGGAGGGGCTGCCCACCGGCTCGGCACGCTCCCTGCCGCGACGAGGGGAGGGGGGGAAAGAAGCAGCTCCAGCATCGCCCCGTGCCCGTCGGCGCCGCGGTGCCGGTGGGAATGTCCTACCTATACACCCGCTTGAGACCGGGCACGGAGGCGATGCAGAGGATCCTGGCGGAGCAGACAGCGATGCACGCCTCCACCGTGGGCTCCTTACGGACGCTGAGCAAACAAACCTGCCCCACGTAACCGTCGCTGTTGCAAACCCAAACCTCGTGGGAGCTTTCTGGGCTGCCGTGGCTGGGAGAAGCACAAGAAAACTGCAAGGGAGCAAAAAAATGGGATGAATTGGGTCATTCAGGAGTGGCGCAGGAGCTCTCGGCATCTGGTGGCAAGTCCACTGGGATGGGGAGGACTGTGGGTCCTGTGGGATGCTTGAACCCAGCTACCAAGTACCTGCATCCCGCTCCGTGTCTTCATGATGGGAATGGCCTTGAGGAACTCTGGGTCCAGGCAGTTTTTGCTGGAAGCTGGGAAAAATCAAATTGGAGGATGAGGAAGTGATGGAGGAAAGGGGTCTACCAAAGCGGGGGTGTGATGCTGAACCCACCACCGTGTCCACCTCCCCGGTCCCTGATGTTACCCAGCTTCTTCTTGGCATCCTCGAAGGCCTGCTCAAAGCCAAGTCGGGCATCGGGGTTGGGGAACTCAAAGATGAAGGACTCGGTGCCATCAGCTTTGGTGGTGCTGAGCTCCACCTTGTTGGGGGGGAAGGCCATGCTGAAGGACAGGGATTGCTTCTCTGCCAGCTCCCGGTGGATGGCGGACATCAGGTCCTTGATCACGTCATCCAGGCTCTGGGGATGGGGACAACGCTTCAGCTCTCAGGGATGGGCCACCACCAGCCATGTGCATGATGACCCATCCCTGAGCACCCTTTGGAGGCTGCCCAACTCCATTGTGGCTTTGGGGCTGGTGGAATCTGGGCCCTTTGAGGACATTTGTGGCCACCTTCCACAGGTTCTCCCTCTCACAGAGGGTATCCCAGTCAGTCCCATAGGGAAGGTGTCAGACAAGGGACAGCACCAGGGTCACCAAGTGAAGCTGACCTTGTCCACCCCCAAGCATCCTTCAGAGGCTGCCCCAACCCTTCTTTGGCTTTGAGGCTGGTGGCATCTGGGCCTTTTGAGGGCATTCATGGCCACTAGCCATGCTTTCACAGGTTCTCCCTCCCACTGAGGACTTCCTGGTCGGTCCTATGGGCAATGTATCTGGCCAGAGAATGTCACCATGCCCTCATCCATCCCTGAGCATCCTTTGGAGGCTGCCCCAACCCCACTGTGGCTTTGGAGCTGGTGGTATCTGGGGCCCTCTGAGGGCATTCATGGCCACCTTCCATAGGTTCTCCCTCTCACTGAGGACATCCTGCTCGGTTCTACGGGGAACTTGTCCAGCCAGGGGATGTCACCAGGGCCACCATCCCCATACCTGGTGGGGGAAGCTGAGGGTCTCCGACAGCTTGCTGACTTGCCCCAATGTGCTGAGGTCTTCATCCAGGCGGCAGATGCTTTTCTGGATGCTCTCCCGGTTGGTGGCTTGTGAGGCACCTGTGTGGGGACATGTGAGTGGCATTAACTCCGCCCCACCAGCCAGGGGTGAGGGATGCCTTTTGGCAGTGACAGACCTTTGACAATGTCCACGTCCTCCAGCGGCAGCTTCCAGAGCAGTTTGTACTTGCTGGCAGTGTCGATCACGCTGGCCGCTGTGTACCTGTGAAGTTGGGGGGGAGGGCTGAGCTGCACCCATGTCCCCAGCACCCTAAAGCCAGGCCAGCTAGTGGGGACAACCCTAACGATGGGGGTTAATCCCAGTGGGGGCCCTCAAGTCTAGTGGTACTCACAGGCTCATGGAGCTGCGGCGGAGGGAGCCCGACTTGCGCTTCAACGTGGTGCACACCAGCAGGTCCGTGAAGAGGAAGAAGGAGCGGTCCTTCTTCCCACCCACTGCCTTCTGCAGAGTGGTGGGAGACACCAAGGGGTTAATGACCAGCCCCAACCCCACCGGCACTGGGAGCAGCCCCTGCCTCAGTTTCCCCATGTGCGGCCTTGGCATAGGGAGGCTGTGGGGTGGGATGGGTCCTCACAAGGGTGGAAGAGGATGTGGGTGCCATGGCTGTGTAGGTAAAGCCACAGGGTCTCGCTCACAGGGAAGTGCCAGGGCCATGGAAACACCAGGCATGGCCTCACCAGGACCCTCCTGGTCTCCACCTCCAGCCTCCCTGTGCACCCCTGGCCCGGGGCTGCTGTGGGCTCTTCCTCCTTCTGCCTGCACCTAAACCCATCTTATCTTCCCTTACACTTGGAGAATTTTATATTGTCCCCAACCGTCCGTCCGTCCGTCCGTCCATCCATCCATCCATCCATCCACCCACCCATATCCTCCCATCTCCTCCCATCTCCTTCCATATCCTCCCATCTCCTCCCATCTCCATCCATCTCCTCCCATCTCCTCCCATCTCCATCCATCCATCTCCATCCACCCATCCATCCATCCATCTGTAGCCTCCCATGGGCACACTGGTATCCCATGACCCACAATTGAAGCCTCCCACTGCCCCGTTCAGTGTGCGGTCCCATGGCCCTGATGGTGACAACCCTGCTCTTACCACTTCCACGACCATCTCCTGGCGCAGGAACCTGCGGAGCGGGGCCTGGAGCTGTGGGGACAAGGAGGCTCATGAGCGGGGAGCCCCTGGGGAGGGGACCCTCATGGGCTTCGTCCCTGCCACTGTGGCACCTCGGCTCAGAATCAGCACCCCAGTCCCTTACCAAAGCCCCAGGAGCCCACCAAGGCCAAGCGATGATGGGAAAAGCAGGACCCAGAGGAGAAAACAAGTGGCCCAGCCTGGGGTGACCCAGAAAGAGCAGAAATGGTTGTGTTTCAGGGAGAAGGAAAGACAGACCCCTTGTAAGACCCCCATACGTACGTCCTCCATCCCTTCGATGTGGGACTCAATCTCTTGCACGATCCGGGCGTTCCTCTCCACCTCCTCTGCGCTCTTCATGCCCTTGTTGATCCTCTCGGCCACTTGCTTGATGTTGCGCTGAGCATCGATGAGGAAAGGGTGGTCGGGGTGGTCCTCTGGCGTGTGCTTCAGCAGGTCCTACCATGGGGACACAGCCCGGACGTCACCATGGGCAAAGCCAGGGTGATGCCATGACACCCCCAAGCAAAAGCCTCTACCATGCTGCTCTAGCTGCTGGGTATGGAAACCAGCCCCATGCAGGATGGGTTTTGCAAAGAAACGAAGCCTTGAGCTTTGGCCACCACCAGCCTGGTCTTTGCCTTCTCTACAGAGGTCACCAGCTCCTGAGAGCACATCATCACCTTGCACAGATGCCTGAAATTCATCACTGGAAGGGTTCAAGGCAGGTTGAATGGGGCTTTGGACAACCTGGGCTAGTGGAAGGTGTCCCTGCCTGTGGCAGGGAGTGTGGACTAGGTGATCTTTGAAGGTCCCTTCCAATCCAAACTATCCCGTGATTCTATGAAAGCACATCCCCACCAGCCTCAGGGCCAGGGAGAGTGACCCTGGCACGGGGAAACTGAGGCACAGAGGAGGTGGCAGTGCAACTGGCCCTAAAATGGCATTGCAGTGTCCAGCCTCCCAGCAGAAAGGTAGAGGGGAAGGGGACTGCACACCCATAAGGACATGCTGGGGGAAACAGCGGGGTGACAGTCCTCAGGGTGACCATCCCCAGGAGGGCACAGCTGCGTGCATGCCCTGAGACACCAACTTTGTGTCAAGGGATGAGAAAAGGGGCCAGGAGAGACATGAGACCCCTAAAAGCTTCCATTACATGAAGGTGAGGAGGAGCATGGTCTCACCTGCTCCCGGCATGGCACAGAGGGCCTCCTGCCTGCACCCGGCTGCCTGCACTCACCTTCACCAGCAGCTCGTATCGTGGGATCCTCTGCACTGGCTTGATCATCAGGTCGGACAGAGCCTGCTTCTCCTTGTTCTCCCTCATGCTTTGCTGCAAAACACCAGTGGGGGATAAGGATGGCCCCATTAGGTGGGACACAGCAGGGACCTGGAGTGCCACCAGCCCAGGACCTGGAGCAGCACCCATTTGGGGTCAGGGTGACTCCTTTTTACACCATCTGGAGTGACTCCGGTTCATCCAACCTGGTGTCTTTACAATAAAACCAAGAAGAAGGTGCAGGGAAAAATCTTGGTCTGACCATAGATTACCAGTTTATTCCATTTAAACCCCATCCTGCCCCACCAGCAGCCTTGCAGGTGGCTCTGGACCTTGGCCAGCATCTACAGGGCCAGGAACCAGGACCCACCTCCAGGAACTTCATGAACGCCGGCCGGGCTTCCTTCGCAATCCTGACAGCATCCTTGGCGTTGAGGAAGTTATCGATGTAGGCAGAGTAGATGTTCACCAGCACGTCCTTGGAGAACTGGGAGGGGAAAAGAGGTGGGGAAAAAGGGGATAGGTCCAGCATGGACCTCCCGGGCACGCCTGGGAGAAGCTGCCCCAAGGGTTAATCCTGGCTCTGGGCTGGTGCGGGGAGGGCTCGTCCTCTGCCCGCCCCCCTCGATTTTTCAGCCCTGACATTTCTGCTCCCCAGGCAGAAACGTGGAGCCGCAGACCCAGCCGGTCGCTGCAACACCACGCTGTTACGCTAAGCAGACAGCAGGCCTGGAGATCGTCTCCTGTTCTCCATCCCAGGCGTGTTTGACCCGTCCTTTAATCACTCCCCTGCCTCCTGCTCCGAAACTTCTCCTGCTGAGGCCATGCCCAAGAGCGGCCACGCCTGGGTTCCCCGGGGGAAATCCACCCCGTAAGGACCTACCGACTGCACGAGGAGGTCGCCCACTTTCTGCTTCTCATGCCAGTTCTGCACGCAGTCGTGGATCTGCTCCAAGAACTGCTCGTGGTGCTCCAGCAGCTCGGGGATCTGGTCAAAGATCTCATCCACCAGCGATGGGTCACACAGCAGCGAGTTCTCTGGCTGCTTCAGTGGCTTCATGTAACCCTGCGGGGAAGCAAAGGCATCGGGGTCGCCATAGATTTCTTTTCCCACACACCCCCCAGTATGAATTTTTCAACCCGTGCTAAATATGGGGATCGGTGGCATCCTGCAGCGGGGGGTTGCCCCAGTGAATGTTGGGTTGTGGGACCCACCAGAAGGACCAGACAGCACCGGGTCCCAGCAGGTTTTGCTCACCAGCCTCCCTGGGTCCAGTCCCACCCAGTGCATCCCCATGGCAGCGTGGGGAGTGGGACAGGTCTGCATGAGGAACCCCCAAAGCACAGTGTCCTCTGTTCCCCAGCCACAGCCTTGAGAGGTTCCAAATCTTCGCCGTCACAGGCCTTGGTCACCTCCTTCTGCTACAGACCCTAACCTAGCTGGGAAATTATGGCAGCATGATCCTGGGATCCAAAAGCCGGTGTGTTCCTGGTGAGATTTAGGGTGTTTGGCACCAGGAAGGGCTGAAGTCAGCAGGGTGGATGCACTGGATCAAGCCCTGGACCACTTGACCCGGCAGCATCTCTCAGGTAATGGCCAGTGAGCGATGCTCAGGACCAGCAGGAAAAGCATGTCCTGTGCAAGGCTGGGTGGGCAGCTCTGCTATGAAACCCCTTTCCTCCCACTGTGGGGCAGAGCTGTGGAGAGAAGCAGTGCCCCCGGGAATGGGACACCTGGATTTGCAAGGGATGCAGGATGAGGAAGGTCTTCTCAAGCCTTGCTGCCTCCTCAGCCTGACCGGTATGAGGTGCTGCTGTCCTTCAGGATGTTGGGAGGACCATGAAGCTGAGCAGTGAGGACAGGACCCACCTCAAACAGCTTCAAACATCTCCATCCAAGCTGGCAAAGAAGGAGTCACCCCCCAAGGATGAGGTTCCTCAAGCTGATGGTGGGTATCTCATGGAGACCCAAGTTAGAAGGGCCAAATCATTCCTGAGGCTCGTAAGCCACTTCACCTGCCCTAGTGTGGCCCAGCAGGAGCTGGGCTGGGCTGTGCCGTGCATCCCACCTGCCATAAAATGGGGGGAGAAAGGACCAGATGGGGAAGAAGAGCACAGAGACAGCCCCCGCCTCAGCACACAGGGAGAGCAGGCAGGATTGCCCATGCACCATCTAGTTTGGCTGGAAGATGATACTCCAAGATGGTCCCTGTCCCTGGTAGCCACCATGCGACATGCCACCAGGCCATGTCATGCATCCAAGCACCTTGTCCCACTGAGATGGGGAGCTGGGGGCATCTGGAGCCCTATGACCTGCCCCCCAGAAAGCGAGGTCCCCCTGGTTGCAGCATGCCAGGATGTGTCCCGTGGGGAAGAGCTCAGGCATTAATGCCCTGTGATTCCCACCTGTGTCCAACCAGTCCCTCCAGTGGGGAACTGGTGAGCCCCAGCACAGCTGTCCTCTCCAACCAGTCTCTTGTCCCACCTCAGAGGAGGGCATAGCCCCTGGGACAGTCTCTGTCCATGCCGAGACCAGCAGGAACACCGCCCAACCCTGAACCCCATACGGTTTCCCCCAAAATAAACCCCAGAGCCCAAGTCTTCTCACCCCTCCAAGCCAACATCTGCACTAAGAGCAGCCTCCAAGATGTCCTTCCCTCCTGCAGCAACATCTGGCAGAGCACATCTGGGTCCACCATGGGGGCATCCTTGCAGGGGATTTATGGGAAAAGCCCGCCTGGGTGTTGGGACGATGGGTGCCCCATGCCCTTGCGGACATGCCCAGCAGTGTCCTACACGCACTGCTTTGTATGGAGCAGAGCAGAACTCAGATTTTGTGGTGTTTCCACCTGCAGCGATGTGGTTGGACAACCCACACCTACGCCAGAGTGATCTAGTCTCCAGGGCGTTGACCACCATTAACCTTCTGAAACACCTTCATTAACATCTGAAACGTGGGGTGGACCCTCCGGCCAGGCTGCTCCAGGGGGGTTGGAACCAGCTCAGTAAAAAAAGGATCGAGAAAAAACCTTGGCTCATGGCTGCAGGTGATGACACTGAGCAGAAAATGGGGGGACATAGGAATGGGGGGTGTAAGGGGTCCCCCATTGTGGGATGGCCGTAAGCAATGGCCCAGGAGATGGGGTGCAACATAAGGAAGAGCTTTTGGGGGGCAAGCACAGGAGGGGGCTTGGGGACAAGATACCTTCCAGGTGACAACCCACCAGGAGCGTTACGGGCTTGATTTGGGGGACAGAGGTGACCCCCACACCCCGTTCTTGACACTATTGCCACGCTGCTCCCACCTCCGGTCCCGCAGTCCCCAGCATCCCCACTGCCACCCGTCCCCAGTGCACCCCCGTGCCGCATCGGTGCCAGTAGAGCACCCGCAACTGGGGGTCTGACTTGGGGTCCTGGGGATGGTGACAAGCGAGGGACAGTCATGCCGTAACGTGGTTTGGGGTGTCACGTCCTTAGCCGTGCCGCATTACCTGCATCAAGGTGCGCAAGGACTCCACGTAGGACTGCTCTGTGTCCAGCAGCGTCATGATGACGTGTTTCCTCATGTCCTGCCCGGGTAGAAAGAAAGACAAAGATGAGTTTTGGGGTGACACGATGGAGGGGAGCTACGTGGCGGGTGTCAGCGCCGGTGCGGGGGTTCAGCGGGGCAGCTGAACGCCGGAGGAGCCCGGCTGGCGTCCAGCTCCCCTCCGCTCCCTCTCCACCCCGATGGAGGAATCTGGGAGGATTAGGAAGTACATGACACCGAGCGCACAGAGACGCCTGGTTTCCTCCGCGGCCGCGTCAGGAGCCCGCCCTGGATCTCACAGCCCTACATGGGTCGGTCCCGGCGCCCTCCGTCTCTCCGGCGGCTCCGCTCGGAGCGGTCCCGTAGGAATTTGTCTCCCGCCCAGCACCCCGGGCACCCCGGCGCTGGGCCGTGGCCCCGCGGGAGGGGGATATATGGGGTGGTGGGAGGCACGGGGAGGTGGTGGTGTGGGATGGATTTGCCAGCCTTGGGAAGCAGATGGGTCGGGGTCTTCTTGGTTGTGGGGCTCGGAGACCCCACCTCGAGTGCAGCACCCTGGGGGACGCCCCTGCAGCTCAGCCTGGGGGTGAGATGCTCCAGAGCCCAGGGTGTGAGACACCCCAAAAGTTTTGGGTGCAAGATGCTCCAGAACCCAGTGTGTGAGACACCCCAAACGTTTTGGGTGCGAGATGCTCCAAGGGCCCTGGGTGCTGAGATGCCCCAAAAGTTTTGGGTGTGGAAGTACTACAAAGGTGCTGGGTACAGTGACACCCCAAATGTTTTGGGTGTAGAGATGCTTCAGAGGTGCAGAGATACCTCAACAGTTTTGTGTGTGGATATGCTCCAGAGACTCTAGGTGTGAGACACCCCAAAAGTTTTGAGTACAGAGATGCTCCAAGGGCCCTAGGTGCAGAGATACCCCAAAAGTTTTGGGTGCAGAGGTGCTCCAGAGACTCTGGGTGTGAGACACCCCAAAAGTTTCAGGGGAAGAGATCCTCCAGAGACCCTGGGTATGAGATACCTCAAAAGTTTTGGGTGTAGAGATGTTCCAAGGGCCCTGCGTTCAGAGATACCCCAAAAGTTTTGAGTGTGGAGGTGCTCCAGAGACACTGGGTGCAGACATACCCCAAAAGTTTTTGGTGCAGAGATACTCCAAGTGCCCTGGGTGCAGAGATACCCCAAAAGTTTTGCATATGTAGACTCTCCAGAGACCAGGATGTGAGACACCCCAAATGTTTTGGGTGCAGAGACCCTCTGCTGGCCCCTGGAAAGAAGATGCTCCGAGGTGCTGGGTATGGAGACTGCAATGGAGATCATCCAAAGGCCATGGGTGCTTGGACACCCCAAGCTGTGGGTGCAAGGGACACCCCAAAGTCTCTGGGTGCAGGGACACCCCTAAGACCCTGGGTGTAGAGACACCCCTAAGGCCCTGGGTGCAAAGACACTCCAAGCTGTGGGTGCAAGGGACACCCCAAAGGCCCTGGGTGCAAAGACACCCCAAGCTTTGGGTGCAGGGACACCCCTAAGGCCCTGGGTGCAGAGACAACTCAAGCTTTGGGTGCAGGGACACCCCTAAGGCCCTGGGTGCAGGGACACCCAAAGCTGTGAGTGCAGGGACACCCCAAAGGCCCTGGGTGCTTGGACGCCCCAAGCTCTCGGTGCAGGGACATCCCAAAGGTCCTAGATGCTTGGACACCCCTAAGGCACATTTGGACACCCCAAACGTTGTGGGTGCAGGGATGCCCCAAAGAGTCTGAGGAAAAGGATCCTCCAAAGGTCCTGGGTGCTTGGGCACCCCAACAACCCCGGGGGCAGGGATGTCCCACCTGGCCACCACAGCACACTGGGACCAGGTTCCCCTGATCCGCTGCCTCTCTGGGGGCTGCTGGAGCCACCGAACCCCCATGCCCCCCATCTCCTTGTGGGATGAGCCCACGTCCTCCAGCCACGTGGGGTTGTGTGTCCCCTCCCAGTGCTCCCAGTGAGGACACGTGTGCTGTGAAGCTGCTCTGCAAGCACAGGAGGAAGCTTTAGCCCAACCATCCTCACCAAGGCTGGGGGCAACCATCTCCCTGGCGGTCCCCAGGGAGTAATGTCGGTGGGGGGATCCTGGCCAGACCCTGCTCGGTGCTTGAGAACAGAGCCGTGCCTCAGTTTCCCCACTTGCCCAACCAAGCTGGTATCAGCCTTTTCAGCCAAGCAAGGAGGAAACTGCCCAGAGCCAAGTATTACGGTGACGGGTCCAAGTCCCCCCAGGAAATCTGCCTCCCCCAAACACTTTGATGCTGGAGTCCTCAGGGACACCAGCTGAGACCTCCCCACTTCGTTACAGCCTGAAGGTTTATTAACACTCTCACTGCTGGATTAATTTGTTGTAATTATGGGCTGAAAGGCACCCACTGGAGGATGGGTTTTAGAGGTACAGAGCGCCTGACCCCCCCTGCCCTGCCTCAGTTTCCCCAACCCTCGCACAGTCTGGAGTTCCCCACCTCAATATGATGCTGCCGGTATTTTCCAGAGCTGTCCCAGCTCAGGAGCAAAGCAAAGGGCCAGATCTGTGAACCTGAGCAGGCTCAGCACCACTCACCGCACTGGCAGCTGGGCATTTTCAGCAGTGGGGAGACACAGGATGAGGCCCAACTGTTGGCAAGGGGATTTTTTCCACCGTTACAGCAGCGGTATTATCCTGGCAGGGGGAAATTCCCGCTGGGATGAGCAGGAGCTGGGGGTAATGCACCATCCTGGCAGGGTGATGTGGTACCCGGGCGCAGGCAGGATGCACCCCACTGCATCCCTTACCCCAGCAAAGCCTCTCCCCCGTGGGGCTGATGCTGCTTTGGTCTCCATCTGCTCTCCCTGCGGACGCCCCCGCCGCACCCCGGCCTCATCCTGCCTCCCCTGAGATGCTCAGCACCCTCGGGATCAACCCCCGCCATGATGAGAATTGGGGCATTTCCCCACCAGCCGACACCTCCGCAGTGTAAATCAGCATTGGGGGTGGGGGGTGGGGGGGGGTGGTGGCAGCGATGGCTCCAGCCCCTCCATCATCCTCTCCGGGTAGAAGCATCCCCCCCCTCCCTACGATCCGGAGAACCCCCGGGGGGGCTGAGGATGAGGATGGAGGCACCGTTGCCACGGCAATCGCAGTCCAGACCCCGCAGGTGCCAGGTTCTGTTGGGGGCACATGTGTCCAAACATGACGCATCCATGCACCCCCCCCATATAATCCCCCCCATCCCACCAGACCCCCCCGCCTCATCTCCATCCCCACGACCCCCCCTATCCCTTTTCGCATCACCTCGGTACCACCACGACTGCCGCAACCCTTCTCCGGCAGCTCCTCGGCCGCCCCGCCAAGCCCGGAGGCAGCGAAGGCCGCGTCGATGCCGTCCCCGATGTCTCGCATGTCCTCCAGCGCGATGGTGAACTGCGCCAGAGTCCTCACCATCTGCAGCATGCGGGTCCCGGGGGTCGGTCCGTCCCACGCGGCCCAAGGAATAAAAAATATTTGAGAGATATATATATATACCCCCAGGTCGCCCCTTTAAACTAGCTGGAACGCTGCGCTGGGATGCAGCAAGGAGGGAAATAAAATAGAGGAGCTATTTATATCGATAGGGTTCTGTGTGTGTATATATATATATTAAAAAAAAAAAAAAGCCCTCCTGCAGAGCGGTTGCAGGATGCGTGCGGCGGGCGTGCGCCTGCGTCCGTGGCGGCACACGGGTCCCCGGCCCCGGGTGCTACCGAGGCACGGGCAGGCGAGAGCAATCGGAGATGGAGGCAGAGCCGTGCCCACACACACACGCGCGCGGATGCGGGATGCAGGCAGGGCCGGATCCTGCCGGGGGGCTGCTCCTGGAGAGGCTTTGCCCCAGGAGGATGCTGTGTTTGAGGAGGGGGGCGATGCTTTCTTGCGGCATGTGATTTTTGGGGAGGGGGGGTGCACAGATGATGCTGGGTTGGGATGCTCAGCATCCTTGGGGTCTCCATCTCCACTAACGGGGGGGTCCCTGGGTACCGAGCCCCTCTCCCCAACCTTACAGGCAGGGAAACTGAGGCACAGAGCAAGCCTGCTCCCCCCCACTGCCCCCATCATCACCTCAGCACCCACATCCCTGCGTGCCCAGTGATACACCCTGCCCAGATCCATTTGTAACACTCCCCTCCTGCTTCGTTAATTAAATCTAATTAGCCGCTCACCCCGTTTCCACAGCAACGGCGTGCAGCAGGGCTGCGTCCTCCCGTTGCAGCCAGCAAATTTCCTCTTGGTAACGAGGATGATGAGCATCCCACCCTGGGGAGGGGGCTGGAAGGGGGGTGCACCCATCCTGCCCTCTCCAGCCCTCTCCCCAGCGTGCGTGGCAGAGAACTGCCAACTCGGTGCATATAATGAGAGGGGGAGCTGCAGCTGCCTTAAATACACCCCGGCACGGGGATCAGCGGGGAGGGACCCACAGCACCCGGCACAGGCACGATGGGTGCCTGCGCTGCACCCGGTACAGCTAATTGCATTAGGGGTAATGAGGTGGTTTGCAAGGCAGAGCCTCCTCCAAACGCCTTCTGCAGCACCACAGCCAGCCCAGCCCCAGTTCGGTCGCAATCCTGGACCTGTCTGGGTTGCAGTCCTGGAGCCATTTGGGTTGCAATTCCAGACCCGTTTGAGTTATAGCCCTGAGCTCTTCTGGGATCCGACCCCAGACCCATTTCTGTTGCAATCCCAGTTTTATTTGGGTTGCAATCCCAGACCCATCTGGGTTCCAGCCCCCGAGCTGACGGGGTTGCAAACCTGGGCCCAGCTGGGCTGCAGTCCTGGACTCATTGAAGGTTGTAATCTGGGGTTCATCTGGTTTCCAGAGCCATGTGGGCTGCAACCCCAGACCCGCCTGGGTTGCAACCCCAACCCATTTGGGCTGCAATCCTGGGTTTATTTAGGCTGCAACCCCGGGCCATCTCCATTGCAATTCTAGACCCAACTGGGTTGCAACCCCGACCCATTTGGGCTGCAATCCTGGGCTCATTTAGGCTTTAAACCCTGGCCTATCTGCACTGCAATTCTAGACCCACCTGGGTTGCAATGCCCGACCCATCTCTGCTGCAATCCCAGACCCGTCCAGACTGCAAACCTGGGTCCATCTGCATCGAAATTCTAGATCCATCTGGGTTGCAATTCCCAACTCATTTCTGTTGCAACCCCAGACCCACTTGTGCTGCAATTTTAGACTCACCTGGGTTGCAACCCCGGACCCATTTCTGTTGCAGTCCTGGGCCCATCTGGGTCCCAACCCATTTGGGTTGCAATCCTGGGCTCATTCAGGCTGCAACCCCGGGCCCATCTGCATTGCAATTCTAGACCCATCCCGATTGCAAATCCAGACCCACTTGTGCTGCAATCCCTGACCCATCCGGATTGCAAACCTGGGCCCAGCTGGGTGGCAATCCCAGGCCCATCTGTGCTGTCATCACCGTGGGCCCTGGGATGGCAGTGCTGGGCCACTCTGGGTTGCAACCCCAGGCCCACTCGGTTTGCAAACCCGACTCCCTCTGCACCGCAATTTTAGACCCACCTGGGTTGCAGTCCCCAACCCACCAGGACTGCAAACCTGGGCCCATCGGGGTTGCAACCCCAGACCCATCTGCATTGTAATTTCAGACCCATCTGGGTCGCAACCCTGACCCATTTGGTTGCAATCCTGGGCTCATTTAGGCTGCAACCCGGGGCACATCTAGACTGCAATTCTAGACCCATCTGGGCTGCAATCCCCAACCCACTTTTGCTGCAATCCCAGACCCATCCAGACTGCAAACCTGGACCCATCTGGGTTGCAATCCCAGACCCATCTGCACTGTTATTTTAAACCCACCTGAGTTGCAAACCCTGACCCATCTGTGCTGCAATCGCAGACCCATCCAGACTGCAAACCTGGGCCCATTTCTTTGCAATCCCAGACCCATCTGTGCTGCAATTTTAGGCCCACCTGGGTTGCAATCCCAGACCCATTTCTGTTGCAATCCCTGACTCATCCGGACTGCAAACCTGGGCTGCTCTGGTTGCAACCCCCCGACCCCCTTGGTTTGCAATCCCTGGGTCCCTCGGCATCACAATCCTGGGCTCATCTGGGCCACAATCCCTGCTCCACCTGGCTGGCAATCCCAAACCCATTCCTCTCGCAATCCCTGACTCATTTAAACTGCAACCCCGGGCGCAGCCGTGACGCTGCGACGCGTGACGCTGCGACGGTGACCCGGCCGTTCCGCCCGCAGCAACGCCCTCGAGCCCTCCCCTGGGGCCTCGCCTGTCCCCCCGAGGCGTGCAGGGGGATCCCTCCATCAGCAGAGGGTCCTTCCCACTCCCCAAACACCACCCTGGAAACAATCCCTTCGTTTAACGCCGCATCTTCCCGCAGTAGCTTCGCAAGTAGATTCTCCGGTGTCTACTATTAAGGTTGAGCCGATGGGTTTCAAAACCACTCTCAAACCCACTCAACATCTTCGGATGTTATCAGGGAGGGTGGAGGGATGGAGAAGGGTTAAACCCATCGCTGGCCAGACTAGGGAAGGAGCCAGGCTGGATCCCGCTGTGCAGCGAGGGGCCCAATGGAGGTTATCTCCCCGTCACCCAGGAAAGAAAAAGCCAGAGCGATGCCGGCCGTCCCCGCCGGCCGCCGAGCCTGGACCCCCCTGCGCGCGGCCCGCAGCCCACAGGAAATTCCTGGGAGTGTTTGGCCACTCGAACAGCGCTGCCTATTTTTAGGGCCGTCTAAAATATGAGCTGGTTATTTTTAGCAGCGCGGCTCTTTGTAAACACCTTTAGATTTCCTTTCGGACCAGCCTTTTTGTTGTTTTGCAGCCGGGGTCTTTTCTCCCCAAAAAAGCCCAAACCCTCCCGGGAAAAGGGTGGCGGGGATGCTCCCAAAAACCCAAAGATGGAGCAGATCTGGAACTGGGGATTTGGGGGACTCAAAGAGGGGGTTTTCCCCCATTTTTTTCCTCCAGCACTGGAAATATGACCCCCCAACTCCCCTGGCTTCCCACCGAAGGACGGGAGCTCTCCTAGGCTGCTCTATTTTATTTTTTAATTAAAAATTTGGGTGCAATTCCATCATTTTGCTCTTCCCTGCCCGAGTGTAGCAAGGCAGGAGGGGCTTGAACATCCCCGGGAACTTTAAAACATCTTAAAATATTGCAAAAAAACCCCTGGAAGATTGTATCCTGTCTCCACCCCCTGCAAACAAAGAGGCATCATGGAGGGAAGTCCTAAAAACTTCATTTTTTAAAGAAAAATGGGGTTTTAGGGGAAAGGGGGAGCAGGGATGTACATCCATGAGGAATTTCAGCCTTCACAGCAACCTCTGGCCCTTGAGCGCAGGCTGAGACTGTGCACACATCGGTGCATGTAATGACGCCACTTGCAGACACTCTGAGGACTCCCCCCCCGCCCCGGCCCCAAACTGGGAACTGGGTCACTGCAGCCGGGGACGCGTGGGTGGGTGTCACATGCGCTGTCACCACCCGGCTGGGATGCTAAAATCACATCCCATGGCAGGGGAGAATCTCTGTATCCCCAGAGATGCCGTTTCACCCCAAAATTCCCTTCCTCGACCCACAACATGCAGCGTTTCTCTGAGGTCAGCGGTGTAATGAGTTGTGGCGGGGCTCAGCCATACCCTGAGCAAGCTGTAGCAGGGATTTTGACCCTGAGATCTCACTTTGGGGCAAAAAATTCCAGCTTTAGGAAAAATCTGGAGCTTTTTGGACCATTTTGGGAGTGGGATTTGCCACTCAGGGCCTTCCCAGCTCCTCCTTCCCGCAGCTGCCAAAGGAGGAGCTAGCACTGCTTCAAGCAAAATTATTCCCACCCCTCCAAAATGTGCCAAAATTTTAAGAATAAATAAATACAAGTTGTTTTATTCCCCCGTTATGGCTTGTCCCCACCGCCGGCTCCTGATGCTCCTCACTGCTGGGGGGAGGATTCTCTAGGGTCTTGTAGTAGGGTTGTGCTAGGAGCAGCCTGAATCTCAGCACCTCCTTGAGATTCCCATTCCCAGTTTGGAAGAAACTGGGGGGAACTGGGATTTCTGCACCTTTTCTTTCCCAGGATGCTTCTTCCTGGGGGTAGATCCCACTAGAGGGAGCTGGGACATAGTGGGAGTCACTGGCCCATGGGGACAGTTCCCTGCCCCAGGTAGCCTGCAGTGCATGGCAAATTCCCAAACTTAACAAATTTAACGCACCCTTGATTTTATTCCTACCAAAACCCCGGAAAAAAAAAAGGCTTGGAGATAAAACCAGACCCACTTCCATCCATCCCAACATGATTAGCAAACACCTCCGCAGCAAACGGCATCATCCCAACACGTAAAACTTGCTCGCGCATCCGGCAAAGCCCCTGGCTGGCACCATCATCCAAAATAGGATGATGCTATTACATCCAATCCTGTAATTCCTCAATCGCTCGGTTTCTGGCAGGAAAATTGCTTGGAAAAAATCACATTATCTCCTCTCGGGATGTTTTTAAGCAGGAGGTTTGATTGGGTTTTGTAGGCATCAAACCTTTGCCTTGAGATAGATGATGCTCACCCATATGTCCCCCACAGCTCTGTGACACATGGGTGGAGGGACAGCAGCCACCACCCAGGGAAAGACCTTGTTTTGCTGGGCACCAGCCCCTGGCACCCCTGGGGACCAATCACCTGCATCCCTGGGCATCAGTAACTCCCATCCTGGTACCAGTCCTCCCCGTCCCTGGGTACCAGTCACAGCATCCCTGGTACGTCACTTCCATCCCTCAGTACCAGCCACCTCCATCCCCAGGACCAGTCTCCTCCATCCCTGGGCATCACTCATCCCATCCTTGGATACCAGTCACCTCCATTGCTGGACACCAGTCTTCCCATCCCTGGTACTGGTCACCACCATCCCTGAGTACCAGTCACCTCCTTTCTGGGGCATGTCACCCCACCCCTGGGCACCAGGCACCTCCATCCCTGAGTACCAGTCACTGCCATCCCTGGCCACCAGGCACCTCCATTCCTGGTACCAGTCACTGCCATCCCTGGGCACCAGTCACCTCCATTCCTGGTACCAGTTACTTCCATCCCTGAGTACCAGTCATCTCCACCACTGATACTAGCCACTGCCATCCCTGGGTACCAATCACACATCCCTGGGTACCAGTCACCTCCATTCCTGGGTACCAGTCAACCCATTCCTGAGTACCAGTCATCTCCACTGCTGATACCAGTCACTGGAATCCCTGGGTACCAGTCACCCATTCCTGGGCACCAGTTACCTCCATTCCTTGGTACCAGTCAACCCATCCCTGGGTACCAGTCATCTCCACTGTTGATACCAGTCACTGCCATCCCCGAGTACCAGTCACCTCCTTCCTGAAGCATGTTACCCCATCCCTGGTACCAGTCACTGCCATCCCTGGGCACAAGTCACCTCCATTGCTGGGTACCAGTCAACCCATCCCCGAGTACCAGTCATCTCCACTACTGATACCAGTTACTGCCATCCTTAGGTACCAGTCACACATCCCTGAGTACCAGTCACCCATTCCTGGGTACCACTCACCTATCCCTGTGTACCAGTCACCTCCATCCCTGAGTCCCAGTCACCTCCTTCCCAGGGTATGTGACCCCATCCTTGGGTACCAACCACCTCCATCCCCGGGGACCATTCTCCTCAGCCCTGAATACCAGTCACCCCACCCCCGGGTGCCAGCCCCCTCCATCCCTGGGACCAGCAGGCCCCGTGTCCTGGAGTAACCACCCTCCGCGTCCCGGGGGAACAGGAGGACCTGTGCCGCAGAAGAGGGGCCATGCCCAAGCCAGGCCGACGCCGTACAGCATCACGTCCGGGGCTGCATCCCCTCCCCGCCCAGCCGCTCGCTGTTCTCCCACGGGTAAGAAAAGTCAGAGCCGCTTTCTGAAGCGTAACTTCTTGAAAGGAAATAAGAGCATAAATCAGCAGCTCTGATTCAGCTTTGCTTCAGTTACTAATAATACTCCCGTGTTTATTCACAGTCCTGGGGCTGGAGATGTTTGCTTTTCCCTTGGTCGTGGTTTTTCCCAGGCTCCCAGCTCACAGAGAAGCCTTGATTTGTTCAGGGATGCTCCCATGGAGAAACCCGGCAGCACGACCGCCTCCGGGATGGGGAGGAAGATGAGGAAGAGAAGGAGGAGGAGGGCGGCTTCAGCCCCAAACGGATGCGCCGAGAATTTGGTTGTTTTCCCTTTGACTTCTCGGCTGCGGTGATTCATCCCGGGAGGACACGGCCTGGCTGTAATTCTGCTTTTTAAGTGTGAGAAAAAGCCAGAAATAAAAAATAAAGGAGTCGGAGCAATTTTGTCAGGGCAGGGTGGAAGGACACCGGGCATCCCAGTGCTGTCCCGGAGAGCGGCAGCACCGGGAGTGGTGCTGGTGGGATGGGCAGTGGGGATATGGCGGGAGGTTCATTTCCCGAAGCAACAAAAATTCATCCCTCTAAATGTGTCGCGGGGCTTTTCCCGTGGGATTTTCACTTGAAAGCGGGGTTTGCATTACAGGCGCCAGGGTGCGAGGGGTTTCCTCCTCCCCGCCCCCCCCCCTCCCCCCCAAAATACAAAGCTCAAGGTCATGCTGGCACATCTCAGGGCACCCTCCCCCCGCCAGTGGTGGCACCCCATGGGTCCCCCCTCCCCATACCCCGCTCCCACCTGATCCGCAATGCTCACCCCAATTTACACCCCCCCCCCAGCTACCATCCATCCCCTGGCGCATTTGCAGAGCCCTTGCAGAACTCGTGGCGCTGTGGTCCAGGGCGCGGCGGGGGGCTTGCTGGCCCCCTGTTTGCAGCCAGCTTTTGCCGAGCCCTAGAGCAGCTTTCACCAAATATGGAAGGTTTTTTTTGCCTCCGGTTTTCGGCAGGCAGGACGCGGCCCAAGAGCGCAGCTTTCCAGATGCTGAGGTCAGCCGCGCTCTTCTCCCCCCACCCCCCCCCCCTTCTCCACCACCTCCCGGCATGCTTGGCCCCGTACCCGCTGGGCAAGGGGTAACGCTGCCCCCCGACTCATCCAGCATCCCTGGATCCCCCCCCAGCATCCTCCGCTGCTGACACAAGCTGTACCCCACATCCTGCAGCACCCCAAAGCAAGTTATTGGGATTTTGGGGGGAGAGGGAAGCCAGGGAGGGGTCCCCAATGCTGGCATCCCTTGGCATCGCCACTGGTGGGAGGTGCCCTGCGTGCCTGGTGGCATGGGGCATGGATCCAGGCGAGGGGGTGCAAGCAAACTTGGGGTACTCAGGAGGGTGCTGGCCTGGCACCCAGGGAGTGATGGGCACCCAGGTGGTGATGGGCACCCAGGAGTCATTAGGTACCAGGAGGTGATTGGCACCTAGGAGCTGATGGGGCCAGAAGCCAATGGGCATCTGAGTGCCAAAGGGCACCTAGGAGCCAATAGGCACCAGGAGATGATGGGCATCAGGAGCTGAGGGACACCCAAGAGCCAAAGGGCACCAAGGAGATGATGGGCACTCAGCAGCCATTGGGCACCGAGGAGATGATGGGCACCAGGAGCCAATGGGCACTTGAGAGCCAAAGGGCGTCCAGGAGCCGATGGGCACCCAGGCCAATGGGCATCAGGAGTCAATGGGAATCAGAAGCTGATGGGCACCAGAAGCCATTGGGCACCAGCAGCTGATGGGCACCAGGAGCCAATGGGCACCTGAGAGCCAAAGGGCATCCAGGAGCCGATGGGCACTTGAGATTTAAAAGGCATCCAGGAGCCACTGGGGACCCAGGAGCCGATGGGCACCAGGAGCATATGGGCACCAGGAGCCCACAGGCATCCAGGCCTCCGTGTGGACTCAGAATTCCAGGGGCACCAGAAGCCAAGAGGTATCCAGGTGCCAACGGGTACCCAAGGGTTGATGGATGCTCAGAAGCTGACAGATGCCCAGGAGATACCCTGGAGTCCATGGGCACCCAGGCGCTGATGAGCACCAGGACTTGGCAACACCAAGGAGCTTACGGGCACTCAGGAGCTGTTGGGCACTCACCCAGGAGTCCATGGGCACCCAGAAGCCAGTGGGAATTCCATGGGCACCCCAGAGCTGAGAGACACCCAGGATCTAACAGGTACCAGGAGTCCATGGGCACCCATGGATCAACAAGCACAAAGGAGCTGACGGATACCAGGATCCAACAGACACCCAGGAGTTTGTGGGCATCCAGAGTCCATGGGCACCCAAGAACTGATGGATGGCCATGATCCAACAGCTACCAGGAGTCCATGAACACCCATGAATCCACACGCAACGGGGAGCTGACAGACACCCCAGGAGCTGACGGGCACCCAGGAGCCAACAGGTACCCAGGAATTCATGGGCACCTGGAAGCCAATGGGCACCCAGAGTGCATGAGGAGTTGATGGATTCCCAGGATCCAACAGGTACCAGGAGTCCATGGACACCCATGAATTCACAAGCAACCACAAGATGACAGACACCCACAAGCTGATGGGCACCCAGGATCCAACAGGTACCAGGAGTCCATAGGCACCCACAAATCCACAGGCATCCAGGAAAATAATGGACACCCAGGAGCTGATGGGCATCCAGAAGCCAACAGGTACCAGGAGTCCATGGGCACCCTGGAGTTGATGGACACTCAGGAGCTGATGGACATACAGGAGCCGGGAGCCCCGAACAGTTGGTGCCATGCCCCTACCCCCACCCTTTTCATGCCCCCCGCACCTGGATCGATGCCCTTGGCAGCAGCCTGGGTGCAATCACCAGGAGGAGACCTGCTTTCTGCCCACGTCAGCCTCTATCCCCAATGTCACCCATGCCCCATGGACACCCAGCCCCACAGCACCCCACACTCGGCGGCTCCCCTCGCCCAGCAGAGCTGCAACCGGGGTGGCAGGGAGCTGGTGGGGGTGGGGGGACACACCAAGGACCGCGCCAGGAACGCCCACATCCCACGTCACATCACGGCAAGGCGAGAGGTGACGCCTTCCCTGCCATGTCATTGTCACAGTGGCACCCTGGGGGGGGTGGGGTGTGAAAAAAGGGCGTTTCAGTATCTACTGACCTGTGTTGGGTTCCGACGACCAAGGGATGAGTCCTCTCTCCGCTTACTGAGGCTCTGAGCCATCTACATCCCATCTCACCAGTGTTTTGGGCAACCAAAAAAAAAAAATAAAGGACCAAAACCGATCCCCTACTGCTAGCAACAGCGTTTCTGCCGAGGGGTCAGGATGAAACCCTTCCAAAAAAAAAAAAAGCAAGAAGAAAGATGCCAAATCAGGGCAGGCTGACGAGTCTGCTGCTACTCCAGCTAAAAAAAGCAGGAAACCATATCCCGGGCTTGGAGATGCCAATCTTCCCATGCAAACAACTCCCTTCTTGTTTTTTTTGGAGAGTACCGGAGGGCTCGGGAACAGGCAGTCACAAATAGCAACTCCACGGCACCGCCAAGGAAACGTTCTCCAGCCCCAGGAACCATGAGGGGATGCTGGTGTCCCCTTGTTGGGATGGTGGATCCTCTGGAGGGACCTGGTGGTGGTCGTCCCCATGTCAGGATGGTGGATTCTCCAGAGGGGACCTGGTGGTGGCCATCCCCATGTCAGGACGGTGGATTCTCCAGAGGGGACCTGGTGGTGGCCGTCCCCATGTCAGGACAGTGGATTCTCCAGAGGGGACCTGGTGGTGGCCATCCCCATGTCAGGATGGTGGATTCTCCAGAGGGGACCTGGTGGTGGCCATCCCCATGTCTGGATGGTGGATTCTCCAGAGGGGACCTGGTGGTGGTCGTCCCCATGTCAGGATGGTGGATTCTCCAGAGGGGACCTGGTGGTGGCCGTCCCCACGTCAGGACGGTGGATTCTCCAGAGGGGACCTAGTGGTGGCCGTCCCCATGTCAGGATGGTGGATTCTCCAGAGGGGACTTGGTGGTGGCTGTCCCCATGTCAGGATGGTGGATTCTTCAGAGCGGACCTGGTGGTGGCCGTCCCCATGTCCGGATAGTGACTCCTCCGGGGGAGACCTGGTGGTGGCCATCCCCCCACTGGGATGGTGACTTCTCCAGAGGGGACCTGGTGGTGGCCATTCCCACATTGGGATGGTGGCTCCTCTGGAGGAAACCTGATGGTGGACACTACCACAGAGGTCCTTTCCCAGCATATCCATGCAGAGATGTCCTAGTGGGGTTCGTTGGTGTCTTGGATGTCATCGGTGGGTTGGAAGGTGGTGGTGGCCATCCCCTGGTTCCCAAAAAGGGGCTCTGGGACACCACAGGACACGGGGCTCATACAAGCCCAACATGTTCTTGCCATCAACCCTTCTACCCCTCAAATTAAAGGCATTTAACTGAAAATAATCTATATAAAGCACAGGCGGACACGCAGCTTGGGGACAACCCCCATCTGGAACCAGGAATGGTGCTCACAGAGCAACTGGTACCAGTGTGGGCAGGAATTGGGCAGACTGGGACCAGCTCCTCGTCCCCCGGAAGCTGAGCAGCTCCGACTGGAGTTTGCATGAAGAGTGAGTTACTGGAATATTTTTACCCAGATGCTGATTTTCATTCTCCCTCCCATTGGCCGGGCCACAGTTCCCAAAGACCCAAAAGCAAACACGCTATTTTTAGAGAAGAGTTCATTTACTGGAGCCATTCCCTTTGAAATTCCTCACCCATCCTCTCCATGGAAACCGAGGGAGCCCGGAGAAACAGCCCCACCGGGACTGACCATCAGAGCTTTAAAAAGAGCCACATTGAGGGAGAGGGGGTGGAAGTGGCTGATTTTTCTTCTCTGGACACCTCCTGGCTTGGAAACACCATGGTGGAAAACGCTTTAGTGGGTTCTGTCTGTGCAAGCTGGGCTTGATGCCTTCAGGAGGAGATGTTCTGGAAGATGGACCATGCCCACTCTCAAAATCGTGTCTGGATAGCTAGTGGGGCCTGTTGTCTTTGATGGGTGGTGGGGATGAGTGGTGGAGATAGGTGGAGGGGGATGGTTGGATGGGGGGATGGAGATAGATGGAGATGGGTAGAAATGGATGGCTGGATGGAGATGGATGGAGATGGGAGATGGATGGAGATGGGAGGAGATGGGAGGAGATGGATGGATGGATGGATGGATGGATGGATGGATGGATGGATGGATGGATGGGGGGAAGGGAGTCTCCTCTCCCACTTTCCAGGGGAAAGCCCTGGGAGAAGGGGAAGAAACTCTGTACAGCCCAAACCCCAGTGCTGCCCCGCTGCATCTTCCTTTTGTGTGACGGCATCACCTTCTCCATCCTGAATTTAGGAGAAGTCCCCGCGGCAGTTCTGAAGCTGCAGGAATTGCCCCGTCAGGACCTGCCTGTGCTGTGTGGGTGATGGAGCTCAGCAACGAAGTCACAGCAAGGGGAGACCTCAGCACGTCACCTCTCTGGTCCCTCTCATCACGTAGGGATCAGCATCTGCAGGGAACCTCCAGAAATATTGCCGGGAAAGGCTCTAAATCCCATAACCCTTGCAACAACAGACTAACACCGCAGCAACAAGACCCAGGAAGCTTTAAGCCTCCATCCCAGCTGGGTTTGGCAGGAGGGTACCAACGACGCACGTGCACATCTTGGAGATGCTGACCTGCTGCTTCCCCTGCAAGAGCAGATCGGAGATGGAGGCCACCTCCTCCAAGCAGAAGCTTCGGAGGCGTGCGATTTTGCACGGAAAAGCCCGGGCACGAAGCCCTGCGCATGCATGCAGGCAGAGTGCAGGCAGGGTGCAGGCAGGCTGCCCAGAAATGCAGAGTGGCCCATGCAATGGACGGTGCAGCCCTGCACCATCCTTGTGAGTGCACCAGGAGCATCGATGTCTCTGCGCACCCCTGCACACAGAGCACCTTGGATCTATCCCTGCACCCCTGCATGTGCACCCCTGCACCAGGGTCCTCCCCATGCACCCCTGCATGTGCACCCCAGCATCAGGGAGCTCCCACATATGCAGCCCTGCACCAAGGACCTCTCCATGCCCCCTTGCACGTACACCCCTGCACTAAGGACCTCTCCATACACTCCTGCGTGTGCATCCCTGGACAAGGGACCTCCTCCCCGTGCACCCCTGCACTCCAGCACCTGCGCAGGGCCACGGGTCTCTCCGCAGGCTGGAAGCGGAGCACACACCGAGCCCGTCCCAGCCTCCCACTCTCGCTGCAGTCCCAGCATCCTGCCAAGAGCCTGACCTTTGGGCCAGGTGGCCACGGGCCAAGGCCAGCCCCCGGCACCCAGCTCAGCCCAGCGCTAACCCTCTCGTTCCGGGGCCAGATCCTGCCCCATGGCCACCGTCCCAGGGCAGCCCCCACCCATAGGGTGCCACCCTGGGGTGTTTGGGCTCAAAGGATGTGTACCCCAGCTGGTCCATCTCCTCTGTTGAAGTTTGCAGGGGCAGGCACTGGGGACAAGGGAGCAAGAGAGGTGGCTCTGGGTGACACCAGACATGTCCTCCGTGTCACCCAGGGGTGTTCGAAACCCTGGCAGTGGGGAAGGGAAGGGGCAAAAATGCACAGAGTTAAGGGGATTTTGGAACGGGGGAAGGAAAGCGGCAAAAATGGGCGGAGTTAAGGGGATTTGGGCACTGAGGAAGGGAAGGGGCAAAAATGGGCAGAGTTAAGGGGATTTTAGAACTGGGAAAGAGTAAAAAATGGGCAGAGTTAAGGGGATTTGGGCTGGTTCACCCCCCAGCCATATTGGCTGGCCCCATGCCAGTAGATCCAGCGTCAGTCTGAGACACTTATGGGTAGCATCCCTTGTGGGTCCTCCCCCAAGTTCTGGACAACTTCTCCTCGCTCCATCCCACCTCCAAACCTCCCTCCGAAGGGCAGTGGGGGCTGCCTACGTGCCTCAGTTTCCCCCCACCTCAGCGTTTCTCTGAGCACGGCGGAGCCAGGGGCGCAAAATCCAGGCAAACCATCGGCGCAGGCACTGGGAGAGGAAAGCCAAGATTTACCCATCCCCATCCTCCCCCTGCAACGGCTTTAATTATAGATTTCCAGGAACGCCAAAAAATGAGAAAACTCCCAGCCGTGGCCCAAAACCTGGTTTCTATGGAGATTTACGGAACAGGAACAGAGGGATAAATAGGGTCAAAGATGCCAAACTTTGGCCAAGGAATATATGGCCGGTGCACGGATCTGGCCTTTGAGCTGTCCCCAAACCAAGGACGAGCTTCTGGAAGCTGAGCCACGTCGGGGCGAGCTCGGAGGGAGGATGCTCAGGAGGGATGGAGGGGTTTTACGCAAGCATCCCTGGGAACGTGACCCCAATGTTTCCCTCCGGGGATCCCCCTCTATCCCTGATGACTTTTTCGGGGTGCGGCCGCCCTGCTTGAGGAGCAGCAGGTGGGGAAGGCAGCGGCCGGGGCGCCGGGGGCCACGTTCCCACGACTCCTCTGCTCCCGCGAGGTGCTATATTTAAATCAATATTTTCCTGTTTAATCCGACTGCTGCTAAGTCAACAAACAGAGCATGGCAGCAAACATACCTAATTTTCCATCCCGTGCTGGATTCAGCCATGGGGGAAAGAAAGATCCAAGGGGTTGCCAGCCTGGCATCCCACTCACACCTTCACCGAGCAGCAAATGGACCCCAAATCCACCCCAAATGCACCCTTCCTTGGCACTGGGCTGCTGCACATGTGTGTCCATGGGTGTGTACATGTGTGCTGACCACCCCTAGTTCATGGGATGCTGGAGGCAGAAAAACTTCTCTATCTTGAGTTTTTTAGGGTTTTTTTTCTTTCTTTCCTGAAAGCATCTTTTCTTCCTGCAGCCCCCCTGCTTGTGCGCCGGAGCGGGACATGCTGCTAACGGCTCCTGGGGAATTAAAAGCCTCGTGCCCGACATCAGACACGGGGTGAAGGAGCTATTCTGCACCCAGGACAGCTTGGCCGGTTCCAGCCCCACGGAGGATCGCTGGAAAGTACCCAGGACAAACAGTCCTGCCGCCAAGGGAGAACAGCACGTTATCTCCCCCAGCCGGGACACGCCGGGCGGCCGAACCCAGCAAACAGCCGGCACGACACTGCTCACCTCTGCCAAAGCCACTGCCAAACCAGGGGGGCTGGGAAAATATCTGGGGGGGATGATGCTGCAGGGATGTTGGATCCCAGCAGAGTATTTTGGGGGGATAATGATGAAGGGATGCTGGGTCCCAGGAGAATATCTTGGGGGAATGATGCTGAAGGGATGTTGGGTCCCAGAAGAGTATCTTGGGGGGAAAATGCTGCAGGGATGCTGGGTTCTAGGAGAATATTTTAGGGGGATAGTGCTGAAGGGATGTTGGATCCCAGCAGAATATCTTGGGGGGATAATGCTGAAGGGATGCTGGGTCCCAGGAGAAGATCTTGGGGGGATAATGCTGCAAGGATACCCGACCCCAAGAGAATATGTTGGGGGAACAAGATATATCTTGTGAGAGAATATTTTTGGGGAGCATCGCCACACACTTGCCAGACCCCATTATTAATCCTTTCCCAGCATCATCTGCTGGAGATGGACACCAGGATGGACACACCATCACCATGATGCAGGACGGATGCTCCGACACCCCAAAATCCCCAAGCAGCGATGACCATTTCCCCAAGCAGACGCCCGACCTCGTGACGCCAGCCCTCTCCATTGAATTAGGGAGGGAAAAAAAATAAATAAAAAATAAAACTTATTTCTTTGCCGTCAGTCAGGGAGCATGTAAATCTCTGCTCCCAGCCAGCCGTCCCGGTGCCAAGTTATATCCGGTCCTCGATGCTCTCGCCTGTAATTAAAGCAACTCCCTTGCAGGGCTCGGTCCCCCTCCGCCCCCCCAGCCAAGGCTGGTGCCATCTGAAATAAAACATCCCAGCTCCACTATATAATAAATCAAAAAGAGAAATAAAAATCCTGGTTTCAGTTATGTTATGGCTGCAGCACAAAGAAATTCAAAGGCAGGAGAGAGATTTGAAGATACAGCTGCGGCGTTGCCCTTAAAAGGGAAAATTCGCACCCTCTTTGCCGAGGCCGGAGGGTTCAAGCAAGGTGAGGAGCAGCATCCCTGGGGTCCAGCTCTGCGGGGCGGCTCATGTCCCCGAGGTGATGCTCGGCCAAACTGGGCTCCCAGCTGCCAGAACCCAGTGCTGGATTGGTAAAAATCCACCCAAAATGATCCCAAAGTGACCAGGGTTGGGGGGTGTATTGGGGTGAGGGGTCAGCAGAGCATCCCTGATACCAGAGCCATCACGGGGTAGGCACCGTCCCTGGGGCACTGCGGGGAGCTGCCTGAATAAGAAGTATCTCTTTATAAATTATTAATATAAACCATATATTTTATAAACCTAACATATAAATAATTTAGTAAGAGAAGGTTCTTTATAAATAAATGCCGCCGGGTGCACTGCCTCGCCTTGGGGACCTGCCGATGTCCCCAAGGTGCTGCCAGCTACAGCCATGGCAGGTTCCTTGTTACCCTGCTTAATTATAACGCTTGATGCTTCAATAGCACTTTTCATCCTGAGATCAGAGAGAACAAGCACCTCGCTCTAAACTAGTACATCGGGCAAAAATGCTGCAAAATTCACCCCAAATTATTTCCAAGGATGTTTTATGCAGGAGCCAAGAGCTCCCAGTTCTCGGCCACCACCGGCTGTTGTCTGGCGATGGGGACAACAGCTGGAGAAGGAGCTGGATGCGGGGCAGAGCCCCCCAGGAGAGTATCTTGGAGGAATAATGCTGCAGGGATGCTGGATCCCAGGAGAATATCTTGGGGGAATAATGCTGAAGGGATGCCAGACCCCAGGGGAGTATCTTGGGGGAATGACGTTGCAGGGGTGCTGGACCCCAAGAGAATATCCTGGGGGAATGATGCTGTGGGGATGCCAGACCCCCGGAGAATATCTTGGGGGGATGATGCCGCAGGGATACCCGACCCCAAGAGACCATCCTGGGGGAACGATGCTGCAGGGATGCTGGATCCCACGAGAGTATCTTGGGGGGAGGATGTTGCAGGGATGCCGGACCCCAAGATAATATCTTCAGGGAATAACGCTGTGGGCATGCCTGACCCCAAGAGAATATCTTGGGGGAATGATGCCGCAGGGATTTGAATTTTGGGAGCGTGCAAAGAAAAAAAACCCTGCTCCACGCAGCTCTGCCCCGGCCAGCAAGGGTTACACCGCTGGGCTCAGCCCCCGGGACTTCACGCTTGGCTGCTGGCGGCTGTTGGAAGGGAACGGTCCAGCCCGTCCTCTTAAATCGGCATCAAAGCAGGGCGAGAGAGCCCTGCCAGCCCCGTTCCCGCGAGCTCTCGGCTCATCCCCCGCGGGAACGGGTATTTCTGGGCTTCGCCCGGAGCTATTAAAAGCCCCGTGGGTGCCGGCACTGCTGTGCCGCAGGAGGAGGTGGCGTTTCCAAGCTCTTCCCAGCACAAACACCCGGAGCGATGGGAACCCAAGTCCATCTTCAAACAACAGCCAAGGGGCCAACAAGGCTGAAAACCCACCCCAGGAAAGATCCCAAAGCACGCAGCCACGCTTCAGGGCAAGCAAACTGCCTCTGCATCCCCCAAGCAGCACTAATTCTTCTGCAGACAGGATAAAACTTTACCCATCGATAAAAACTTCACTGCATGCACAAGAATATTTTTCCCTCTTTTTCCCATGCCACCGGCACGGCAAAGCCCGTGGTCCTGGGCAGAGGGATGGCGATTTTTTGGGGAGGAAAATGCTGATTTGCTCAATAAGGAGTATGACATGGGAAATCCCAAGCAAAAGGACCAATTAAGCCCTTCCTGCCAAGGAAAAGGCAATTTTTGGTTCACTGTCTTGAGTCTGGCCAAGAGCACACCCGTTTATGGGGACCTCATATAGCATTGCTGGGAGATGCTATATATAAATATAGCCTATAATATATATAAAACCACCTTCCACCAAAATTTGGTGCTATTTAACCTGAAAACTGCTTCTTCCCATCCAAAAATTGCCTTTTATAGGGGGGTTTGCTCCTACAAACAAGAGCTCATCCCCTTGGGACCACCAGAGAGGGCTGGGAAGGCTCTTGGCCAACCAACAGCGCATGCGTGGATGAGAATTTGTCCCCAGCAAGGGACACGTGAGGGACCCCCAAAGCCACCAGCGCTTTGGAGGGGTCATGTACCCTGTGAAACGAAAGTGTTTTTAGGATGGATGGGCACTTACCACCTGCGGCTTGGTCCTGGGGCCGTGTTCGTCAGGTGGCCGTGGGCACCGGGGCAGCCGGGGCGGTGGGGCAGTGGGTGGAGAGCGGGGTCCATCCCCGGGACCGGGGGACGTGTCACCTGAGTTGAGGGCCAGCATGTACCGCTTGGTGACATCCTCCAGCGAAGGAGGTTGGAGGGTCGGGAAGGATTTGCCAGGTGAGCGGCTGGCAGCCGGCACGGGGAGGTGGCTGTGGTGGCCGGAGGGGACAAGCGGCTCGGGGACGGTGATGGGGATGAAGGTGGCAGGCTCGCTGGTGTGACGGATGTGCTTGGTGCCTGGGCGGCTCTTGGCGAGGACGGCAGGCACCGGTGGTGGTTGGTTTTCCTGGTGAGCTGCACGGTTGGAGCGCTTCTTGGAGCTGCGCCGCGCGATGCGAGGGGACAACACATCCGCCAACTTGGGGTCAAAGCCATAGCCACGGCTGGGGCCCGGCACTGCTGGTTGTGCCGAGAGGATGGGCTCGCTGCTGGACGGTGGGATGCTGGGCTCCAGCTCGCTGATGGCCTCCCCAGGACCTTCGAAGGCGCCGGCTGGCAGCTCACCGCGGCGGCTGGGGTCGCTCAATGACTTCTTCTTGATGGTCTTGCCGTTGCCTTTCTCATCAATGAGCTTAGCCATGGCACCAGGCTGGCTGACAATGGTTCGGATGAGGCTGCTGTAGTCCCGCGGCCCATCGCTGCTGAGCGACAGGTCGCTGCCTGCGCTGCCTGCGCTGCCTGCAATGGCGGCGGGTTGGGGGATGCCCGCCTTGGCGCTCAACGAGCCCAGGAGGTTGCTGTCGACGGAGAAATTCTTCGCCTCCTCCGCCACAGAGCATCTCCGGTGGGGCATGGGGTCGCTCAGGGAGCGGTAGGGCTCGGTGCCACCCTCAGTGCCACCCTCCAGCCCATTGGCACCCGCTGAGGGGAACTTACGGCGGCGTCGCAAGCTGCCGGGGGTGCTCGGTGTCTCGGATTTGCCGGGTGGAAGGTCTTCAACCACTGCTGCCGAGTGAGCGAGCAGTGGTGTTTCGGTGTCACCGGCTGCCGGCCCAGCGTTGGGCAGTGTCCAGGAGTCCACGGCTTCATGCAGGTCTTGGAAGGGCATCCCCACGGGCTCCAGCTCCGTGACGATGCCCTCGTCCGTCACGCTCGACTCGTGACCTGACAGCTCCTCCACGGATTTCCTGCGAGTGAGGTTCTCCTCCGACTCCGCTTCCTTCAAACACCGCGTGCTCGCCGCTCGACCCCGAAGGGTCGTGTCCGTCGTCCCTGTCGGTGCCACTACCTCGGCGCCCTCCACACCTCCGCTGTCCTTCTGCTCGGCCGTGAAGCCGTAGTCCTGCTGGGAACCCATCCTGCTGATCTTCTCAAAGACCTGCCTCGCCTCCTGGATGTACTGGTCCTGGATGACCATGGGGAGAGCATCCTCATCCCCCCGCTGTCCCCCATCCAAAGCCACCCGGTCCCGGCTGTCGGTGGTGGCCAGGAGGAGCTCAGAGGAGCTCTGCTTCATGGCGCTCTGTAGGAAAAGCCGCCGCGTCCCCGATTTTTCAGAGCAGGTGAAGGACTTGGCGCGACGCAAAGTGGCTGTCAAGTCCTTGAGCGTTGGCCGCTCGCCCGACGCCCAGCGGTTGGGGGGCTGAGTGGCACCACGACTGCCCGGGGAGGGGTTGGCGATACCGGAGCAGCCATCGGAACCCGCGTCAAGGCCGATCCTCACCCCTTTCTTCTTGACCTTCAGCTCTGAGAGGTCTGATTTGAGGAAGCTGAGAAGTGTCAGGGTCTCGGTGGCGATGTCGGGGTTGGACAAGGACTTGCAGTGCTTGGCCCGCTCCCCTTCCAGCCCCGGTTGGTGCAGGCTCTCACTCCCAAAGTCCGGTTTCGCCTTGGCCGTGCCCTGCGGCAGCTTGGGACGGACACGGACCGCCGGCTGTCCCCACGCCAGGCCATCGCTCGTCCCGAAACTGGGTGATCGATAGATGCCGTAACCCGCCTGGAGAGTCCGTCCTTGGTTGGGCCAACAGATCCCAAACTGTTCCTCTTCCTTCAGCGTCTCCGTGCTGGAATAACGACTGCCGCTCCGCGACCCACCGGGGCTGCCGAAGGGCAGGATGTTCACCTTGGAGACACGGGCCACCACGGGCAGCGGGTGACGGGGGACCACCCTCCCGCAGCCTTCGGCCTCGGCCTCACCACCGTCTGCCGGGCTCTCCCAACCACCGCTCTCCTTCTTCTTCTTGCGGGCGGCGCGGTGACGGTGGGCACTGCTTTGCCCTTCGCCTTCGCTGCCCGACGAAGCGCGGGGAGAACGGGATGCCGTTGCTTCATCCTCCCCGTTGGAGCGGGGTGATGGGGAGGAGGAGGGTGGTTGCGGTCGAGTCGAGTTATGCCAGGAATGCGGGCCGGGCTCCGGCGGAGCTCCGCGGGGAGAACGGAGCGCCGGGTGCGGGACGCGGCTGCGGGGTGGAGGCGGCGGTGGAGCTCCCCGACCGCTCCCGCTCCCAGTCCCGCTCCCGTTCCCCATCCCGCTCCCATTCCCGGTCCCATTCCCGGTTCCCCCCGTCGGTTGCCGGCAGCTTTCCCCGAAGAGTTTCCGCATCGCCGGGACGCTGGGCCAACGCGGCGGCTCCGCGTTTAACCCCGGGCCCGGCGGCGACGACGGCGGCGGCGGTGGCGGCGGTGGAGCCGGGAACGGTGGTGGAGCCCCGGCATGAACCGGGCCCGTTGGCTCCGGCTCGGTAAAACGAAGCGAAAGCTGCCGTACCGACGGGGCCAGGCTGCCAAAAGCCCGGCCCGGTTGTTGCTCCGCGATCGACGCTGAAACTTTCCTACCCGGGAAGAAGAAGGAGGAGGAGGAGGAGGAGGAGGAGGAGGAAGGCGGGGAGGAGGCGGGCAGGAGCCACCGACCCGCCGCTACCCCCCGACCGCTGCCCCCCTCCGCCATTGTCTGCCCCCCCCCGCCGCCGCCGCCGCCTCCGCCCGCCCCCCGGCCCCGGCCCCGCCGCGCCCCGGCCCCGGCCCCGGCCCCGCCGCAGGCACCGCCCGGCCCCGCTCCTCCTCCGGGCTGCCAGCGGGCTTCATCCCTCCCGCTTTGTTTTCTCTCTCCCTTTTTTTTTTTTTTTTTTTTTTGGCTTTTCCTCCTCCCTCACCCCCTGCTTTTTTATTTGTTGCATTCAAATAAACTTTCCTCCCCGGAGGCGTGGTTTCCTCCCGCAGAGGGGGATGGTTGGAGATTTTGCCCTCTTTTTTTTTTTTTTTTTAAATTTAATTTTTCATTTTTGAGGGGGAGAGGAAGGTGGCCTCAGAGCTGCCCTCCTGTTCCTAGGCCAAGCATCTCCCCCTCATCCTTCACCCCCCCTATCCTTCACCCACCCACATCCTTCACACACACACACACCCCCCGCATCCTTCACCCCCCTGCATCCTTCATCCCCCCACATCCTTCACCTCCCCACATCCTTCACACCCCCCTCTCATCCGTCACCCCCCTGCATCCTTCACATATCCCCGCATCCTTCATGCCCCCCCTATATGCTTCTTTCCTCCGCATCCTTCACCCCTCCCTCATCCTTCACCCCCCACCCCATCCTTCACATCCCCCTGCATCCTTCATCCCTGTCACCCTTCACCCCCCTCCATATCCTTCATCTCCCCCCCCTGTATCCTTCATCCCCTTCACCCCCTTCCCTCCATCTCCTCCTCCTCTTTTTTTTTTTTTTTTTAGGGGATAACAGCATAAATCAGCAAAAATCGGGGTGCTGGTGAGAGATCCTTCCCTTTGCTGTGGATTTCTCCAGCCCCTGCTTTGAAACTCATCTCAGGGAAGCAGAACACCTTGTTCCCAACTTGCCAAGAGCTCCGGCGACGCACTGTCCTACGAACAGACTTTCTCGTGGTTTTTCAGCATTGCTTGTCAGCACTTGCTATTTGCAGCCCATAAGCCCTTTTCCCCCAAGACAGCAGATTTATCGCTGGGGATGTGAAAAATGAAGAAGGTGGCTGGGAGGGTTGATGGGTGAGCTGGGGCCTTGGCAGTGTGGATGGGGCTGGAGAGGTGTCCTGGCCACGTAAAGGACATTGTTATGTCTGTCCCATGAGCACAAAAAACCTGGTGGTGATGAAAAAAACCTCCAACACTCCCCCCCCATAAATGCATTTTTCAGGACGTAAAAATTGCCTTTGGCGATGCCGTGAGATGCACCTCCCTGGCAGGTATTCCTTCCTGGGATCTCCCTTTCCTCCCTCCACCCTCCTTCCACACATTTCATCCCCTCTGGGTGCTGTAGGAGCTGGTCCTCAGGCTGCTGGTGTTGAGCATCTCGCAAGCAAAGGAGATGTTTTGAAGCAGCCACCCCAATTCTAAGGTGCCCCATTGTCCCCATCACCCCAGTTCTAGGCCTGGTGGTACCAAGGACCCCAAGGCCGAGCAGGACATGGTCAGACCCAGAGTGAGCTCTGTGTGCCTCCTACCCTTAAAAACACCCAAAATTGGTGATTCTGCCATCAGGGACCTCACCGGCGTGTCCTGGAGCTGCTGGATGTCACTGCCCAAGCCCACGCTGTCCCTATAGCCACCACCAGCCTTTTTGAGAGCTGATTATTTTTTCCCCTTCAAAACTTTATTGTGGTTAAATTTTGGCCGGCCACCTCGTCCCATGGGTGCTATCCAGGCACGGGGTGGTGTGACAGAGCGGGGTTCCTCCATCCCTCCCTGGAGCCGGGTGGGCACCCACAGACCCAGCTGGATTTCTCCAAATCTAAATATTTTGCGCCCTCTCCTGGGTCCGGATGGCGTGGCCCTTCATCTCCCACCCTGGCACCTTCCTTTTGTCTGGGAAGCGATGGGGACGCCAGGCTGGGATTGTCCCACCAGCTACCGCTCTCGCAACCCCCCGGTATTTTGCCCTTCCATTGCAGGACCCCAAAAATATATCGGAGGAGATTTTGAGGTGGATGAGCTCCAGCCAAGGGAAAACCTGGGGCTGACTCTGCCTCCTCCATCGCATTCTGTGCCCTGACCCAAAGTTGTCACCATGCATGGTCCTTCCCACCAGGACACAGCCACCATTCCTGAAAAACCTGGTGGTTTGAGTTAACGCTGTGATCCCTCTCCATTCCAGCCCACGGTGATGCTGAGATCTTTGAGCATCATCCGAGAGCTGATGACCACCCTGGACACCCTCCTCATCCTCACGACAGCAAGGAGTCATACTGGGCCCACCAACCCTGGATGCTGGTGAGATACCTGCGTGGCTGCGTGTACTGGGTCTGGCTGATCCGGAATTGGTTTTCCCCTCTCTCAGCCCTCATGGTGCTGTGTTTCATGTTGGGCGCTGGCAGGGTGTTGATAGCACACTGGTGGTGTGGCTACTGCTAAGTGGTGCTTACACAGCACCAAGGATCTTTCTGACTTTTCCCCCCCGCAGTGGGACGGGGTGGCCAAGATCTTGGGAGGGGACACAACCAGGACAGCTGTTGAGAAAAAAAGTGTGTGTGGGAGGGAAGTAATAGAGTGACTTGGTGGGTACCTGACACTTAGCCAAGGTCAAACCACCACACCGGGTACCTGAGGAAGACGCCGTGTGCTTGCGGGGAACAAGTCGGGATGAAGTTGTCCGCTTGGCTGGGTGCAAGCAGCCAAGCCAGAGGGATGTTCATCCCTCGAGATTTGAAGCAAATTGATAAATCAACTTAGACATCATTATTATCCACAGACGACCTGTGAGAAACGCAGCAAAACCTATATATATATATGTATGTATACTGTATACACATACACTCACTGTATAGATACATACAGTGTTTTCAGGGTGGAGAATATCTGCACTGTGTAGCCTGTGCTGGGCTACAAACCTTCCCCTGCTCGGCTGTATTATACGTATGTATATATAGTGGGTGTATATATGTGTACATCTCCATCTGAAAAAGGCAGGGAGGTTTATTCTATACATCCTATATGTTAGAGAAGACTCACAGAACGATTAGTGGTATATTGACCCCGTGCTGCATAAGCAAATCCCTCCTTGCTGGGAGGGAGCAGCGTCCCGACGGAGGCTGTGGAGAGGCCAAACCAATGGTGGGATGTGAGGTGACATGGCTAAGGACACCGAGTAGCTCGATGGCATGGGTTTCCTGACTCCAGGCATTGTGTCCAGGTGTGTTGGCTCTGATTTTGGTGGATCCTGGTTGGGAGGTGACAGCAGGTTGCCAAGGATGCCAGGATGAGCCAGATTTGGGGTACTGGATTAAGCAGGGAGCTGGATCTGGATGATGCTGAAGGTCCCCAGCCAGGCGACAACACTGCTGGCTTGTGTTTAACCCAGCCCATGGTCATTGCTTGAGTGGGAAATCCAGCATAGGTGGCCCAGTTGCCCTTATATTCCCCTTCCCAGTTCCCAGTCTGGCCAGGGATGCTCTCCCACCCTTTTGTAGCACCAGTGGTACCAGTGGGCCCATGTCTCTTACTGGTGTGACTCCATTCTGGGGACCAGGGGATAGGGATGTCCGACTATTACTCCAGAAAAGGTCTGTGACACTGATTTTGAGCTGGAGAAACACCCAGCCCCGTGTTCCCCAGACACGTTCGAGCTGAACTAAACCCTCCCCGGCCTTTACATGGCCCCATCAGGGAATCTTGAAATGAGAAGGGGGGGAAATTGCCCCCCCAGCAGCTCACTCTGAGCCAAGGACTGTGTCCTCCATGGTCTGACCATGTTCTTCCATGATCCCACCACTGGTTTTTATTGCATTGGTGGCTTGGCCACCAAGGAAACATGGTGTTAAGCTGCTCAAACTGAGCAACCGAGCTGGAGAGAGGACACTGGATCTGTGCCGTGATGGGGTTAATACTGCGCTGCTGCAGGCTGGAGATGGGATGAAAGTGCTGAAAGCTTGAGAGATGCCTCCTCCTGTCCTCTGGCACATCCTCAGCTGACGCCATCTCTGCTCCGTGGAGTTTAAAGCGAAAATTGCTCCATGCCAGGTCCCGGTGACACCGAGGTGGCCCTTGTCCTCACCTAGGAGCCATAGGTAATGCAATGGTCATGCCGCCATTTGGAGCTCATCTTGTCAAGGAGGTAACGGGTGCTCTCACGAAACTTGCGCTGGGTGAAGTAGAAGAGGATGGGGTCGAGGACACTGTTCATGCTGGCGAAGGGACGCGTGCACTTGTAGGCAATGGCAAATGCCTGGAGATCCGGGCAGGGCAGGACGGGTGAGGAACGGACGATCAGGTAGATGGTCTTGGTGAGGTGGAAGGGGAAGAAACTGATGGAGAAGACAATGACCACGATGATGATCATACGTACGGCTTTGTCCTTCCTCTTGTGCACCGCCAAGCCAATCAGCTCGTCCTTCTGGCACAGGATCCGGGCCATGTTGCAGTAGCAGGCGAGGATTGCCATGAAGGGGAGCAGGAAGCCGGTGACGGTGAGGGTGATGCCGTAGGGGAAGTAGGCGGCGGAGCGATCTGGTGGGCTCAGGTCGTAGCAGACAGTCCGGTTCCTCTGGGTGCCAGTGGAAGCGAAGAGGAAGGTGGGCAGGCACTGGGCGATGACGATGAACCACACCGCAGCGCATACCAGCCATGTCAGCTTCTTCCCCTTCTTCTTGTGCCACGAGGCCAAGGGGTGGCAGATGCCCAGGTACCGCTGGACGCTGATGCAGGTGAGGAAGAGGATGCTGCCGTGTAGGTTGGTGTAGAACTGAAAGCGGACGAATTTGCAGGTGAAGTCCCCGAAAGGCCAATAATCCTTCTGGGTGTAGTTGTAGATGAGGAGTGGGAGGGAACAGACATAGAGCAGGTCAGCCATGGCCAGGTTCAGCATGTAGATCATGGTGCGGCTGAGCGCCTTCCGGGCCACCCAGATCTGTCCGATGACCACGGCATTCAAGGGCAACCCCACTGTGAACACCACTGAGTAGACCAGGGGCAGGAGGATCTGCTTGAACTCCTCGTGGAAGGTGCATGAGTTCCTCCTGGTGCCCATGAGGGCCGTCAAGTTGGCCATGGTGGTGCCCCCCACCGTCAATGTCCTCTCTGCTGGTGTGGCCCTTCAGCAGCGCCTGCGAAGAAGAAAGGGGATGGTTGGTGACTCAGGTGTGTGGTGTCACATCCACCCTAGCAGGGTGAACCTGGCCTGGTGTGTGTGACCCCATAGCTCCATCCTTCTGGGTGGGGGCAACCCCCGGTGTCCATACAGGCTGGGGGATGAAGGGAGGGAGAGCAGCCCAAGGAGAAGGACTTGGGGGTGCTAGTGGATGGAAAACTGCCTGTGAGCCAGCAACGTGCGCTGGCAGCCCAGAAAGCCGCCCGTGTGCTGGGCTGCACCCAGAGCAGTGTGGGCAGCAGGGCGAGGGGGGGATTCTCCCCTCTGCTCCTCTCTCGGGAGACCCCCCTGCAGTGCTGGGTCCAGCTCTGGGGGCACCAACAGCAGAAGGACACGGACCTGCTCGAGCGGGGCCAGAGGAGGCCACGAAGATGCTCAGGGGGCTGGAATACCCCCCTGTGAGGACAGGCTGAGAGAGTTGGGGGGTTCAGCTGGGCTCCGGGGAGACCTAGAGTGGCCTCCCAGGACTGAAAGGGGCTACAGGAAAGGGGGGAGGGACTCGTCATCAGGGAGTGTAGGGATAGGATGGGGGGTAACAGTTTTAAACTGAAAGAGGGGAGATTTACGTTAGATCTAAGGCAGAAATTCTTCCCCGTGAGGGTGGGGAGGCCCTGGCACAGGTTGCCCAGAGAAGCTGTGGCTGCCTCCTCCCTGGAAGGGTTCAAGGCCAGGTTGGACGGGGCTTTGGGCAACCTGGGCTAGTGGAAGGTGGCCCTGCCCGTGGCAGGAGGGTTGGATTAGGTGACCTTTAAAAGTCCCTTCCACCCCTAACCAGTCTGTAATTCGATGATTCTAAACCACGCTGATGGGTTCAGGGGTCCATCAGGAAGGTGAAGGTGGAGGCAGTGGGACTGTGTGGTGTGGTGGCACATGGGACAGCATGGGCCATCATTACCACCATCTCAGCTCCGCTTCCTCTGACACTTACACCCTGTAGAAAGGTTTACACAAGGCCAAACCACCCTCACGGTGGTGTGGGAGAGGAAATTGTGGCGCAGCGTGCCGTTAGCCTCCGGCACGGCTTCCTGCTCCTCTGCAGGGGGTGCCAGAACCCTACAGCCAGTCACCCGAGCGGGCTGCGTGCCCTGAGTTTTGGGAGATGCCACCTGCACTGAGCCCAGCACGACCCACAGAAGTTTCGTGGTTACTTTCATCCGGGAATCGAGACTGCTGACAGTCTGGTCCAGGAGGTTTTCGGTTTTGCGGGCTAAGGGAGCCCATCCACATGGCCTCTGGGCTGCTCTGAGCTGAGGAAGAGGCCATCTGCTTTTCTCAGAGGCTTTTCTCAGTGGTCCTACAGCACGAAGAGACCCCTGGTCATGTCACTTGGCCGAATCCCTCGCTATGCCACCCATGGGTGCTCCTAGGTTGCAGCAGCCCAGAAGCGTGGGCAGAGCTGCTTCTCCTTCCTCCTCTCGCTTCCTCCGTCCACACTTGCTCACCCCTGCACGCCCCAGCGGGGACGAGTTTGCCTGGAAATGGGGTGGCCAGTGTCCCCACGGCAGTTGGGAAGGGAAACTGAGGCAGGGAGATGGGTGGCCAAGCTCCGGCAAAGTCCATGGGACAGAGGGGACTTGGGGGGAGCACACAAGTCCAGGGGCCACCCCCTTAGCGCTTACCACTGTGGTGGCCCCATTTCGGGTCTTTGGGGATTTACCAGCCTCAGAGCAGAGCTTGGCCATGGAAATAGGCTTAGGAAGAGTGTTGGGGACACGGACAAGGCTCTCCCATTTTTGGGGGTGCTCCGGACTTGTAGATCAGTCTGCCCCTGCTCTCCCTGCTGCCGCATATCCCTCCTGGCATCCCACTGAGTCCCCCTGCACCCCACTGAGAACTCCTGCACCCTGCTGAGCCTCTCTGGTACCCCAGTGAGCTCCCTTCACCCTGCTGAGCCTTCTGGCACCCCGGTGAGCCACTCTGGCACCCCACTGAGTCTCCTGAACCCCACTGAGCCCCCTGCACCCTGCTGAGCCCCCTGCACCCCATTTAGCTCCCCCTGTAACCTGCTGAGCCCCTTTGGCACCCCAGTGAGCCACTCTGGCACCCCACTGAGCCTTCTGCACCCTGCTGAGCCCCCTGTACCCCGTTGAGCCCCCCTGAACCCCACTGAGTCCCCTGCACCCTGTTGAGCCCTCCCCTGAACCCTACTGAGCCCCTCTGGCACCCCAGTGAGCCCCTCTGGCACCCCACTGAGTCCCCCTGCACCCCGCTGAGCCCTCTGACACCCCACTGCACCCCATTGTCACCCCAGCTCCAGGCAGTCCCAGTACCCACCTCTGCCACCTCCAAGCCAAGAAGTGCCCCCAGGGCTGTGAACTACCTTATCCCCTGAGACCCCCCAAACCTCCCATGAGCCCCAGGGGCAGCACCCACCCAGCCCCCACCCTGGGCACCCACAGCAGCCTCTGCCACCCCACGTGTGCTTGCAGGAACCCCGCCATGACCCTGGGGACAAGGTGGCCAGCAAGAGGCAAGCGGGGTGTTACCTGTTGGGGTGCCACGGGGTGCTGGGGCATGCCACAGGGTACTGGGACCTGCCGTTCTGCCCAGCACCCCGGAAAATCTGTGGCTCCTGGGGTGCTGTGTTCACCCCATTGAGCAACACTTCCCATTTCCACCCAACGGCAGCACCCCGAGGCAATGGGGAACAGAAACCTGGGTGGCACCATGGGCACCACGTGGCATGGCATGGCACAGCACTGCGTGGCTGTGTGGGGATGGTGTGGCACAGCCCCATCATGGCTCCATACATCCCCATCCCCTACACACATACGTGGACCCCCTATACACACACGTGCAGGCTCCCTACACGTGCAGACATGCGTGTGCACCCTCCCATGGACACGCTCTACACGTGTGCACAGACACACACCCCCCGTGCACCTACAGTGCACCCCAAAAAGAGCCATACCCGGACACCAAGGGACATCCAGAGCTGGTAAATGCCACCCGGGCAGGGGATGTGCCCCAGACCTGGCTTGGGGATGCCAGTATGCGGCCAGCTGAGGCCATCAGCTCTGTCACCACAGCCATGAATTTTTGGGTCTTTTCCCTCATTTTGAGTCTTCTCTCCCATTTTTGGCTCCTTCCAAGGGTGGGCATCTGGGGACAGCTGAGGTCATCTGGCATGGTGGCACCAAGAGGAGGAAGATGCTCCAGTTGCCTTGTCCCCTCTTGCTGCAGACACATGAGGGAAACTGAGGCACAGGCACTGGGTTTGGAGCAAACCAATGTGGCTCATGCCCCATTTTAACAGATTTTCTCCCCAAAACACCCCTTGGAAGGGTGTTAGGGTGTTTGTAGTGGAGTTCTAAGGGACATGCCCAAGGCTACATAGGCCATCGGTGGTGGAGGGCATCCACAGCCAGCACTGAGCCAAAAATACAATGAGCAGAAATAAGGGACATTCCGCACCGCCCCCCCCCCACCCCGCCAAAAAAAAATGGCAAATGAGAAAAGAAACCTTTTTGCAAGAGGGAAATGGGGCACTGAATCTCAATGCTGCTGGGCTGGGAGGGATAGGAAAGCTGGAGGAGAGGAGGAAAATATCCCTCCTGATCCCAGGAAAAGTGCAGCTGTGGGATGCGCCAAGCACAACCTTTCTATCAGACAGTGGAGAATCCCCACCCCCACTGTAACCACTGCAACCGCCCGTAACCTCATAAATTGCCGCTGTTTCTAATTAACGAAACCACATCAAGACACTCGGCCCCGTCCTGCTGCTGCTGCACCCGTGGCACGTCCCTGGGTCATGATCTAGCTTGGCAGATTATCCAAAAAGCCCCTTTTATTCATAAAATAACCCATCACAGGAATCCCTGCCAGGCCTTGGGGTGATGGCATGGGCGTCTGCCACCCCTAGAAGCAGACATCTGTGGGATTATGGGGATCCGGTCCCGGTGCCCTGACACCACGGTGATGGGCACCAGGAGAAACCTGTTGTGAAAGATTTTTGTTGGG